>NC_090451.1:558111431-558433909 GCF_031143425.1 Pleurodeles waltl
CCGACTGTTCCAGGGAGTACCACTGCCCTCTCCCGCCTGTTGCAACTTGTCGCCTGCCACCCAGATGGGACTACCTGTTCTCGGGTGGTTCGCCCTGCTTTGGAACTGTGGACAGTCCTAACTACCATCAGTCACGTTGAAGGGGGAGGCATCTACATCGTGCTTATAGCGCTGCCTCTTCCCCCACTGCCCGAGACGCATTCTTGCTTGGGGGCCAATTGTGGAGGGTGTCACTTTCACCCTGATGGGACTGACTGTTCCAGGGTGTACCACTGCCCTCTCCCGCCTGTTGCAGCTTGTCACCTGCGGCGCTGGTGGGACTACCTGTCATAGGATGTTCTTCCCTGCTTTAGAACTGTAGACAGCCCCAACTACCATCAGTCGCGTTGAGGGGGAAGGCTTTTGTATTCAAGTGTGTTTTATGGATTTTTGTATCTGAAATAAACAGTTTTAAGAGCCTGCACTGCCTTTGAAACAGTGACTTTGGCGACACTTTAGAGAAGCCGCGAGGCTCTTCATCAAAATGGCCACATTGATGGAAGTCGCAGGCTGCATTTCCAGCGACTGGTCCTGCTAAAGGCCCCAGGGGGTTCCTGAAAACTCTGTTGGCCCCTTTAGAGCATGTGTGCAAGCCTGTAGGTGAGGGGAGCGACTGTGAAAGGGACTGCGGACAGAGTGGCTGGGACCACAAATGTACAGGCTGAACAGAGAGCTGCCTCCTTGGTGTGAGCCTTGAGTCGGTTTTGCGGGGAGTGGTGCCCCTTCTGGGCCTGGCCAATGATCCAGTTGACCCAGCCTGACTGTGCTGGACTGTCCCCCTAAACCAGAGAAATGACTGTGAATGGAGCGGTTGTGTCCAGAGCAGTTGTGACCCTGCCCGCATTAGCTTGCCACGTCACAGATCCATTGCAGAGGTACCTGTCCCCTCTCCCCCGACCAGCATCACTTACTTGGGGCTGAGCGGCTGGGACCACGCACACAGCAGCCATAAGAGCTGCTTTCCTGGAGTGGGCGCCGGGCTGCTGCTCGGGTGGAGAGCTCCTTCTGGGCCTTACTGCTATTTCTGATGGCCTCGCCCTGAATGTGCTGGGCTGCCCACCTGCAGAATATTGCCACATCAGAGAGGCCCTATCCAGAAGTGCTGTGACCACAACTGCAGGAGCGTGGGGGGCTGTGGACTCGACAAGGATCCCAACTCACCAGGGAGGTACCTGAAACCCCCCTCAGGCCGGCAACAATAGAGCCCTTGAGCTACCTGTGTTGTCCCACACCCTTTCACACAGAGGTGCATACCATCATAACTGGCAATGGCAAGAATCTAGTTCCTATATCGGAAGGACTTCCTGACATAGCACCTCTTTAGGCGGACAAATGTGGAGTCCAGGGAGGGCAGTGAAGGGTCCTGAGAGATTGAACTAATTCCCATACTACGGGTGCATTATCTGCTGCTGGGAGAGCAGAGCCCCCCCAAGGAGAGCACCCCGTTGGCACCTTACTGCCCTGCATGGGCAGCCATAGGGCCCCATCTCCGGCTCACCAACAGACACTGGGGGGCCGGTCCGGCTGCAGTGACCAGAGGATGGGACCCATAACTGACCTGCCCGGTGTCCTTCCTTGAGGACTGCATCTGAACCCCCGTGGCTGCCCACAACTTGACTCCCTCGGTGACTACGCAGCCTGGTGACAGCCTTGTGATGTCGCTGCTTGCTACCCCCTCCTCAATTATGGATCTGTCCAGGCCTCACAACCATGGGTAGTATTCCAAGCGGAGTGTGCTGCCTGAATCCTCTCCCTCTCAAGACTGGTGCCCTGCAGCTGCTGCCGGATGGTATTAGAGGGAGGACGCTCCTCAGGGAGACAGTAGGAAGCAACAATGAACTCTATCCTGCAGGCCACCTCCCGGGAAGCACTGGAGTTCAAGACTGGCTGCAGATATAGAGCTTTTACGCAAAGACCATCGCAGGCTAGTGGAAAGAGCCGCCACCACCACAGAATGTTCCTTGGGTGACACTGCCCCCGAAGTGACTACCCGGCGAGAATGGATGGCAAGCATGGAGGACAAATCAATGACCCTCGAAAGTAGGACTAAGGACGGAGAAAACAAGGCATGCAGAAATAACCTATCAATCGTTAGCCTACCAGTACACATAGACAGCCAGTCTGGGAAGATGGTTACTTTTCTGGAGAGTTGGCTCCACAGTGAGCTGGCCCTGGGAAAGCTATTCCAATTCTACACTCTGGAATGGGTACACTGTGTGCCAGCATGTCCACTGATGCCTGGTGCAGCCCCACAACTGGTGGTAGCCAAACTGCTGCAATTCAGTGAGGGTGATCATAACATAGACTGGGCCCGACAGATGGGACCTATCATGGTGGAAAATCAGAGGGTCATGATTTTTCCAGGTCTTCTCCAGAGGGGTCCAGAAACAACAGGCCTCTTTCCTGGAAGCCAAAAAGTGGCTCAGAGACTTGGGGATACCCTATGCCATGCTATCCCCTGCACTGCTGCAGGTCACACAGGAGGACTAAGTACACCTTTTACCTTCCCTGCCTTGCTTTGGGACTGGATAGAGCATCTCCCCCAGTCTGGAGGGGACTCTATCAACACTACATGGAAAAAGAGGAGGGGGAGATCCGGAGTGGTGCCCTCTCAAATGCAGGCCCTGCATGAACAGGGGCGAGTGGTAGAGGTGGTAGCGACCACCGGTGGAGCCAGATCAGTAGTTGGGGAAAAGGAGCACTATGGGAAGACCTGCAGGACACTGACTTTGACCATGGCTTGACAAGCTCGCATAGCTCCAGGAATTTAATGCCTGTGGTTACGCCTGGTGATTCTCATGAAATTGTTTAGTAGCACTGTTATGCTTATTTAAGGCTTAACCGCTATCTGAAATTAACCTGCATTGCTATTATATACTATTCCTGATCCCTCACTGGTTACGGGTTGATCTAAGGCGAGCTTTTATTCTGACTACCTGTCGGATGGTGTGACATGAGGCCAAGAGGCGCAGTAGCTGGCACCACCACCCACCATTTATTGAAGCTGTGCGGAGACTGACTGAACAGAAGTTGTATGTTTGCTTGGATGGGGGATCTGTTCCTTCATGTCCTGGGGATGGGAAGTTGGGTTACTGACTTGTGGTTCATAGGGTTAATGTGTGGGGATGCCCCTGTCCAACTGCACAAATGTCTGCCACAGCAGTTGTTGACCGTCACCCACTGTCTGTAACGGGGGACTTGGCCCAAACATAAATGCCACTCTTACAATGTTTCCCTATGGCGACCTCCTTAACTTATAACTTTATGAGTTTAAATGTGCAGGTACTTAATAGTATGACCAAGCATTATAAAGTGTACGTGTATCAGAAAATAAGGGGAGCCTACATAGTCCTCTTACAGGAAACCCACCTCACTGCCATGGAAAGTGATACTTTACACAAGAGATGATGGGGTCAAGTGTATGCCACCACACTCTCTGCTATGCCAGGGGGTTCTACTGTGGATCCGCCCCAAAGTACAATTCCAAAAGTTACATGAACCGATTGAACCTGCAGGGAGATATGTGCTTGTGACAGGATGACTGGCAGGGCGTGACCTGGTGATAGTGGGGATATATGCACCCAACACGGATCAAGGTGGGTTCTTTACTGAACTCTCCCAGACAATAGCCCCCTACCTGACACAGAACATATGGTTGAGAGGTGACTATAATTGCATTGCAGATCTGACACTCGACAGATCCCACCCACCACTTCTGGCCTCCCGGGTCCTCTGAAAGGCTAGTCTCTTCTCACAGTGGCAGTAGAGCTGGGAGTTAGTGGATTCCTGGAGGTGGCTCCATCAGGTAATCAGGGGTACTCCTTTTACTCAGGCATGCATGAGCTCCAGGTGGGCCTGGACACATTTCTATGCTCTCCAGGTGTGCATGGGGTAGTTCAATACCTATGCAGGACACTCTTGTGATCACAACCCTGTGCTGTTCTACCTGGACTGGCGGATGGAACGTTCATGCATACTATACTGGCGACTGCATGTCGAGACCCTGGATAATCCAGTGTTCAACCAAACTATTGGCGAGGCTATATGAGACTATTTTATATTTAATGAGGCTACTGTTGTCTCTCCACTGATTGGCTGGGATGCATTCAAAGCAGTTATTTGGGGGTGCTGCATAGGAGAGGTAGTAGGGGTGCGATGAATGTTAGCAGAAGCAGTGGACTCCAGTAATGCCTGGAACAGGCAAGGCCCAGAAACCCAGAGCAGAAACAACACTTAATTGATGCGTGGAAACAGGTGGTAACTAACACTGAAAAACTTAGATGCTTTGACTACCTGGGATATATGACCCGAGCACACCCCAAATGTGACAGAGAGGCGGCCCTTCTGGCCTGGCTGACCAATCCGCTATCTAGAAGATCCCTGATCCTTGAGGTGGTTTCAGAACTTAGTGAGCAGCTTTACACACAAGAAAGCATTAACTGTAGATATCAGGACTATTATACCACAATGTTTGCTCCCCGCCAGCATTATACCTCCTTCTGCTAATCAATTTTCTAGGCCAAATGGCTCACCCAACCACTATGTATGAAGAACCGGAAGCCCAGGGAGAACCCATCTTACTCCAGGAGATGCAGGCAGAAATGAAGGCCATGGCGAAAGGCAAGGTTCCTGGAAATGATGGCCCTCCAGATTGATCCATATGCTGCGGCCACGGAAGCAGGACCTTTGCCCTCATCCATGAGGAAAGCACTAATAATTCTATTGTTGAAAGTGGGTCACCCTCCCCCCTTGGGACGTCTGAGCATACCGCCCCCTGTCTGTGCTCAAAATGGATCATAAAATATTGATCAGGATTTTGGCCACCCTCCTCCTGCCCAGATGCCCAAGATGATTCATATGGACAAGACTTGGGTCATTCCGGGGTGCAATAGTGCCCATAGTTTTCATCAGCTCATTTCGACATTAGAGGCAGATATGCTAGGGTAACATATGGTGGGGATTGTAACAATCAACACAGAGAAAGCCTTTGATAGCCTTCACTGGGATTTTCTCTATCAAGTAATGGCAAACATGGGTCTTGGGGCTAGATTCATTAAGTAGGCTGCCCTCTTATACTTGGAGTCCACCACCCGCATTCGCACAGGCAGGTGTATCTCTGAGTTCTACACCGTGGGCCGCGGGACCCAGCAGGGCTGTGAGCTTTCCCATTTGTTGTTTGCCACTGCAGTCAAGCCACTGGCTAGCGGAGCAATAGACCTCCTGAAATGCTTTGGTAAAGCGTTAGGCCTGTATATCAGGGCCTCACCTGGGAGGGGACCTGCCTAAAGTATCTGGGAGTTAAGACAATAAACCTCATGATCTCCAGGAGGGTAATATCAGCATGGCTGTCAGAGGGCTTCAGGCTAATGTAGGCTTTAGGAAACTTCTGCCACTGTCGATGACTGGAAGAATCGCAATGGAAAAGATGGTGGAACTCCCACAACTGCTGTATGTCTTCTCCACACCACTCGTTGTTCCCTGATGGGTTTTCCGGGACCTGGACTCGCTGTTGACTGAGCTGTTGTGGGGGCTGGGTGATCGAGTTGCACTTGACTAAACTACAGAGATCGACAGAGGAGAAGGGACAGGCTGAACGTGACTTTGAGGCTTACTACCTGGCGGCCCAGCACCAGTGGTTCACCCAGATGAAGAGTGATACCCAGAAACCGGTCCCAGGATGCTTGTTTCTGGTCCAGGGAGAACCGGGCCTGGCAGTTCGGGATGGACTGTTCCCATGGGGAACAGGGTCAAAACTGTTTTGTATATGGCTGGGTTCAAACTGGGGTGGCATGGTGAGCAAAAGAACAATGGATTAAACCCAGATCTGTGACTGGGGGTGAGTGTTTGCATTTTTTCAGCACTCTGTCCATTATCTTTTTATGTTGCTAAAGTTGCCCTAAGTGGGAAGGGTATGCCCAGACGTGGGTCCCATGCTCACTATGCCACTGGATTCAAGCTAACCTGGATGATGAAGGGTGATACCCAGAAACCGGTCCCAGGATGCCTGTTTCTGGTCCAGGCAGAACCTGGCCTGGCAGTTCGGGCTGGACTATTCCCATGGGGAACAGGGTCAAGACTGATTTGCATATGGCTGGGTTCAAACTGGGGTAGCATGGTGAGCAAAAGAACGATGGATTAAACCCAGATCTGTGACTGAGGGTGAGTGTTTGCATTGTTCAGCATTCCGTCCATCATCTTTTTGTGTTGTTAAGGTTCACCCAGTTGATTCATTCACAAATGGGAACTGAAGGAGATGGCACAGATACAACCCCAGACCTCTGCATATTATGTCAGATACTCCTACCTCCTCAGCACTCACTGCGGGAAGGTGCTGTGGACCTGTGAGTTAACCAGCACTGTTAGCATCGCTCTCTTCAGCACACTCGTACTAAAAGGCCATACTCCCCAGAACTTTCATTAAGGGGTCTGGAAAAGATGACTCTGGAGACGGCACTGAGGTGCCCTCTCCGACTGGACTGGATTTGAAGTGACTTATATTGGCGACCTTTATAGGGCTGACAAACCTCTACCATTTGATGACCTCTCCACCACATTTGACCTTCCAAGAGGTCAGTTCCTCCTGCACCGAGCAGTGGTCACTACCCCGCACAATCTTTGGAACAACGGCACGACTGAACCCCACCATAATACATGTTGTAAGTTCTTATGCACCTCAACGGGACGGTTAAAGGCAGTAAAAGGAATATATGGGGCCTTGCTACTTGACATCACCAACCCCCTAAAAACACTGAGAACAATGAGAGGGGGATGTGGCCCACCTGATTAATTACACCAAATGGGCTAAGATACTCTTGCACACCTACACGGTATCTAGAAATGCCTGATTTAATTTGAATAACTGCTACTTCCTACATAGGGCATATCTCACTCCCGGCAGGATTATTCGACTCTTCTGAGCAGCAGAGGTGACATGCCCTTGATATAGGAAAGAAGGTTCTGAATTCCTACATATAGTCTGATCCTGTCCCCTACTGGTTGACTATTGGATAAGTTGTGGAATGCATTAATGAAGTCAACCAAAGAGTGAGCCACATACCTCTATGGCCAGTCTACTGGAGCGTTCCCAAGGTCTACCCACTATAAAATTACTACTAGATATGTAGATCTGACCCTGGTTTTTGTAAAAAGGGAGATTACTATGCATTGGAGGGCTGCCAGGGTCCGTAGGTTGATGAAGTGGAGAGGGGGCCTACTTCAGTGGGCGGGCTATTAAAGTGCAATATTGCACCGAGAGGCGAGGCAGGGTCGTGGTCTGATTCCTGGGGCCCGAGCCTGGGATTAGCTGATAGATAGCCTCCGAGACCTGATGCTGATACTCCCAAACATGCCCCATTACCAGCTGACAGAAATAGGGAGAGTCAAAACTAGGAGGACTTAACTCATAAATCTCCAGAGAAGTGAGCCATGTACCAAATGAGTGGTTGTTTTGGTTTGTAAGAAGTAATGGCCTATTGGTGTCATAAAGTTTATCAAAAAAGATGGACAGGGGCCTTGGAGGGTCGGGGTGTAGGGAGGTGTTAGCTGATGGGGAAGAACTGTCTATATTGCAATGTTGTCTTTAATGCACAACTGAATGCCTTAATGAACCATTATGCCTGGACGGGCGCTGTTTGTATTACCAAAAATGCAATAAAGTTTTTTTTTTTTTTTTTTTAAAGTCAGTGTGAGCTTCGCTTTAAACCCAAGGTATGCTGAGGTCTTGTGCCATATGTGGACTACAGTCTGCGTGATGTCTGGCAAGGGCCCCAGTGCCATGTCTCTGTATAGGGTCCCCAGATATCCACGAGGGCCAAGCACTGCCCGGTCCATTTGGATGGTAATTGCAAAGAGTGTGGGTGAAAGGCCCAGTGGTTGTCCGTGGTTAGCTGTGCAGCCCACACTGATGAAATGTTAAATAACATCTTAAATGACATCATTGAAGACATCACCCAACGAATATGGCAGGCTGGTATATGCTTTTCATACTGGAAGGTATTCTGCAAGATACATGTAGTCTTAATTTTCAAAACCCTCTTTACTGCTAAAGGATGTAAGCTTTTGCAACATGCTTGACTTCCTGATATGTCTTGGGAGTGAGCTCTCTATGAATGGTTATGGAAACGTTTAACAGTGTGCAGCACAGACTTGCAGACTGGTGTTTCGCTGATTGCTCTCAAGAGTTCGGTTATCTGTAAAAGCTCTGCTACAGGGCGAAGTCTGTATGTAGTAGGTGCCTACTCTCCTAATGGGCCTTGAGTGTCTAGAGGGAGTGGGTGCTGCACAAGAAGAAGTGCACAGGAGTGAAGATTGTACAGACAAGGTACTTGCCCACTCATGAGTGCATGATTGCTCCCAAGAACTTGGTTATCTTCATAGAGTTCAGTAAAGCCCCCAACTACCTTCTCTATCTGGTGGGAGTGGAAGGCGTTTATAAGGGGCGAGGCCATCGCCTATCATGCTGAAATGGCAAAAATCCAGAAAGAACAAGCTCAGTCTTTGCAACAAGAACTGGACTCTGCAACTCTGGCGTACGCAAAGGACGGCTCTCCCACTTCGGAGAAGGGTTTAGAGGCAGTTAAACTAAGGCTCAACAAGTTTTTTATGTTAGGAAGTCTTGCACCAGCACTCATGTTTTCAAAACTACTATGAGGCAAGTGAACATGCCGGGCGACTTTTGGCATGGTCCATTAAGATGACACAACAAAACGGTGATCAAGTCCATTGCTGACGAAGCCAATAATTGTGTGGTCAATCAACCATGGATATCAATAGAGTAGTTTAGACTCATTATGAGAATTTGTACACCTCTACCTCAGGGCTGGATCCCATTAGAATCAAAGCATATTTGGGCTCAGTAGAGCTGCCTACAGTCACAAATGATAAAAGGGAACTAGCGAAAGCCCCCATCAGATTGGCCGATGTTATCAGTGTGATCTCTAATTCCCCCAGTGGGAAAGCATGTGGGAGCGATGGCCTACCGGCAGACGTCTCTAAGCTCCTGGTTGATCAGTTAGGTGGGTTCCTCGCCACACTGTTCAACAAGATATTAAATGGCTGTGAAATTCCAAAAGAGTTAGTAGATGCCGTTATAGTTCGTTTTTTGAAAAAGAATAAGCCAATCGATAGACCGGCCTCCTAGAGGCCCATTACTCTTTTAAATAATGATTACAAATTGTTTACTAGGATAATGGCCCTAAGGATAACCCCATTAGGGCAAGATGTTGCCCATATGGATCAGGCAGACATATCTCCTTGGACACCAATGTAATTTACCCATACGGCAACAGCAATGCTTTATTGTTGCATCCTTAGTGGCAAAATAATTGATTCTACAACTCTGGAAAATCACTGAAACTCCCTCTTATTACAACTAACTTCGTAAAGTCCAACACAAAGAAAAATTGTACGCTCTAAGGATGGTGGTGTTATTAAAATAATCAAAATATCTGGAAAGGAGGGGGAGCTGCCTAAAGACCATTGGTGGGGCAGAAAGGAGGGGGACTTTAAACAGGAGGTCGAAATGCTATTGCGTAGCTTTGTCATAAGATATTTAATCAAGTAATCTACATCCCTGCTGATATATGTATAAAATTAAGTAATGGGTAAAATTAATAAAAAGATTTAAATAAAGAGTTTGGTACAGTGTGAAGGCTGTATGCAGTGGGAGATTCACCACCTAAGGGACCTTGGGTGTCTAGAGGGAGTGGGGATCTCTGTGGAGGGGTTATGCACAAGGCCAAGACTACTCGCCTGTAGGTACTTTTCTACCCATGTCTTGTCTGGAGCTTGATCACCTAAAGGTGCTTGGATGTCTGGAGGAAAAGGGCTCACCATGAAGCGTTGTTCACAGGGCAAAGATTGTATGCCCGTCCGTGTCTGGTTGGCTGTCAACATTAGGTCAGCTGCCCACAAAGTGTTTGGTACAGGGTGAAGGCCATGCGTAGGAGAAGCATGGTTCATCTAAGGAGGCTTTTGTGTCTGAAAAGTATTTATGCTTTACAAAATTCTGCACCATTTAGTACTTACTTTGATATCTGAAATACTGTATTGGTTTATAAAGTAATTTGAACAAAAGTAGGCTGGATCATGTCATCAGTGATCTCTTTAATGATATAATTGAAAATTTAATTAATGATAAAATAAGTGAGGTGCTAAGCAGTGCGTGGCTGGGGAGCAAATAATTCTTAGTTCAGAAAAATAAGAGCTAGTGAATTTCAGTGGTTTTTTTGTTTTTATATTATTACCATGCATAACTATAACATCATTATAACCTCTGATTTTCCCCCAGAGGATTTCTGTTTTTTAAATGCAAAGAAAGATCTGATTACCATACCTAACTCATCATCATCATCATCACTTTATTTCGCAAAAAATATACTATAAAAGCACAATACAAAACATTTCAAAAAGTAGAAATAAGTCACAGAAATGTTACATTTTAAAAAATCGTATAAAGTTAAAACAGCGGAATACAGTACCTAAAGATTTACATAAATATAGGCATATAGTGAGGGAGTGCAATATTAGTTATACATGGTCTAAAATATATTGCTGACCATACATTGTATTTCACAGTTGTGGACTGCGTTGCCTGCTACTAATATCTATAACTAAGTTTTATTTTTTAAAATTCTAAGTCTAAAATGCCAGATAGATTCAAAAGATTTTGCCAAGGAACACGCCAGTAGCACAGATGGATCCTATTTAAATATTCCCAGAGCCGGTAAGCAATTCCTAAAACCCATTTGTTTGCATAAAGGGATAATCCAGAGAGCCCTCTGTTTGCGGTATGCAGGACATTGGAAGAGGACGTGGATCATAGATTCTTCGTTCTCACAACCCATTGGGCATGACTTGTACCTGCTGGTTGTATTGGACCATTTATAGGTTAGGGTGCACAGAGGAAGAGACCCTATTCTGAATCTGATATACAGGGCACGTTCAAGTGGGGAAAGTAATGTATCCAGGAAATGCTCAAACTCGTAGTGGCATTTAATTTGTAAAAAACTGCCAGTCATGGTAGAGGACGAAGCTTCTAACAATTGCGACACTAAGCCAAAAAGCATCCTTCAAAACCTGTATAGAATTTTTTGGAATAGAAGAAGGGTCCTTCCAGTAGTTCCCCAAACCAAGAGAGGAAAAGGTCCGCTCTACATAAGTACACCACTTAATTTTTGAGGTAGAGTTGGTGCTCAACAGGTTGATCAGCTCAAGTCTATATGGGATAAGAGAATCTACTGACCATAGTCAGATCCAGAACAACAATGGACTCAGGGTGGCAATCTGGTTAATTGAAAAAAGATTTAAATCCATTCGGATAGGTAAGGATGGGGTACTAAAAGGGACTCTTAACAACATCTTTAAGAAAGAGTTTTCCACCCTTGCCAAATCATCCAGGTTGCAATGGCTCCACAACTCAGCTCCATATAGGCCCCCCCCCCCCTTGCTTGAGATTTGTATATTTCTAGAGGAGGAGTCATGGCAAATCTGGGGGATCTGGCTGCAAATGTCATAATGCCACCCGCCCTTTGTTTCAAACACATTGCTGATTTCTGAAGATGAGCGTGCCATTTGTGTGAATCTTCCAATTTTAGTCCTAAATAATCAAAAGCACCCACTCTTTCCAATATGGCACCCTCTAGGCGAATGGGTCTCCTCATTTTTTGCTTTTTATCCCCAAACACCATGTATTTGGTTTTTGTTGAGTTAATTTCTAAACCATGATCTTTGCAAAAGTCCATTAAGCTCATAAGCAAATTAGAGAGACCCGTAGCCGTTTGTGATATTAGCAAGGTGTCATCAGAAACTAGGAGACATGGGATCTTTTGCTCTCCCATTCTGGGGGCATCACCAGAACATTCCAAAAGATAGGGGATACATGTGTTGATGAATAGAAGAAATAATGTGGGGGCAGGTACACAGCCCTGTCTAACGCCACAATTTGTGGGGAACTCTGATGTTAGTTCACCTTTCGGGCCCCATCGAGTTCTAGCATAATTGCCAGTATAAAGATCTCTAATTATATTTAACATGGGACATGAACCCCCACACTGCTCATGACTTCCCACAGCTTTTGGAGTGGAAAAAGGACGAAGGCAGATTTCAAATCTACAAAGGCCACAAAAAGGTGGCCTGAATCCACGTCAACTGTTTTCCATTTGATGGAAATGAAGCGAAAGACCTGGTCGATTGTACTAACTTTGTCTCTAAACCCCGCCTGGAGATGGCTAAGTGCTTGATTATCCACTATCCATTTTTTCAGCCTACTTAGTAACTGGTAACAAAATATTTTTTGTAGGTTATCTAAGAGGCTGATGGGTCTGTAATACCCTGGTATGCCCTTCTCCCCTTTATTATGTACAGGCACAATAATTGCCTCCTTCCATGAATCGGGATAAAATCTGTTTACCAAAACAGCATTCAAGATCCTGTTTACGTACGGACTCCAGTTGTTCAAATCTGCTTTGTACATGTCCGAAGGAATGCCATCTGGCCCTGGGGCCTTCCCTGATTTTTGGGCAATGATGGCAAGCTCAGTTTCTTTTAGTGAAAAGGGTGGCAGAATAGTCACTGGCAGCTGTGAAGATATCGTCTCTCCAAGGATTGTGAAATCACAATCAGATGGAGAGCTATATAATTCCCTGAAGTGGGAGAGCCAAACTTCAGGGGCAATATAGCACTCTGGCTTGAAAACTTGTTTTTGATCGCTACGGGCAACCAAGAGCCAGAAACGTTTGGGATCAGGGGCCCTTGGGCCTCAGCCAATTCCCTCCATAGCACCTCTTCATGTTCAGTTTTACACAACATGCATGTGGAGACATAATTTTGTCTTCCGTTGACAATTTCTTCTCTATCTTTTGATCTTAACGCCTCGATCAAGGTGCTTTTGGCCTCTCTACATCTCTTGTCGAACCACTTATTACTAATTATAACATCGTTTTAACCTTTATTTTTTTTAAGTGAATTTCTAAGACTTTTTTTTTCTTTTAAACGTAAAGTAAGATCTTATTACCATATCGAACTATGAGGTCACTTTAACCTTTGGTTCTCTCCGTGATTACCTAATCCAGGGGGTTTGGATCATATTCACCCAACAGCATACTTTTAAATCGCCACAGTATAGGATTGGATGCAGGGCCTGGTCTGTGATCTGGCCCCGAGCCTAAGAGCCACAGGTAATTAATAGCCACCCATGTGCACTCTTTGGCCAAACTCAGTGTGGGGTTGGTGGCAGGGGCAGTGTAGGAGGCTGGCTCTTTATATGGTGCACACCTACAGGTGAGGCACCCTGTACTGAGTCCAGGCAACCCTTAGTGATAGTGCAGGAGGTTCTAGATAGCCATAGATCTCAAAAGGGTAGCTGTGGAGAGCAGCTAATATATATCCAAGAGAGTGTAAAGTGGTGGCAAATACCACATAGGTCAGTCAGTGATGTTCACACAGGAAAGAACCTCACAAGTGTTAAAAAAATATATATTATATTTATTGTAACACACACTCTAGAACTAACTTTGGTATATATCCTAACCCGAGATATGAACATACAAAAATCTACTTAGCAACAGGCAAGTAAAGGCATAAAATAACATTGGCCCCTATTGGGGAGGCCAAACCATATACTAAAAAAATGGAAGCTGAAAATCACTCCAAGCCCACACTACCACCCAGGGATCCTTAGGACTGGGGAAGTAGTTAAACCCCAAAGATAAATAAGTAGGATTCCCCAGTCGCCCGTTTGCAGAGTTGTAATCCCAGGTCAGTGTCCTTAGGATAACATGGGGAAGTCGCGGTTGGAGTTTTCACGTTTTAGGACCCTTCCCGGAGGACCCAGAGGAAACCCATTGGGACAAGGAAGGTTAAATAGTGAGGATGTCCAGAACAGTGGAGTATCTACACCAGGGTGCCATGTGCATAGGGGTGAAGTTGTGTCAGAACCTCCTATCGAAGTCAATGTGGACCTCTGTTGTCTAGCTCCTGTTGTGACCCGTGGACCAGGTCGGTGGAACCCAGGCATGGAATCCTGAAGAAGAGGGCATAAGGAAAGAGGGGACAGAGTCCAGATAACCCGGAGGTGCCCAGGTGGTACAGGAGGGCAATGCCCACCTGTAGGAGGCTGGCCTGGCTTATAGTGGGTACCTTGTGGTACTTACACCGTGTGCCAGGTCCAGTTATCCCTTATTAGTAGAATAGAGGTGTTTCTAGCAGATTAGGCTGATAGAAGTTAGCTATGGCAAAGCAGCTTAGGCTGAACTAGGAGACATGCAAAGCTCCTACTATACCACTTATATCATATAGCACAATATCATAAGAAAACACAATACTCAGAGTTACTAAAAATGAAGGTACTTTATTTTTATGACAATATGCCACAAGTATCTCAGTGAGTACCCTCAGTTAAAACGTAAGTAATATACACAAGTCATATGTACATAAACCCAAAACAGGTAAGTAATAGTAAGAAAAGTAATGCAAACAGTGTAGAATTACAATAGGATGCAATAGGTGAACATAGGTCTTGGGGCAACACAAACCATATACTCCAAAAGTGGAATGCGAATCACGAATGGACCCCAGACCTATGGGAGCTTGTAGAGGGTTACTAGGACTGTAAGAAAACAGTCAGGGTGTCCAAGATACCCCAACCCAAGACCCTGAAAAGTAGGAGTAAAGTACCCCTACTACCCCGATAGGACACAATAGTCGTGATAGAGAGATTCTGCAAGAACCACAAACACCAGAAAAACACTGAAGATGGATTCCTGGACCTGAGGACCTGCAAGGCAAGGGTACCAAGTCCAAGAGTCGCGATAGTGTCCAGGGGGGACAGGAGCCACAAAAAAAATCCCGGATGAAGGTGCAAGAAGGCTGGCTCTGGGTGGAAGAAGCCAAGGATTCTGCGACAACGAAAAGGGCTAGGAACTTCTCCTTTGAATGGAAGATGTCCCACGGCGTGCTGGAGGTTGCAGAAGTGTTTCCATGCAGAAATACAGCAAACAAGCCTTTCTAACTGCAAGGGTCGCGGTAGAGGTTTTGGGTGCTGCTGGGGACCAGGAAGGACCAGGATGTCGCCCCTTGGAGGAGGAGACAGAGGGGGCGCTCAGCACCCCAAAGAGCCCTCACAGAAGCAGGCAGCAGAAGTAGCGGAGCAGGCACTTAGAAGATTTGTGAACGGGAGTCCACTCAGAGTCACAAAGGAGGGTCCCACGACATTGGAGTCCAACTCAGAGGGTTGAGCACGGCAGGATGAGTGCTGGGGGCAAACCTTGCAACCTTCCAACATCTATCACCCCCAGATCCTCCTTTTACCCCACCACTGTCTGTCCATGTATTCACCCCCCTACCCATGACACGGCGACCATTTCCGGCTCACCGAGCAATCATGACAACGATGCTCCACCCATCTTGCAGGCACATTGCCCACCAAACTTAGAGCTGCTGTCTAGGCCGGCAAGCATCTCCTTGATCAGGACCAGGCCTGTTCCAACAGAGGAACATCACCAACCACCACAAGCCTCACGGGCAAACATTGGTATCAACCCATCTCTGCTCCCTCAGCCACATCTGCCAAACCAACCCCCGACAGCCAACTTCACAAACCCCGGGCATTTAGGCAGGACAACTCAGTCACAATCTGGGGTACGACTTGTCTCATGGAACGTGGCAGGTCTGAAATCTATTCTTCCCCTTCCATCCTTCTCCTCATTTATTGACGAACATGACATATGTCTCCTACAGGAAACATGGTCACTCGACCCACTCTTCCGAACAGGCTACTCAAATTTCCACATCCCCGCTGTGGCCAGCACGAGAGGCAGGCCCTCAGGGGGTCTGACCATCTGGATCAAAACATCGCTTAGCTGCCATATATCACAGCTACCTACTGCCTCTCCCGACCTGTTAGGCCTTCGTCTATCCTTTGGGCCTGACTCTGTGGTGAACATCTTTAATATCTACGCTCGAGGGGTCAGGGGGGTCAAGTCTCCAAAACCCTCAGCGCCCTCGTAGCCCTCTTACAAAATTATCCCCGCCATCATAAAACCATTGTGGCTGGGGACTTCAACGTCACATTCGAACCCCTTGACTGGGACGATCACAGGTCCACCCGCGAGGAAGATCAAGCCTGGTCTATCCCCGCCCTGTCAATTCCACCCATCAAAAGGTGGACGTCGGTTGCCATTCAGGTTAAATCATTGACCATGGAGTTTGGACTCAGGGCGCTAAATGGCAGAACTAATTCAGACACCAACGGTAGTCACACATACAACAAAACGAACCACACCAGCAGAATCGATTATTGCCTATTCGATATAAGATTATGGCCTCTAGTCATCGATATGACAATCATCGAAAGGACCGAAAGTGATCACAACCCTCTCTCTGTCCACACATTAGCCCTAGTTAACCTCCCAGCCACGTCTAACCCCGCAGCAGTAGCACCCGAGGGTATTAACCTGGCCAACAACAAAAGACACCTAAAATGGGTCAATATTGTGGCCCGGCCCGCACTCATCAATGCTGCCAACAACACCCTAAAATCCACACTAAGGGACCTAGAGGCGGGTTCTGCAACACCCCATCAGGAAATTAGCTCAATCCACACCTCCTGCTTTAGGGATATCGCGGACCACTTCTCAGCTTCCCCAGCCCACGACGACAAACGACCCAAAGCCAGGCACCGCTGGTTCAACAAAACGTGCCGGTCCTTAAACAAGCGCTTAGTTCAAGCCATTAAATCCAAGGACCCCATCGCCATCCGCGTAGCTAGGAAGTCCTATAAATCTGCAATATGCATAGCCAAGCGTGATCAAGATAGCAAATGGTTGACAGCACTCAGCGACGCTGTGCGCGAGAGAAATTATAGTCTGTTCTGGTCCCTGGCAGCGCGAGGCCCAGAAACCAGTGGTTTGGACATCACAACCAATATTGCCCCAAGAGACTGGATAGCCCACTTTAGTAGTCTGTACTCCCCTGATCATGATAGCCCCACCTCTGTTTGTACGGGTCCCCTCCTACTTCACTCATTAGCACCAACCACCGCAGCACCCCTGTTGTTCTCCCAAAGTGATATAACTTATTCTCTAAGCACTCTAAAACGCGGCAGGGCCCCTGGTTCAGACTGCGTCCCAGCAGACCTATTCTCAACAGACCTAGCATCCTGGTCAAGATATCTCACCATTATAGCTAACGCAATAGCATCTGGGGCGCCAATTCCCGACTCTTGGAAAGCGGCCATTGTTATTCCAATCTTTAAAAAGGGCGACAGATCTCTTCCCTGTAACTATAGACCCATTAGTCTAATTGACTGTGTCCAAAAAGTCTTCTGCCACTGCCTCCTAGGGAAGATAGAAGAATGGATAATTGACCACGATATCCTTAGCCCCCTCCAAGCCGGTTTCCGAAAGAAGATTTCCACCACTGATCAAGCCCTCAGATTCCTATTATTATATTGGAAAACAGTGTTCATTGATAAAGGCAGCCTTTATGTAGCTTTCGTGGACCTCAAATCTGCCTTTGACCTAGTACCTCGCAACAAACTGTGGGTCACTCTCTCTCGGATGGGAATCCCGGAACACATCCTTGCCATTTTGATACGACTCCACGAGGACAACTACGCACAAGTCAGGTGGGGCAACAAGGGCCAACTTACCGATAGAATCCACGTCTCTAGGGGTGTGCGGCAAGGTTGCGTACTTGCCCCGACCCTCTTTTCCCTGTACATCAACGAAATTGTCCCCTCCCTCCTCAGACTGCAGGCTGACGCACCTTCACTTGGCACACAAAAAATCCCAGTCTTACTCTTTGCCGATGACACTCTTTTGATATCTAAGACCCCTAGTGGTCTAAGGAAACTCCTTGCGTGCTTCGAGCATTTCTGTTCATCCCAGGGACTCGAAATCAACGCAACGAAAACCAAACTAATGACCCTTAATCCCCACAGATCCTTCAAAGGGAAATTTACTTTAGAGGGCTCCTCAATCGAGAAGGTGGGCATTTTCAGCTACCTGGGCATAACACTCACTGACAACATGTCCTGGAAGCCACACATAGGAAAACAAGCCCTTAAATTAAGACAAACAACTGGGGCTCTACTAAAAAATGTCCACCTCTCACACACAAAACCAATTCGCCCAGCATTACAGTTATACGAAGCCCAGGCAGTTTCCTCAGCGCTCTACGGGGCTGAACTTTGGGGTTATACCAAAACCCAAGACCTAACCATCGCTGAAAACAACTTCTTAAGAAACCTTGTGTCCCTTCCGCTAAGCACCCCACTGTTCCCTCTTTTCAAGGACCTCGGCATCAAACGCATTGGTCACAAAGCCCGCCTGCGACCTCTGCTGTACTGGCGGCGTCTCTGGACCACTCCGGAACTTGACATCTTCACCGAAGCTCTACAGGTCATCCTAAAAGCCGACCACCTGCACAGAATCCCCTGGCTACGATCCATCAAGGATTTGCTTCACTCTATCGGGCTCGATGATCTCTGGAACTCACCAGCCACGTCAGTCTTTCCCTCGAAAAGCGAACTAAAGAAACTTTACTGGCAAATGGCCAACAACGAAGACACTCGGGCTGCACTCCACACTACATTATCTTGTGACTTTGCCAACCTAAAAGAGTCATGCAAGTACGAATCTTTTTGGGACCTAATCACGGTCCCAAGGGAAAGGAAACTGTACTTCCAGCTCCGCATTGGAACACTCCCATTAAGACTTTTCACCAGCAGCTGGTCACACAACGAATCCACCGCATGCCCTGCTTGCAAAGCCCCCGTCGAGAATCTCCCTCACCTCCTTTTTGCATGCCCCGCGTATACTGCCCCCCGTAGGAAATGGCTGGCCCCGGCATGCAGACTACTGGGAGCACGCTGCTCTGCGCTAGCTCTGCGAATCCTTAGATCAGACACCAGGCCAACGCTAGTGATCGCTATCGCCAAATTCCTCGGAGCTAGTTGGCTTATTAGAGGGAAAACTCTCCTGGACAAAGACTCCAAATAAGAATGTCCCAACATCCTGCACAGTGCATTTCATTTCATTTCATTTCATCTAATTTTATTCCATTTTATTCTATCTCATTTTTATTCCATTTTAATTTTTATTTATGTTTTACTCCCTTTTATCACCATATTTACCTGCAATTTTATTTTATTACGTGCATTTACTTGTATTTATTACTGCTCGCGCTTTTTTGGCTCTTGTAGCCGCAATAAAGCTTCTTTGAATTGAATTGAATTGAATTGAGTGCTGGGGGCCCAGGCTAGGCTGTGCACAAAGGATTCCTTGGAGAAGTGCACAGAAGCCAGAGCAGCTGCAAATCACGCAGTACACAGGTTTGCAGTTTAGCGTGGGGAGGCAAGGACTTACCTCCACCAAACTTGGACTGAAGGATTACTGGAATGTGGGGGTCACTTGGATATAGCTTCTGTGTTCCAGGGACCACGCTCGCCGAGATGAGAAGGGACTCAGAGGACTGGTGATGCAGAAGTTTGGTGCCTGCGTTAGCAGGGGGAAGACTCCGTCAACCCACTGGAGATTTCTTTGGGATTTCCAGTCAAGGGTGAAGGCAGACAGCCCTCAGAGCATGCACCACCAGGAAGCAGTCAGGAAAGCAGGCAGGATTAGGCGCTACAATGTTGCTGGTAGTCGTCTTGCTACTTTGTTGCGGTTTTGCAGGCGTCCTGGAGCAGTCAGTGGTCGATCCTTAGCAGAAGTTAAAGAGGGAAGTGCAGAGGAACTCTGGTGAGCTCTTGCATTCGTTATCTGAAGAATACCCAAGATGAGAGACCCTAAATAGCCAGAAAAGGAGGTTTGGCTACCAAGAAAGGTAAGATCCTATCAGAGGGGGGTCTCTGATGTCACCTGCTGGCACTGGCCAGTCAGAGCAGTCCAGTGCGCCCCCAAAACCTCTGTTTCCAAGATGGCAGACATCTGGGACACACTGGAGGAGCTCTGGGCACCTCCCCTGGGAGGTACTGGTCAGGGGAGTGGTCACTACCCTCTCCTTTGTCCAGTTTCGCGCAAGAGCAGGGCTGGGAGATCCCTGAACAGGTGTAGACTGGCTTATGCAGAGATGGGCACCATCTGTGCCCATCAAAGCATTTCCATAGGCTGGGGGAGGCTACTCCTCCCCAGCCCTTCACACCTATTTCCAAAGGGAGAGGGTGTAACACCCTCTCTCAGAGGAAATCCTTTGTTCTGCCTTCCTGGGCCAGGGCTGCCCAGACCCCAGGAGGGCAGAAACCTGTCAGGGGGGTTGGCAGCAGCTGCAGTGGAAACCCCGGAAAGGCAGTTTGGCAGTACCCGGGTTCTGTGCTAGAGACCCGGGGGATCATGGAATTGTCTCCCCAACACCAGAATGGTATTGGGGTGATAATTCCATGATCTTAGACATGTTACATGGCCATGTTCGGAGGTACCATTGTGATGCTATACATAGGTAGTGACCTATGTATAGTGCACGTGTGTAATGGTGTCCCCGCACTCACAAAGTCCGGGGAATTTGCCCTGAACGATGTGGGGGCACCTTGGCTAGTGCCAGGGTGCCCACACACTAAGTAACTTGGCACCCAACCTTCACCAAGTGAGTGTTAGACATATAAGTGACTTATAAGTTACTTATGTGCAGTGAAAAATGGCTCTGAAATAACGTGGACGTTATTTCACTCAGGCTGCAGTGGCAGGCCTGTGTAGGGATTGCCTGAGCTCCCTATGGGTGGCAGAAGAAATGCTGCAGCCCATAGGGATCTCCTGGCACCCCAATACCCTGGGGTACCTCAGTACCATATACAAGGGAATTATATGGGTGTACCAGTGTGCCAATGAGAATTGATAAATTTAGCCACTAGCCTGCAGTGACAAATTTAGAAAGCAGAGAGAGCATAAACACTGAGGTTCTGGTTAGCAGAGCCTCAGTGATACAGTTAGGCACCACTTAGGGAACACATACAGGGTACACACTATGAGCAGTGAGGTCCAGCCTAGCAGGATCCCAGTGACACAAGGGCTAAAACAAACATAAATGCAGTGAAAATGGGGGTAACATGCCAGGCAAGATGGTACTTTCCTACACCACCCTTCTCTGAGATGCTTTTCTGTTGAACGGGAGTCGCAGGGAAGCAACAGCAGCACAGTAAAGAGAAATGCACACATCGCAGGAGTTACAGAAAATATGTTGTTCTTTGAGCTGTATAGTGCTGGAGGCCGGTGCTTTTTGGTGGTTCATAGGGGTTCCAGCCAAGCAGCTTCAGCAAGGGATCACAGACTTCCCAGTTGCAAGAAAGATAGGTCAGACCTCTGGAGGGACACAGAACCACCACCTGTGTTGTAGAGCCTTGAAGAGTCTGTAGGACAGCAGGATCCACAAATCGGCAGCTGCCGTTGAGATGCCTGCTGATGCAGGGGAGTGACTCCTTCACTCCACGGGAGATTCCTTCTTGCTTTCCCAAGTGCAGGCAGAGTCCCTGTGACAATGGAGGATGCACAGGGGTTGCAGAAGTCTTAGCAGATCTTGGAAACAAAGTTGCAGGAGCCCTCCTACTGGTAACAGTCTTACTCTTAGTTCCAGCGACGAACAGCAGCAGCTCTGGTGTCTAGGTTGCAGACTTCCTGTGCAGAGGAGACTTGTAGGCAGTTCCTGAAGTCTTGCAAACAAATCTAAGGTCCCACCCTCTGGGAAGCCCTTAAGTGACCAAGTAAGGGGGTTGGACACTTTCTGCAGGGACCCACCTATCGGGGGGAGGTTAAAGGGCGTCACCCAGCTGGACTAACCAATCAGATGCTCCCAGGGGCCTCTACTCATTTTATTTCCAAGATGGCAGAATCAAGTGGCCAACTGGTAGAGCTCTGTGCACGTCCCTAGGGGAGGAGCTGGACGGGGGTGGTCACTCTCCTGTCCTTTGTGTGGTTTCGCACCAGAGTCGGAGCTGGAGGTTCCTGCACTGGAGCAAACTGGTATATGCAAGGAGGGCACCAAATGTGCCCTTCAAAGCAGTCTGGTGGTGCTCAGAGGCACCCTCACCACAGCCCAGTGACACCAGTTTCTAAATGAGGGGTTTACAGGAACTCCTTTGCTCTGCCTTCTCCTGCCCGAGCTCAGCTCAGCAGCAGGAGGGCAGAACAGTGTCTGTGGTCGGCAGCAAAACCGGCTGGCAGGCAAATATGGGGGTCCCCGAGAAAATCCCCTGAGTAAATGGGATCATGCAACTAACACTGGAATCGATGTAGGTGCATGATTCCAACATGTAAAGCCATTATGTAGTTGCACATCTTGTGCTGACCAGTGTCCACTACATACCTTAAGATGGCTTCACCACACTTCACCAGAAAATTGAGTCTGGGGTTTGTAGGGGCACCCCTCTCATGGAGGGGTGCCCTCACACTTAGAACCATGCACCAAGCCCTTGGGCTAAAGGGCCTATCTTAGGGGTGACTTATAGGGTTAGAGCGCAATGACCATGACATAAGGCAAACCCTATATCTGGGGTGCATGCACCATTTCATACAGGCTGCAATGGCAGACTTGTAGTCACGGTTTGCATGGGCCCCAATGGGTTGCACAATACATGCTGCAGCCCATGGGGTACCCCTGGTGTACTAATAGAATAATGTCCAAGGCACACATATATATTAAATGATTGAAGTCCACAGATCCATAGGTGAAAAGTTATTGTGTGTTTAATGTAGCTTCCTTCTTCAAACACATCCAAGGCAGCCAATGCCTGTTTCGTCACGCGACCAATCATCGCATTGACTTCATCAAGGCTGCAAATAATAAATAAAATTACCTATGTAATATCAAACAACAGATACTGCATGAATATAAGATGTACAATAAGAATTCCCAGTGCTCACATAGTAGTGCTCACGATCCACTAGTATGGTGAAAAAAAGTGAGAGGAAAATGTCAAGAAAAATCTGAAGAGAAAATGGTGGGTGATACAACCATTAGTAATACCAAGTGATATTTACAGACAAACAACCAATAATCCAGAAAAATGTTCATGTGCTCAATCTGTGAAACAATGGCACCCCCTACACCAAAATGCTACCAATCTTTTTGTGTTAAGTTAAACCAGATACAAACAAATTTCCAAACTTTTTGAACTCGCCTCCATTGATTGAATCAATTCGGAAAAAATCCCTTATTGCCAACATTTTCAAAAGAATCAATTCAGCGATCTCTCGCACAGAGTATCTGGTATAACGTTATTGGAAGTCCAGTAATGACCTAAAGACCATATCAAAGTTTCAAATGAATGCAAACTACCACAATCCAGGGAAATAAACATCAAAAAAGTATTAATACACTCAAATAAATTGCATAAATTGAGGCCAGATATCTAAAACATTTACCATTGTACCAAAAGAAAATTAGCACAAAATGTCAAACAAGACCCCTATCAATGGCTCGACATTCACTACGACCATTCGTTAAACTAATAATGAGACTGTAACTCATATCCAAATCATATAAAAAAGACAAGTAAAGTAATAAACAGTAATTAGGACTTCCTAAGGCGCTTCATCGGAAACAAATGCTCGCGTAATATTCGAAACTCAAACAAAGTGTAATAACTCACTTACCCCCAAAAACTGATAAATACATCATAACCAAACTTAATAACAACGTGTGCGCTGCTAAAACCATTAAACCGCACTCACCTCCCACGTCAACCGTTTATACGTGAGGAAACAGCAAACTAGAAAGCGGTCTACCTCAGTGAAAGGTGTCCGCCATTATTGTAGTTTCACTACATACGAGGAACAGAATACGAAAACTGACTAATGATGCTCAATATTCACCATTATTGAAGTCCCCATTTGACCATCTCGAAGCGTAT
The DNA here is from genome assembly GCF_031143425.1 of Pleurodeles waltl. Lineage (NCBI taxonomy): Eukaryota > Metazoa > Chordata > Amphibia > Caudata > Salamandridae > Pleurodeles > Pleurodeles waltl. Next base: position 558,135,310 of record NC_090451.1, read on the forward strand.
ATAGTTATCTAAACTACATAAAACAAATTAGACCAGACAAAATGGTCAAAGTAAAACTTAAGATGGTAACCATATCTGAATTATAAAAAATACATCCAAACCCATATAAGATAATCTAAGGGAAACAAGTACTTTATTATAAACCTAAATAAATGCAACAAAACTAGCTATTGATAATAAATATCCATCATTATTAATGTTCAATATTCACCACCCAGAGGCATATGTAATTGTCTAGAATAAAATAAACAGAATTAAGCTGACAAATTAGTAACAATAGATTAGTAAAATAATAACAATAACTGAAGAAAAAGGTTTCTTCAGAAACAATATATAATGTGAGAGAAGCACAAAAGAACCATGAACCATGAACCACTCTCCCCACGAAATAAATTTGTAGTTGTAGACCCAAATAAATTAAGTAAACTTCCAACAAAAAATTGCGGGAGACAAATCCAACCCATAGTTGTATACCACAATGTTAAAGGTAAGTGACCATTCTCCATAGAGACAGCACGCGTAACAATCTCTCCTAACTATATAATCAATATAAACTGTATATTAACAATAACATAAGTATCTCATCGAATAACAAAAGCAATTGAAATCTCTGTAACATAAATTCAGTCAGCTCCCGGACGACATATATATATATTAAATAAATTAAAAATGAATCACCCAAAAAGAACTCCAATTCATGATTGGTATTTAAACCCTCCTTAACAGTTTTTAGTCTCAATATTCAAACACATTCTCGTTTCCTGAGGCGCAATTCCCTATTACCTCCTCGAGGGTCCAAACGTATGTGTTCAAGGCCAAAAAAATGAAAGTTCTTGATATGGCCCTGCGCTGCACATTGTTGAATGTGTAAAGCGATTGGGTACCTGACATCACCTTGTCTCACCGCCCTATAGTGTTTACTGATTCTCAATTTCAAAGCTCTAATAGTACTCCCAACATATATTCGATCACAATTACAAACCATCGCATAAACCACATTTACTATTACAATTGATATATGTTTGAATCCGAAATTCCTCCCCAATACCGTTAGTAAATGAGCAAATTCCGTTTTTTGCCCACTTACAATACCACAGTACCCACATTTAAAGAAGCCTTTATTCCTCATTGTTAACCAATCTCTAGGATATACAGTCTTAGGATAGCTAGGACATGGTATATTTTACAAACTTTTGCCCCTACGATACGTAAAACATGGACGATCAGAGATGTATTTATGTAAATTCTTATCCGCCCTCAATATATGCCAATGCTTATATATACATTTAAGTAAATCACTAGACGCTTGTGTATAATCCACCACACATCTTATCATAGCCCTTTCGGTTTTGGGAATATAAGTAAGAGTATCCTTCCTGTCCACTCGCATAACCTTTTTACAGGTTTTCTTGATAACTGATATGTCATACCCCCGTTGTACAAACCGTCTACTCATATCCTCAGTGCAACGTTGAAAATCTTCATCCTTACTACAGTTTCGTCTTGCGCGTATTAACTCCCCATACGGGATTGAGTTTATTTGATGTTTAGGATGTGCACTTCCTGCATGCAACAAGGAATACCAATACCCTGAGTACCATATACTAGGGGCTTACATAGGTGCACAAGTATGCCAATTGTTGGATGTATAAGTTACTTATCAAATCAATTTAGGGGAGAGAGCACTGACACTGGGGTCCAGGTTAACAGAATCCCAGTTTCCCGCAGTCTAAACATACTGATACCAGACACAAAAGTGGGGGCAACTATGCCATAAAGATGCTACTTTCCTACAGCCAGAACTATGGGCATGCCCTGAATACAACCCCACAGTCAATCAACTATCTGCAGATGTCCAACCTCAATGGATCCTCGCCCTATATTTTCCATTTTTTTCTCTTTTTCAAACTTGTATAACTCGCGCCTCTGCCAAGCACAGTTTTCTCATCAATAATTTTATTTTAAATGTTATAGTGATATTATCAATTATGTACTAAAGATGTCATCACTGATGTGGGATAATTAGAAGTGCATGGCCAGGGCACAAGTATTGGTTACCTTACAGCACAAGATAAAGTTTATTGAGATAAGTCTTACTATAACTGCTTAATTTCACTGATTTTGGGTGTGTAAAATCTGAACTTAACTATAATGTCCCTGTAACCTTTGTTTTTTTGTTTTCTTAGTGAATTTCTAAGGTTTTTTGTTTAATTATGTTTCCTAAATATAACATCTCTGTAGCTTTTTTTTTTTAGTGACTTTCTACAGTTTTTAAAAAAATTAGTATTTCCAAACTATAACATCCCTGTAACAACCTTTGTTTTTTTTCCAGTGAATTTCTAGTTTTTTTTTGTTGTTTTTTTACGTGCAGTAATATTTAATTACCATACTTTAATACAACTGACGTAGCGCATGGCCTGCAGCCAGGGTCTGTGGGCAACCCCTCCAAAGGCAACCAACTCGGGAGGGAGAGACGCACCCATCCACCAGGTCCCGCCACTTTCTTTTTTTTTTTTTAGGGGAGGGAGTAGGTGCCCTCCCCCCCTTCCCAGGCCATTTCTGTCCCCAGGGACCCGATCCCCAGGGGCCCATGGCTGGATTTATGGGGGAAGGGTAACACAACGCCCTCTCCAGGACAATTTCGACCATGGGGAACCCCAACTCCCGGACTGGCTATATTATAAAGGGGGAGGGGGGGCATGCAACCCCCCTCTCCGGGCCAATTTGGCCCCTGAGACCCCATCCCCTGGGACCCCAACTTTTTATAGGGGAAGGAGGGCACAAAGCCCTCCTCCTGGGTCAATTCTGTCTCTGTGAACCCCATCCCTAGGGGCCCGGCCAATACTCGGTGGGTGCCCTGGAGCTACCCAGCGAAACCAACCATATTCTTGTTGAGGGTGCAGGGGGAGCCCCAACTCCCCGGATACCCAGTTAGCTCCCCGTCTTCACCAGGAATCGGGATTGCTCTTTATTTATTTTCATTTGTTACCCTGCTCACTGCAGTGCAGGTGGGGAAACAGATGAAGTCTGCTCCCCGCAAGCAGGAGCATTTTTTGTGATTGCTGCCACCAAGCAAGAGCAAACATGTATTTCCCTATCCGCGCCAGGGGCGGGAAGGGAAACTGCTATGTCCCAGGGTAGGCACTCCAGGACACAGGAGGAGCCAGCCCTGGGGGATGGGGCCCCCAGGGCCATTAATGGCTCCAGGAGGGGGGCCGAGTGGCCCCCCTCACCAATTAATGAAGAGGATGGGGTCCCTGGGGCCGAACGCATCCCAGGGAAGAGGGCCACGTGGGCCCCCCCTTCCTTTTATTTTTTGCTAAGGCCAGTCTCGAAATCTGACAGGGAGGAGGGTCTGTGTGGCCCCTCTCCCTGTTCTTAAAGGCTGCTGGGCCTGGGCCTGGGTAATAGGGTCCCCTGGGGCTGAAATCAACCTGGGAGGGGAGCCATACAGTCCCCCTCCCTGTTTTTCAAATTGGTTGGGCCCCACAGGATGGGGTCCCCATGGCCGTAATCGGCCTGGAGAAGGGGACACATGCACCTCCCTCCCCTATGATATAATTTAATAAACTTTCCCCATGTGTCTTTTCACAAAAAACAAATGCAGGTAACTACGCTTTTTTTTTAATAAATAAAAAAATTGCTAGAAATCCGTTCCAAAATTCGCTCTAGTGCCCCCCAGAACCATGCCTAGGGGGTCCAGGTATTCCTACCATGCCCCTTGTGTTTATTTTATATTTTTTCTTGGGACTCGGCCGCGTTCGAGTGCCAAGATAGCTGCCACCACTTCCTTGTTGAAGTGGTGGCAGCCAATCAGATCTCATTTTGAGATCTGTCAGATCTGGGGACCCTTCGTGTCTCTAGTTATACATGAATAGTTTTTCTTTAATAACTTCAAAATAACTGAACGGATTTACACCAAATCACAAAAAGCTCTCTGCACTCTTTCTGGACCAAGAGCTAACTTTCTGCCAAATTTAGTGCACTTTCATTCAGTGTTTTGGGTTGTAGTTTTGTCTAAAATTCTCCATGGGAAACTACATGGGGAAAATGCGTTTTGGTACTCCCCCTTTTCTTGGCCCCCACTTGACGAATCACCCCTAATCATTCCAGACAGCAGCTGAAGTGACTGGCAAACTAGTTTTCAAAATTTTGTGATGTTTCGCCAAATGATGCCAAAGTTATTAGCAAAACAAAAAAATGCTTTTCCTATAGAGAGAGAGAATGAGAATGTGCGCGTGCACATTGTATTACATGTGTGGTGGTAAAGGCATGCATGATATTGGCATCAACTGTTAAGGCATATAAAATACCTGAGGAACCCATTGTGTACATTAGGGACAAGAACCTGCAGAATGGCAGCATACATTGTATGGAAAGAGAGCACCTCAAACTCATTAAGCCAGTAGTCAAATTTTTTAGTATCACAATAAAGTGTTTCATCCTTCACACCGACAATTAAGTGAATTTGAAATTGTATACTTGGCAGCATCAACGCAAGGCTGGGTGTTTCAAATGGAAGTACACTGTGGAAAAGTAATCCCTGGAATGCGTCGATATAAACAAGAAATATGTAGAAATTAACTGGATAACCTTGGGAGGCATGACGCAGAGTGGGAGACTACGAGGAGATGACAGACAGAAGGGAGGGTAGAGGAAATGGAAGATTAATAGCGTTGAGACATTTCTGTGGTCCAGACCAAAACCAAAGATAACATTAACAAAACAATGATATCCTGGTGTGTCACCTTATTTGATGATATACTGTTTTTCCAAGAATGAGGTTGTCTCAAACTGTGAGAATCAAACCTCCAGAACAGGACTTGAGAAGTTTAATAGAATGGTACAGGCAGTACCACAGAAGGCAGGCAAGCTTCAGTCAGGCACAGCATCAGATGAACTAAGACAAGTAAAGCAAGAGAGATCAATCAGGAAAAGTATTGTTTTATGAATGCCTACCTTTAAGAGTGATGCCTTCATGGATGATGTAATGGTCGTAGGGCTCACAAACTGAAAGGAGGGTGCAGCGTTGTTTGGGTATTGCACAGGAAACATCACCATCAACCGCACACGATGGTTGCCACAGTGCACAGACACAGTGCAGCTCCGATTCAAAGCATCCATCTGTCAGGGAGAGACAAAAAGAGATCTACTCGTCAAGGAGGATCAATGTTCATAACATGCAGGTTTCAATGGTTCACACCAGATTGCCTAGGTCCAGGAGACTGCTTTCCTAGGTCCCTGTTTTCATTTTTGCAACAGTGGTGCTTTAGCAATACTAGAGATAAACAGTTTCCATAAATCATAATAGATGGCCCTTGGCTTGCCAAAACAGTATGTTGTGGATTTCTCCTCAATATTCAAGAGTACATCTTGGCATAGTACCTCATTACAAGCATGACACCCATATTCTCTTGCATGAAGGCTGATGTTTGCCTGTGTTTCTCTGTAATTTAAATAACTATTGTCAAATGCTGCTTTTGTTTTTATAAACTGCAGCACCAATATGGTCAGTTACTGCAATTAAACTGTCAAAACATGCACTCATTTCTCACATCAATTATAAACAGTAGAAACCATCATAATGATACTTACAAAATTATTGGCCATTAAAGATTTCAGATCACTGAATTTTACTTTTGTTAACATGTAGTTGGACTAGGATCAGTTTTCTGGCAAACAAGACTGAAGTTGCGAATTTTATTAAAGTAGAGGAAATGTTTAGGTCTCTACACAAGGAGGATGGGTTATTAAGAATGAAGAACAAAACTGCACTGTGAGCCTGACCCCTGAGATGGAGGCTGCTTCAGTTGTCTCTGCTAGAGCACACAGCTGTCCCCAGATAGTCATGGCTTCTCGGATGTTCCAGTGCAGAGTGAAGGAGACTTCTGGATGGGTTCACATTACAAGGACTTAAGAATGCTGCAGAGTAAGGATATCATGCTTAAAACACTGTATTGCATACTATCTGCAACTCCACATCTCCCCAAATGAACTACAGTTGCAGGATTCTACAACTATGTAAATGAAGAGCTGCAGGACTCATGTCCTTCTCCCAGTCCTATAGCAATGGGACAGAGAAAAGGTGAAGGATCATCAAACAAAATTGAGGTTTGCACAGAGAAAAATACTGTGCATTCCGTAGGTTCAAGAACGATGAAGAAAGTAGCCGTTCTTCAAAGAAATGGGCTCAGGCGATGTGTGGCAAGGGTTCCACCGAGAGGACAGGAGCTACACGTTTTACACAGGAGCACATAATACCTCCTCCCAATTCAACTATTTTCTCCTCCCGAAAGCTGACCTCCATAAAGCATTAGCTGCACAAATCCTTCCCCATGGACTGACGGACCACTCCAAAATCACCCTTTCCCTGCGTGTAGCCCAATGAATTGTCATTCCGCTGGCGTTTGATTACATGGTTCTTTCAGGATATGGCCCTTACCTCCCTGATGGGAAGAATGGTTGACACATACTTGGCCCACAATCACCTTTCTGTGCAGTCCCCGGCTATTCTATGGGAGGCCCTATAGCCCACATTGCAGGGGGAGATTGTTAGCTACCTGACTGCAAAGAAATGTAAGAAGCGACAAATGGTCCAAGATCGGGAGAGGCAGGTTGAGGGCCTGGAAGCACGGTACTCGTTGAACCCTGATCCCAAAGTCTTCAGACATAAACTTCATGTTGAATCCAGCTTCTTCTTGATAAGGCCAAGACAATGTGGCTGGTCTTGCAGTCCGGTATCTATCTGTTGGGGAACAAAGCTGGTAGGCTACGCCATTGTCTCTGCTCCAATATTCCTGGATGCTCTATTTTTGGGATTTTGTGAGCTCCAGGGTCTCAGGGAATGATGATATAGCACATCAATTTGCCCTTTTCTAGACAGACCTGAATGCTTTGTGCGTCAATCTGCCCGACGCAAAAATCCTGTGGCTTCTGTCAGACTAGCCCCTCAAGACCCTATTGCAGACTGAAAGAGCAACGCTCGACGAAGACCTGACTCTTGAGGAGCTAACAGTGGCTCTAGGTGATCTGCAATCTGGTAAGGCGCTGGGCCCCAGTGGGTTCCTGTATGAATTCTTTAAACTGTTTATGGACAAACATGGGGAATCCCTTAACGCAGCCCTCAAGGAAGCAGTGGTCATGGAATTACTTCCTCCTGACTTCCGGAGGGGAGAGACTGTAGTGATTCACAAACCAGGGAGACCCCTGACCAATGCTCCTCCTATTGCCCAATTTCTTTAATAAACAAAGACGGCAAGATCCTGGCCAATGCTCTGGCCAACTGCTTGCTAGGGTTATCCCTTCCTTTGTCGACCGGGATCAGGTAGGCTTCATGCCTGGATGTGCCACCAGACACAATATCCGTAGAGTATATAATGTGCTTGACCTGGCTGACCACTTTGATGGACCAGCAGAAATACCGCTGGCAGATACTGAGCAGGCATCTGACTCAGTGGATCTGAGGTATTTATTTTCACTCCTTCGCCAGCTACACTTTGGGCCCAAGTTTCAAATATATCAAACTCCTCTAAACCGATCTCACTGCCCATGTACGAGTAGGTAATGCCTTCTCCAGATCCTTCTGCATTAGACAGGCCACATGTCAAAGGTGTCCATTGTCCCAGCTGGTTCTGGTGGAAGGGTGGTCCTGATCTTCTTGAATCAGCCTGAGACCTCTGTAGAGTGCTACACATTCTACGAATCTTTGGGAAGACTTCAGGTGTCTACATTCAACATGACCAAGTCCACACATCTTCCCGGTCCCCCAAACTCTAAGAACATGGGATGGGCTTCCGGCTTCCAGATAACCACTCATCACTTCAAATATATAGTTAGTAGTACATATCACCCATGATTCTTCCCAGGAATGGGAGATGAATACCCGGCCACTTCTTGATACACGGGCAACGCACGTCAAAACCTGGTTGGCCCTTCCCTTATCCCGTCAGGGCCACTCTGCTATATTCAACATGGTTTCCCTTCCTCAGTTCCTTTAGCACCTCCAGAACTACCATTTCCCTCTACCGTGCACCTTTTTCCAGAAAGTACAGTCTGTGTCACGTAGCTTTCTATGGAATCATGGTACCCCTCGCACAGCCCTTACTAAATGTTTAAAATCCACATACGATGGGGGAGATTGCCACGGCCGACAGAGTCCTATGATCGGCTGTCCCATCTTATAATGATCAATGATTGGCTATACATCACCCAAGACAACCCTGCCTTTCCGTCTGATAAGTGAGCGCTCCAGAGCAACCCAATCCACCACTCATTATACAGGGGATGGATGCAGCTTCCGCTCCCACCCCCCCACCACATGGGTGGTGCTACAAAGTTGGGATGGACGTTAGCAAAGATGGGGTGGAAACAGACCTGTGGCACAGATCCCACCCTGGGTGTCAGGTCTGCTATCTCAGGTGGCGGCAGTGGAGGGCTTGTCCACATGGGATAATATAGGTATTTCAACTCTGGGGGATGGTTTTCGAGGGTGTCACGTTAAAAACCTAAACCACCCTCCAGGATGAGTTTTGTTTACAACATAGCTAGTTCTCCCCCTATCTCCAGCTAGGCCAGGACTTGACTCCCCAAATCCATGAGTTGGAGGCAATCGCTGAATAGAACCCCCTTGAAACCAAACTACTCTTAGGGGAACTATGCACATATAAAATCACTCAGGTTTATGGGTCCCTATAATCCAACATATGCCTGATTCCTCGGCTACATTGCGTACAGCCTGGAAGTGGGGGGGCTGGAGGTTTGGCAAACGAAGACTAAATAGAAGCTAGGGAGTCTTCAAGATGCTCAGCCATTGCTTCCTGGCTGCGGCTCACACAGCCAAAATACCTCCATTGCATGTACTTTACACGTCACAAACTTTGGGTGAAGGGAAGGACTGCCTCTCCCTCTTATCTTCGTTGTGCAGAACCGGGAGGTACCTTCATGCACACTGTGTGGGACTGTGCAGTAATACAAACCTACAGGGCTTGAATCCTCAACTGTTTGGGTCATGTGTTGGGATATTGCATCACTCAAGATTGTTGGAGAGGAAATGAAATGTTAAGAAATTACACTACATCAGACATAGGTAGACAACAATATAAAATCATATGTGTGAAAGAGCAGTGTAGGCCTAAAATGTGTGCTGATTCCAGAGGTGAAGAGTTCATTTGAAAATAGAATGCATGTCCAGCAAGGTCTTAGTTAAAGGAAAATCTGTATTTGCAACCATGAAGGAATTTATGGTCTTAGGACACCGCATTCTGTTGTCCTAGTAAATTAAAAACATGACTGAAGAATAGGAGCAGGAGACTGAATTAGTCAAGGGTACACAGAATGTGATAAAAGGTCTTAGGATAGAATGATAACATGAAGGGAAATGCACATGCGTTCAAAAGTAGAAAATAATTAGTTTGTTAAGCATTGCTAGAACTGCAATAAAGTATGTGTAAGTAATAGGTTAGAGGTTTAGGGACACCAGTGATGTGATGTTTTTGTAACAAACAAATAACTGCTAAATAACATATTATTTGATCTTTTGTAATAAGCATTGCTCATGTTGCTATATAAGTGGCTGCCTGTGAAGCAGCAAATTGAGACCAGCTGTTCAACTGTATGGAGATAGCTACTCTCCCTGCCGTGACAGTAAAAAGCTGTGTTTGCCTTGCCTAGAGGAGTGTTGTCTTTTTTTATCTTGCGTTTCCCACCAACATTTGACAAACTAGCACAGGAGTCCCATTTTGCCCTCAACTGCCACCGGAATACTACCTACCTCTGCTACACACATCATTACGCATCTTTGGTGAGTTAAGAAGACACCCATGTTCTTTAAAGTTCTGCCTATTTATGGGGGTGGGTAGGATCCAGTGATTGCCGTCTTTAAAAGGAAGGACAATACAGATTTTGCTCTATGTTTTATGTGAATTGTGTGACTTCTTCCTGGCAATGGTAAACACAGATGTAGTGTAAATATAAGGATATCACATGTAAGATTGTGTACATGTGTTGCACAATATCAAGTTAAGGCTCTGCATAGTTGGTAGAGTGTTTATCCCAATACAAAAATTGGAAGTGGTCAATGTAGATGATTCGAAGTTGGGTTTCCAATAGGTGTTCCACTATTTTGACATAGAGGGAAGGCTGAAAGGACCATTTTGTTAAACTTTACCTACATCCAAATACAATCTGAACACTCGAATAACAGCCCTGGACCTAATGTTCAGAAGTCATTCTATGGTCTAATGAGACACATGGTTTGAGGGTTATCCTCTCTCGAGCATGGAAGGAAGCAGCCAGTTGCTGCTGACAGTATTTACCTTTTAGAGTCAAAACAATTGTGATTAACATTTAGAAGTAGTTCATATTTTTTAAATGATGATGACTGCATTTGTATGTGTGTAAATAGAAATGTGGCTACAGAGTGATGTGTTTAATACTGCATTGTGTTATTATGATGTATACTCTTTAACATATGGCTGAAAAGACAAATTGATGGATAGATTGTTTGTAAGGACTAGTTAAACTTTTTTAAAGGAGAAATATTGAGGAGACAGATAAAACTTAAATTGCAAAAGTTGTTAGACATACTGGGGGATTATGGAGACTCCCTTAGAGCCCAGGCAGAAGACCTTTCCAGGTGATCAGAAGTAATTACAGAAAAATTATCAGGAGTGGTTATGGCTACTTAGAAGCATGGATATCCCGGGCCAAAGGAAGGAACATTTGATGACAAAATATAAGATCACATTGCTACACACCTTAAGAACAAATATGTAGGAACTAAACTGCAGAAACGAAAAGCCACCCTATCCTTATGGCGAGTGTTCTGTGGAAAGTCTAAGAATACCTCAAATGCTGATATCCCTAATACATCCCCATCTGCTGCCCCACCTTCCTATGACTCAATGTGCACTTCCCCTAAGGTACTTGGTATGTATTCACTGACATAGCTACAGGAGGCCGCAGTGGGATATGAAAATCCTGAAGTTGAGACCACTTCACAATCTTTAAAGGGATTGCCGAATGCCACACCACAGGTACCCAAGCTAAGACACACAAATTCTCCCAGACAGCAAATAGGGGAGGGTGAGACTCAGTTTTCAGGAAAACTAGAAGTGTAGTTTATGCTGTATTTAGAACCAGCATCTTCCTAGGAAGGTAGAGGTGAAGAGCGGGGTCCACGAGACAATGATAATCAGTTGCATGTTTTATCAGACATACGTACTTGTTACAAAAGAGGGATGTAATAGGAAGGGTGTTAGGGAATGGATGTGTACCCCACAACCAAGATATGCAGATGATGCTACATGGAATGGCTATGTAGACAGGGCTGTTAATATGGCACAATGGCCAGTATCCCAAGAAAGATGAACATTTTAGGAGGACTGAAGATAATTTACTACTCTTGCAGACGGAGGAGGGGAATTTAATAGTACCCACAACAGCAGGATAATGTAAGGGGCACAAGAAAGTAGCAGAGGAGGACAAGGAGCAATAGTAAGAGGCAGGTTGGGTCCCCAAAGGAGGGATCAAACATGCCATTAATGTCAAAGAAATGTCCAATTCATTAGAGAATGCAGGACTAAGAGATGGGATGAACAAAATGGAAGAACAGGTGTTTAGAATCAGGCAGGAAATAGAGTGGTGCAGCCACAATCAAACCCACGAAATATATATGTACCTCAGACACCACCACAAAATGTGCAGCAACCAGAAATGCTTCAGGTGCAATAAAATTCACCACAACAAAGTTACCAAGCACCCCCAATGGCAACTCCATCTCAAAGTGGACAAGGAGGTGTGTTTGTGAGAGGAAGAAATCCTTTCCCAGACAAATTATGTGGGAGGATATACGCAGTGAAGGTACCCCACAGAGTAGTTCCCTGTGTCCAGTATTGTCAGTAATGCACAGGCCAGATGAGGAACCCAATGGCAAGAGGTATGCATTTCTCACAGATACGGGAGCAACCCAATCTTGTATTAGAGAGGGAGACCTTCCAATTTCTAATAGATCAATGGACACACAAGGATTCTCTGGGGCAGTAATGAAGGTTCCATTTACTAAACCAATGGAGATGGAAATAGGACGGTACAGTGATGGGTGTGAACTGTTCTGTACAGCTGCCCCAGCTAATTTATTGGGGAGAGATCTTACGGCCAAATTAACCAGTTCTGTGCCACGGACGTAATGGTTACGTCCCACGGCACAGTGCTCCTGTACCAAGGACTTAACCATTACGTCATCATACTGAAGCATGGGGGAAGCACTAGCGCTCCCCATGAGCCTATCCCCCACCAGCCCAGGGCAGGAATGGAAGGGGAATCGATTCCCTTCCCACCTCTGTCCTCCCCTCACCCAATCTAATGACGTCAGCGCGCAATTGCACGCTGATGTCATTAAAGGGTGCCAGTCGCACTGGAAGCCATTTGCTTACAGCACGCATTAGGAGAAACAGATGAGTTTCTCCATCGGCCGGGGGATTCCTAACAAAGAGGCACTGGGGGAAAAGGAAAGGGTTTTCCTTTCCCTCGATGTCTCTTTTAGCATTCTTGCTGCCCGATCACGTTGCAATCGGGCAGTAGGATTGCCCACTAGTCACCAGGGATTGTCTTTTTTGGTGTATTTGTTTAGCGGGGAGCAGCCCCTTAGGCAAGGGTCACTCCCCTTGGGGGGCATATTATCTATGGTCATTTCTGCCACATTTGGGGACAGATCAGCATATTACTTTTAGGCTGATGAACACCAGGATTTTCTTTTTCTTTGTGTTTTTCTGTTAGGGATGGTGGGGGGCCATAGAACTATTGGCCATTTCAGCATCCCTTGGGGGCAGATCAGCATATTTTCTTTTAGGGCCATCTGCCCCCAAGAGGGGCAGAAGCCACTCAGGTACCAGGGATAGAGTGTGTGTGTGTTTTTTGTTTGGGGGGGGGGGGGGGCATCCCCTTGGGCAAGGGTTGCTCCCCTCAGGGGGGCATATTATTTATGGCCATTTCTGCCCCTCTTTGGGGCAGATCAGCCTATTATTTTTTGGCTGAGCTGCCCCCAAGGGGGGCAGAAACCACAGAAACACCAGGGATTTTTTTTCTTTGTTTTTTTTCCGTGGAGGGTGGGCGGCCCCAAGGGGGACATAGAACTGTTGACCATTTCTGCCCACGCCCCCGGGAGCAGATCAGGCTATTTTCTTTAGGCCCATCTGCCCCCAAGGGGGGCAGAAGCCACTTAGGCACCAGGGATAGTGTGTGTGTGTGATTTTTTTGTTTGGGGGCGGCCCCGTTGGCAAGGGTCAGTCCCCTTAGGGGGCATATTTATGGCCATTTCTGGCTCCCTTTGGGGGAGACTGGCCTATAATGTGTAGGCTGATCTGCCCCCAAGTGGGGCAGAAGCTACAAAGATACCAGGGAATGTTTTAGTTTTGTTTTTTGTGTGGGGAGGGGAGCCGCCCCTTGGGCAGAACTGGTGGCCATTGAAGCCACCCCTTGGGGGAAGATCCACCTATTATTTTGTAGGCCCATCTGCCAGAATCCACTTATGTACCAGGGAAAATTTCTAAATGCTTGGTGGCGGGGTGTTTGTCAACTGGCGAATATTTGCATTTGTGATTATAATAGTTTATTTCTCCTTTTTGTTCTAGTTCAAAGCTTTTGCTTCCTTTGCTGTGGCCACTTGCGGTTTTGGCAGTAGTTGACCTGCGGTTTGCGTAGTTGCATGTTTTAGATAAGTAAAAACAATCTACTTCAAAGGGGTATTGTTGCCATACATGAATGACATGTTTGTAGGTGGTATACTGAAAGCAGAATTGTGTGTGAAATTGTCCTTAGATGTGTGCACAATGATATTTGTGTTGTCTTATGTCTAGTTTGCTTTTCTTTTTAGTGGGATATCATTGGTGATTTCTGTGTCTGTGCAGGGTAGTTGCTGATGAGTCTAGCTTTTTCAGGCAAGTGAGTGGTATAGTTTTTGAGCACATAACTCTTTTGATAAAGCCACACTTTGTTTATTACTTATTTAAGACAGTGCTGGTTGTTGTTGGCACATTTGTCAAGTTACACTTCTTAGAAAAGATCATGGCTAGCAGCAGCGTGACCGCTTAGCATGTTGCTGGCATGCTTTTTGAGTCGTCTTCTGACCATGATTATGAGACTGACTTTGTATCAGAGGCTGTGGAGGAAGTGAGAGATTCTGGGAGTGAATTTTCTGTCCGAGATGAATCTTCTGATGATGAAGCCATTCTCAGTGCAGATGAAGGGCCTGTTATAGAGCAGGAAACTAATGTGCCAATAGTGCAGCAGCCTGGAGCTGAAAGGTTTCCCATTGGAAGACCTTCTGGGTTGCCAAAAACATGGAGATTTGCCTGCCTTTACTGGTCTCCCGGGGTATAGGGTCAATACAGAAAAACTTTTTGCCTGTCAATTTCTTTCAGTTGTTTATGGACGATATATTTTTGGAAGAGATTGTTGAGCAGACTAATTTGTATGCGGAGCAGTATTTGAGGGACAACGCTGCCAGACTTTGGCCACATTCTAGAGCTACCCAATAGATTCCCACAAATTTGGAAGATATGAAAAAGTTCTTGGGTTTGATTTTTTTGATGGGGTTGATGGCAATGGCTATATTTCCTGCAACCATGAGTCGTAATCGGTATTTGCTTCTTCAGATGTTGCATTTTGTTGACAATGCTTTAGCCTTGCCACAATATCACCCTGATTCTGACCGTCTTTTTAAGATTAGGCCTGTCCTAGATCATTTTGTAGATTGGTTTTCAGAGGTCTATGTTCCAGGCAAAGAAATAGTTGTGTACGAGTATTTGGTCCTCTTCAAGGGACGTTTTGTTTTTAGGAAGTACATTTCTAGCAAGAGGGAACGGTATGGAATTAAAATGTATATGCTGTCTGAAAGTAGTACAGTATATGTGTATATTTCTGGGTCTACACTGGTAGGGATTCCATTATTGACCCCCCTGGTTGTCCGTCCACTTTTGAAGTTAGTGAGAAAATTGTGTGGGAACTTGGTAGACAACTGTTCAACAAAGGTCGCCATTTGTACGTAGATAATTTCTACACTGGAGTGCAGTTGCTCAAGGAATTGTTTAGAGTGGCCACTGTTGCTTGTGGCACACTCTGTTCTAACCGAAAAGGCTATCCAAGGGAGCTTGTCTGTAAAAAAAAAAAAAACAACTTGAGAGGGGACAGTGGGACAGTGCAGTGCCTTGCGTAATGAAGAGCTGCTAGCTCTGAAATTTTCAGACAGGAGGGATGTCTACAGGCTAACTACCATCCATGATGAGAGTACTTCCTCTGTGACTGTTTGGGGTCAGGCTGCCGAAGTGTGGACACCTATGTGCATTTTAGATTATAATAAGCACATGGGAGGTGTAGATAGAGTTGATCAGAGGTTGGAACCTTATACAGCTATTTGTAAGTCTTACGTTTGGTATCAGAAGTTAGCGGTTCTCCTCTTCCACTTGGCAACTTTTAATGCTTTTATTGTGTTCAAGGAAAGTTCTCCAGAGTCAAAGATTACATTTGTGAAATTTCAGGAGTCAGTGATAGAGAGCCTTATTGTGGAGTAACAGGCAAGAGTTCCTAGAGAAGCAGTGGTGGAGGATGTGGCTAGATTTAAAGATTGCCACTTTGCTGAGCACATTCCTCCCACGCCCAAAAAAAGACTTTCCAGCTAAGAAATGTAGAGTCTGTGCTCTAAGAGGTATCTGGAGGAAGACTTGAATGTACAGACCATGATTGTCCTTCAAAGCCTGGGCTGTGTGTGGGTGGCTGTTTCAGAAGTTACCACACACAAAAAAAGAAATCTGGGAAATACCATGACCGTAAACTGCCTGTTTCCTATGTTCAGTTTGTTTGTTGGCATTACTGTCATGTATTTAGTTAAAGCTTTTGTGTTTGTGGTTTTGTACTTACTTTTAATTAGATAGTGGTTTCTTTGTTGATTAAAAAAAATAAGTGATGGTGGTGTGCATGAAGTGTCGCTTGTCTGGCGGTGTAAATAGTGACTTGCTGTTGGCCACTGCAACACACTGCCAGCCAAACACCAGTCCACACACTCCCATCAGCTAGTTTGATTGCTGTATCAGGCATGTGGGTGTATGTAAGAGATGGGCCCTTGAGTGGCGCTGTCGGCGAGTTTTGTAATGTGCTGGGCCTATGGCTGGCGGCGTGAATGGTCTTGTGCATGTCATGTATGAAAGGTGCGTGAATTGACTGTAAAGCGGTTGGTGCCTTGTCGTGGCTTTACAGCTCAGAGTTGTGAGTCATTTGTTTAGTTTTTTTGGTCTTTCAGTTATTAACTGTGCATTTCACGTTTGTGAAATCTCTTGTTAATAAAATTTGATCTACTGAACCATCACTCCCCCTCGTGCCAAATCCAACCAGTATGTGTAGTAAAAATGACAAAACCTGCTCCACTGTAATTAGGCGTCGCAGCACACCCGTGATATGCTAGGTTTCTCGGATGGGACCCCCGATGATGAAGCATATCACCCACTTGGCATAACATAAGTGTGTTTCTTTTCACAATTTTAGTGTTTGGAACATCACAGAAGTACATAGACACATCAATATGATCCATTACAAAACTAACTGTGTTTGGGGGAGGAGAGGGGGACCTACGTTTTTGGTCCCGGATGCGGCCTTCATCTAGTGAAACCGAACAAACCCAGACATTTTTTTAAACTAGACAGGCCCAAGGAGTCCAGGGAGCTGTGGCTTGCGTGGATTCCCCAACATTTTCTTACCCAGACTCCTCTGTACACCTCAAGATTTGCTTAAAAAAGCATATTTTCCTCACTTTTCTTTGTAGGATCACTGTAGGATCATTGCTCCGGCACAAATTTCCTACCACCCAGCGTTCCCTTCAGTCTCCCAAGTAAAATAATACCTCACTTGTGTGGGTCCCCAATGCAGAGCCAGTCTAAAGATGTATAAAAGAAAATGATGTGCTTATCAACTTGCTCTACTATTTCCTCAATATCTACAGGTTATTGGTATTTTTTTGTTGCAGGCACCTGGGCCACCCACAAAAGTGAGGTGTCATTTTTACTGGGAGACTTGGAGGAATGTTGGGTGGAAGGAAATTTGTGGCTCCTCTCAGATTCCAGAACTAGGTGTCTAGTTTACAAAATGCACAGGTTTCGTAGGTTTCGCAGGTTTCCCTACGTGCCGGCTGAGCTAGATGCCAAAATCCACAGCTAGGCACTTTGCAAAAAAACTGCTTTGTTTTCTTTGGGAAAATGTGATGTGTCCACGTTGTGTTTTGGGGCACACAAGTGAGGTAACATTTTTATCGGGAGACTTGGGGGAAAGCTGGGTGGAAGGAAATTTCAGGCTCCACTCAGATTTCAGAACTTTCTCTCACCAAAATGTGAGGAAAAAGTGTTTTTTTGTGCCAAATTCGGAGGTTTGCAAAGGATTCTGGGTAACAGAACCTGGTGAGAGCCCCACAAGTCACCCCGTCTTGGATTCCCCTAGGTCTCTAGTTTTCAAAAATGCACAGGTTTGGTAGGTCTCCCTAGGTGACGGCCGGCTGAGCTAGAGGCCAAAATCCACAGCCAGGCAACTGCAAAAAACAGCTCTGTTTTCGCTGTGTCCACGTTGCGTTTTGGGACATTTTTTGGTACTTAGCGTTCTTGATGAACCTACAAGCCCTATATCTCCGCAACCAGAAGAGTCCAGCAGACGCAACGGTATATTCCTTTAAAAAATCTGACATTGCAGGATAAAGTTACAGATTAAAACGTGGAGAAAAATGCCTGTTTTCTTAATCTAAATTTCAATATTTGTTTTTATTTCAGCTATTATTTTCTGTAGGAAAACTTTGTAGGACACAAATGACACTTTGCTGACTTCAGAATTTAGTCTACTCTTCAGAAATTTTTAGCTTTACGGGATCCAGCATTGGTTTCGTATCTATTTCTGTCACTAACTGGAAGGAGGCTAAAAGCACAAAAATAGTAAAAATCGGGTATGTCCCAGTAAAAAGACAAAATGTTGTTAAAAAATGTGGTTTTCTGATTCAAGTCTGCCTGTTCCTGAAAGCTGGGAAGATGGCGATTTTAGCACTGCAAACCATTTGTTGATGCCATATTTAGGAAAACACCACAAGCCTTCTTCTGCAGCCATTTTTTCCCTTTTTTTTTTTTAAATGAAAATGTTGCTTTATTTTGGCTAATTTTCTGGTCTCCTTCAGGGGAAGCCACAAACTCTGTGTACCTCTAGAATCTCTAAGATGTTGGGAAAAAAGGACGCAGGTTTGGTGTGGGTAGCTTATTTGGACAAAAAGGTATGAGGGCCTAAGCACGAACTCCCCCAAATAGCCACAAAAGGCTTGGCACAGGAGGGAAAAACACCTGGCAGCAAAGGGGTTAAACATGACTATTTATTTTGACCCTAATGCAACTATGGGTTGTTCTTCCCCTGGAGTTCCACCCTCCAGGATCAGTAGATTCTTCCACTGGAGATCAGATCAGAGCTTGACCTGCTAATAGAGATGCTTTCACTTCAGCAGTGTACACGATAATGGCAGAAACATCAGTTACTTGGAAGAGAGGTCCAGTTACTTAAAGAGTTTAGTTTCCGGCAACAAGGGCAAACATCTTGGATACCTGACAATGAGTTGATATTACAAAGAGGCCTTTGAGATAATACCAGTCTATAGCATTCTGATAGCTAGTGATCATAATCATGTCCTGTGGGCATGTGTTATATTAATTGAGCCAGGTAAAATAGTTCGAGAAATACTGGATGATCAACTGCTTTGTGATGATTCTAAGAATACATTTGTAGTCTTTCAGGATGACATACATCTGAGAAAAGTATTGAAAAGTAAGAATGCCCACACCAGGAAGAGCTTTTGATTCTGTCACGGATGTAGATCTTTCCCAAGAAGTAGACATCTTGTGGATTAAGGGTCCCCATGATGTAGGTCTTATTCATTTTGCTACTCCATTTAAAATTACACTGAAGGAAGGTGCTATATTACCTAGGGTGAAACAGTATCCTCTTGCTAATAAAGCAGATGAGGAAATCACCCCTACTATAAAGGCATTGCTAGAGCAAGGAGTAATTTACCCTAGAAAGTCTTCTTATAACTCCTATTTATCCAGATAAGAAATTTAAGGGTAATACTTGGCGTATGGTTCAAGACCTGCGCCCCTTGAATGATGTAGTGGCACCAGAGTTTCCAATTGTTCACAACTGTAGGAGGCTGGCCTGGCTTGTAGTGGGTACCTTGTGGTACTTACACCTTGTGCCAGGTCCAGTTCTCCCTTAGTAGAATAGAGGTGTTTCTAGCAGCTTAGGCTGATAGAAGGTAGCTATGGCAAAGCAGCTTAGGCTGAACTAGGAGACATGCAAAGCTCCTACAATACCACTTATATCATATGCACAATATCATAAGAAAACACAATACACAGAGTTACTAAAAATAAAGGTACTTTATTTTTATGACAATATGCCACAAGTATCTCAGTGAGTACCCTCAGTAAGGAGGTAAGTAATATACACAAGTTATATGTACACAAACCACAAATAGGTAAGTAAGAGTGAGAAAAGTAATGCAAACAGTGTAGAATTACAATAGGTTCCAATAGGCAAGCATAGGTCTAGGGGCAACACAAACCATATACTCCAAAAGAGGAATGCGAATCACAAATGGACCCCAGACCTATGGGAGCTTGTAGAGGGTCGCTGGGACTGTAAGAAAATAGTCAGGGTGTCCTAGATACCCCAACCCAAGACCCTGAAAAGTAGGAGTAAAGTACACCTACTACCCCAAGAGAGCACAATAGTCGTGATAGGGGAATTCTGCAAGAACAACAAACACCAGCAGTGCACTGACAACGAATTTTCAGACCTAAGCACCTGCAAGGCAAGGGGACCAAGTTCAATAGTCGCGACAGTGTCCATGGGGGGCAGGAACCCAGGAAACCCCGGATGAAGGTGCAAGGAAGCTGCCTCCGGATGGAAGAAGTTGGATTTCTGCAAGAACAAAGAGGACTAGGAACTTCTCCTTTGGCAGGGAGATGTCCCACGTCGCGATGAAGGTTGCAGAAGTGTTCCCATGCAGGAATACCACAAACAAGCCTTGCTAGCTGCAA
The DNA here is from genome assembly GCF_031143425.1 of Pleurodeles waltl. Lineage (NCBI taxonomy): Eukaryota > Metazoa > Chordata > Amphibia > Caudata > Salamandridae > Pleurodeles > Pleurodeles waltl. The sequence goes on from NC_090451.1 coordinate 558,155,415, forward strand.
CGGTTGCGGAAGAGATTTTTCGGTGCTGCTGAGGACCAGGAAGGACCAGGATGTCGCCCCTTGGAGAAGGAGACAGAGGGGCGCTCAGCAACTGAGAGAGCCCTCACAGAGGCAGGCAGCACCCGCAGAGGTACCTGAACAGGCACTTGGAGGATTTGTGAACCGAAGTCCACGCAGTTACATAAGATGGTCCCACAACGTCGGAGGCCAACTCAGTAGGTTGAGCACTGCAGGACGGAGTGCTGGGGATCCAGGCTAGGCTGTGCACAAAGGAAATCCTGGAAGAGTGCCCAGAAGCCGGAGCAGCTGCAAATCATGCAGTACACAGGTTTGCAGTCTAGCGTGGGGAGGCAAGGACTTACCTCCACCAAACTTGGACTGAAGGATCACTGGACTGTGGGAGTCACTTGGGTAGAGTTCCTATGTTCCAAGGACCATGCTCGTCAGAGGACCAGTGATGCAGTCTTTTGGTGCCTGCGTTAGCAGTGGGAAGATTCAGTTGACCCACGGGAGATTTCTTCTGTACTACTGGTGCAGGGTGAAGGCTGGCGATCCCCACAGCATGCACCACCAGCAAACAGTCGAGAAAGCCGTCAGGATGAGGTGCTACAATGTTGCTGGTATTCGTCTTTCTACTTTGTTGCAGTTTTGCAGGCGTCCTGGAGCAGTCAGCGGTCGATCCTTGGTAGAAGTCGAAGAGGGAGATGCAGAGGAACTCTGGTGAGCTCTTGCATTCGTTATCTGCAGTATTCCCCAAAGCAGAGACCCTAAATAGCCAGAAAAGAAAGTTTGGCTACCAAGAAAGGTAAGAGCCTATCAGAGGGGGTCTCTGACGTCACCTGCTGGCACTGGCCACTCAGAGCAGTCCAGTGTGCCCACAACACCTCTGTTTCCAAGATGGCAGAGGTCTGGGACACACTGGATGAGCTCTGGGCACCTCCCCTGGGAGGTACTGGTCAGGGAGTGGTCTCTACCCTTTCCTTTGTCCAGTTTTGTGCCAAAGCAGGGCTGGGGGACCCCTGAACTGGTGTAGACTGGCTTATGCAGAGATGGGCACCATCTGTGCCCATCAAAGCATTTCCAGAGGCTGGGGGAGGCTACTCCTCCCCAGCCCTTCACACCTTTTTCCAAAGGGAGAGGGTGTAACACCCTCTCTCAGAGGAAATCATTTGTTCTGCCTTCCTGGGCCAGGGCTGCCTGGACCCCAGGAGGGCAGAAACCTGTCTGATGGGTTGGCAGCAGCAGCAGCTGCAGTGGAAACCCCGGAAAGGCAGTTTTGCAGTACCCGGGTTCTGTGCTAGAGACCCGGGGGATCATGGAATTGTCCCCCCAGTACCAGAATGGTATTGGGGTGACAATTCCATGATCCTAGACATGTTACATGGCCATGTTCGGAGTTACCATTGTGACGCTATACATAGGTAGTGACCTATGTATAGTGCACGCGTGTAATGGTGTCCCCGCACTCCCAAAGTCCGGGGAATTTGCCCTGAACGATGTGGGGGCACCTTGGCTAGTGCCAGGGTGCCCACACACTAAGTAACTTGCCACCCAACCTTCACCAGGTGAAGGTTAGACATATAGGTGACTTATAAGTTACTTATGTGCAGTGAAAAATGGCTCTGAAATAACGTGGACGTTATTTCACTCAGGCTGCAGTGGCAGGCCTGTGTAGGGATTGCCTGAGCTCCCTATGGGTGGCAAAAGAAATGCTGCAGCCCATAGGGATCTCCTGGAACCCCAATACCCTGGGTACCTCAGTACCATATACAAGGGAATTATATGGGTGTACCAGTGTGCCAATGAGAATTTGTAAATTTAGTCACTAGCCTGCAGTGACAAATTTAGAAAGCAGAGAGAGCATAAACACTGAGGTTCTGGTTAGCAGAGCCTCAGTGATACAGTTAGGCACCACACAGGAAACACATACAGGGCACATACTATGAGCACTGGGGCCCTGCCTGGCAGGGTCCCAGTGACACAATGACTAAAACATACATACAGTGAAATATGGGGGTAATTTGCCAGGCAAGATGGTACTTTCCTACACTGACCCTTCCATCATTTTGACAACTATTTCTCAGGGTGCTAAATATTGCTGTTATAGATCTCAAGATCTTTAAACATCCCTATTCATCCAGAGAGTCATTATTTGAAAGTGTTTTCCTATTGCTGGTCTCAGTATTTGTATTCTCATTTACCTCAAGGGTATTGTGAGTCCCCTAGCATTTTCAACAGAATGGTGAGAAAGGCTCTGTCAAACTTCCAGTGTGACAGTACCTTGTTGCAACATGTCGACGACATATTACTTTTCAGTTCTGTAGAACAACAGTGTAGAAAATATACCATATTTCTTTTTGTTACCCTCGCACAGAGAGGATACAATGTAGAAAAAAGACAAAATTCAGTATTGTAAGGAAGAGGTCCATTACTTAGGACAATTACTGTCAGCTTCTGGTCGACAAGTAACTCCTGAAAGAGAAGCACCTACACGTCAAATGACTGAGCCTGAAACTGTTAAAGGAATGCAGAAGTTTCCTGCCTCTGTAACTACGTGAAGCAATGGGTTTTTGGATTACAGCACTTTATTAGCACCTTTGTTGGCTTCTATGAAACAGCCAAAAGACAGAAATGATACTATAACATGGACACCAGAAGTGAGGAAGGCTTTCCAGAAAATAAAGATTAAGATCAGAAATGCCCCAGTTTTGCAGACTCCTGACTATAGCAAGGAATTGTATCTCTTTTCTTATTGCAATGGTCAGATGATGACAGCTGTCCTTACGCAGAAATATCGCTAAGGACACAAACCTATTGCATATTTTAGTGGACAGTTTGATTCAGTGATGAGAGGAGATTATCCTTGCGAGCAACCTCTCACGCCACAGCAGCATTTGCAGTACAGAACAGCACTCCCATTGCTACAGTGGCACCTTTGACGCTCAAGGAAGAATATGCAGTGTATCCATCATTCAGAAGTCTAAGACTACTCTAACTACACAGACAGTGTCAAGATATGAGGTGATAATGTCACTACCATCTTTGAAGGTTGTGAAGTGTCATACATTGAACCTTGCAAAATTATTTTCTCATCCTATATTAGACTGTGGATTATGTGCAAAGTATATCTCGAATTAATCTAATCAAGCAAAAGAGGATCTTATTCCAGGTAGTATTGTCTATTTTGTTGATGGGTCCTCTACTACTGATCAGAATACAGGAGTGAGACACACAGGTGTAGCAATAGTCACAGCACAACAGCATGATTCTTCAGACACACTCCACATAGTAGAGCAGTTAACACTACCAGCACATTATTCTGCACAAGCAGCAGAGTTGATAGCCTCAACAGTGGCTCTTAAGCAAGGAGCAGGAAAAATTGTCATAACATATTCAGATTCGGCTTATGTAATTACCACTGTACATTCTAGCATTATGAGATGGAGCAGGAGAGGATTCCTCAAGTCAGATAGAAGCGCTGTCATGCATGGGAATCCTTTAGAGGCTCTAATAGAGGCGCTTGCGTTATATCACAGGCAGTGGCAGTTGTGATGTGTGTAGCACATACAAATGGACAGGATTTTGTGTCACAAGGAAACGTATTCGCATATTGGATAGCTAAAGAGGCAGCTAGGAGCACACCCTGCCTGTATCATTAGGTTCACAATATGTCACTGATTTGGTGGACCAGACTGCCTCGCCATCTGAGTCTGAATCTGAATCTGGTACTACCACTGATAATGTCATGCCTCACTATGCCTAAACAGCTAGGCTATATCTTCGAGAGTGGTAGGAAGCTGCTCCAGCACATGAGAAACAGCTATGGGAGACTAAAGGATGCTCCCAGTCAGGAGATTATTTAGTTTAAAGACTAATATCTACAGGTAAAGCAGTGATGCATAAGGCTTTACTTATGGTAGCTCTTGATCAATTTCTTTTAACAGCTCACATCCCGAGAGATCATTTGTCTATGCAAATAAAACAAGATTGGTTTGTTCCCAACTCACTTGATAGGCTTACCATGTACTTTCATAACTGTACTATTTGTCAACAATTCCCTCCAAATCCCACATTGAAGTTGATAAATTCTATCATTCCATGACCACAAAGTCCTTTTAAGCTCTCCAACTAGATATTTTGGATGTATTAGAAAGGTGCAACAGCTATTGGTATCTCATTGTTTTAGTTTGTCTTTTTTCTCAATGGATTGAAGCAGGACTGTGTATCCACAGTGATGGTAACTCAGCTGCTATTTTTCTGGCTCGTAAGATGATTCCCTGCTGGGGAATTCCAGAAGGGATAAGATCTGACAACAACACACACTATGTTCATGCAATCTCCACACATCTCAAAACAATGCTAGGGATAAAACATACTCTATTTCCTGTTTATCAGACCCAGATCAATGGCATCACTGAGTGACTTAATGGCCTGCTGAAGAATAAGATCACCAATGCGCCATGTTACATAAGAAGTGGTTGTATTGCTTACCATTGGCACTCTTCTCCCTTGTGAACACACCTAGTTCTGATCATCATGTGACACCCAATCAGATAGTGACAGGAAGATCTATGAATACACGAACACCAGCCACTAGAAGTCAGGTACAGAGAAAAAGTACAGCTGCAATTTTGAAGGATGAAATGTATGTTTATCTCTCTAAATTAAACAAACTTCATTTTCTTTTTTAAAAATCTTTTTATTTAACACAGTGTGGCATACAATACATATAAACATCAAAGACTTGACATTACAGTTGGTGAACGGGTGCAACTGAGTACATCAAAGACTTGACATTACAGTTGGTGAACGGGTGCAACTGAGTACTAAGTCTTTTCAGGAGCTCTGGCCAACGACTCCCACTTAGCACACTTCTGCTTTCCACCCGTCCTCCGAGCCTAAGAAGTCTGGTCTCTAAATCCCTTGCAGCCTCCCCCCTTCCTCAGACCCCCTCCTCCTCACATGCCTCCATTGTCCCCATATCTTGTCCCATTTCGCTGGGCAACCCTTACTTTCATAGACCACTCTTTCGGACCCACAGCACCAGTCCATATCTGCCACCCAATCTACCCCCTCGGTCTAAGGGATGCGCCCCATGCCCTGGCCACATTCCTATTTGCCACTCCCGGTACTATCCTCAGCCATATAAGTTGAGTATTTTCTATGCATTTTCCCCAGGAACCGATAGGATCAGCCATCTGGGGTCCATCGGGACTGGGTCTCCTATCACATGTCGCATCTCATCCACCACTTCCCTCCAAAACAACGTGTCTCTGGGCAGGACCACAGTATGTGGTAGAATGTCCCCAGTATCTTGCACCCTCTCACGCACAGATCCGACTGGATGCGCCCCACCCGCTTCAATTTCACCCGGGAAAAGTAAGACCTGTGTATTATCCGAAGCTGCACTAATCGAAAGCGGGTCCGAATTGCAATTTCTCTAGCGCTTTTCAAGACATCAGCTCATTCATCCTCATTGATGGGACCTAAGTCCTCCTCACATGCTAATCTCAGCCGGCCATTTGGATTAGAGGAGTTGTTGGTCAGTTTCCTATACATTGTTGAGATTGCCTGCTCTGGCAGTGGCTCTGTGAGGACCCAGTCCTCCAGCAGTGTTGTCTCTTTGATTTGCTCCCCCATGTGTATGTGGCTACCAAGCACGTGATGCAGTAGCAAGTATCTATGTCTTTCTGTGTTTGCAAGGCAAATTCAGTCTGTAGGTGTTCAAAGGGTATCATAGCATTATTCATCCACACGTCTCCTAGGTGTTCTATCCCAATCAAGGCCCATCTAGAGAAACCCTTTGTTACACTCACTTCCCTCAGGTAGTCTCTGGTCCAGAGTGGGGTGCGTGCAGACAACATCTCCCCTCCCCCAAGTAATGATTTGCTTCTCTCCATGCTCGCACTACAGTGAGGGTGTGAGTCGGTAATTCTAGGGCCCCCGGCCGACTGTACAGGACTTTCTCATAGCCCGAGGTGCCCATCGCTTCCCTGCCAACCCTATAGGCTGGCTCTGCGGGTTCTGCAAAGGCCCACTCAACAATCACGACCAGCTGGGTCACTTAGTAGTACATCCGGGCAACTGGAATGGCCAGCCCTCCCTCATAAATCCCCGTCTAAAGCTTCCTCAGCACTATTTGGGGGAATCCCCCACCCATAAGAGAGATCTAAGGGTCTGGTCGATTTTCTGAAAGACCCCTTTGGGAATTACCACCGGTGTGTTCTGAAACACATATAGTAGCCCTGCAGGGTCATCATCAGTGCTGCCCTGCCCATTAATGTCAACAGTAGTTGTCACCAGCGTTCTACATCTCTCTCTAGTCTTTCCACCTGTGGGGACACGCTGTTCACCAAATTTCATTTTCAAAGAGGTAACCAAGGCACAGGAGAAGCACACCACCGCTGAGGTTAACCTCCCAGTTGTTCACATAGGAAATACAGTTTTTGTCAGAAATGTTGTCTGGAAATGGAGAGAGCCATGGTTCAATGGACCTTTCATTGTGACACTGGCTCCTCTCACTGCCCTCAAGGTAGATGGCAGGAAGCCTTGGATTCATTTATCAGACATTTGATTGAACCCTTATTACTCCAAAAACCACCAGCGATATATATGTAACAAGAAGGGAGAAGAAGATTATGACCGTAAAAATACCCCAACCACCTCTGCCTTTGGACAATTTTCCGAGCCAGCAAAACAAAACATACATATTTTTGTTTTCTTTTTCCTTTTTTGTCTCATAATACCATCACTACTACTATTGTTCTTCATAGTAATGTATATTCTAATTCTACTAGTTACATCATACACCAGCAAAGAGAGCTCACTCCTTATGATAATGTATCCCATTGCACTCATACCAGATTATTAGATAACGTGGCTTCAGCATATGTCAGACATAGGTGCAAGAAGTATTAATGAATCATGTTCGTTAAATCCTCATGCCACAGAATCAGATAAGTTATATTCAATAAAGGAAGTACCCCCAAGTACAGCTATATGTTTTTTACATCTCTGCCTGCTTAGGATTAAGGCTAAAATGCAGCCAATGCATTTTGGTGTAGACAGATAGACAGGACATGAAGGATGAAATAGCAGGAATTAAGAAAATAGGTCGTCCTAGCACTGCAGAATGGATACAAATGGTTTTAGGTTTAGGGTTTTTAGGAGTAACATGCCATCCCACTGAGTATAGTAGTTATTTAGTAAATCCTTTACCCCAGATTGTGTTCGTAGACCAGGATTTAGAGTTACAGGACCAGTTTATGCCCATGATCAATGGTATTCTGATATACAATTTTCCTGCAGGGTCATGTCTTTATGGAAAGGAACTGATTTTAGTCAGGATGCAGTAAGAAAGCGTGCGAGTATTTGGGACAACAATGTTCCATGTTACACTTGAATAGATAGTACAGTAAGTCCTCTGACAGTCATGAGATTAACATCTGCTTCTTTATGTTTCAGAATAAACTGCACCATTAATGTAGGCAGGAATTTCAACTGCACAGCCTCAACAGATATTGCCAACACGCGGAGGGCACCCTCCAGACTCATGGAATATTATAGGCAACTTGGAGAACTACTGTATTTTCAGCTACCACTGAACAGGAATGGCCTATGCATCGTGGTCACTTTGCACGTCCCTTTTTTGGTAATTTCTGGAGTTAATTTAGAAATGCTTCATGAACACCCCATGAGCCATCCAATGACTTTTCTACATCATCACCGAAGGAGAAGAACTACAGAGTATTATAGCACTATCACTTAGAATGATGTTCCCTAAGTGTAATGGTTGTTTAATGATACACACAATTTTTCGTTGGAAGTATTCTGCTTTTTGTTCAGATAAACTGCTTGACGGCTACAGATAACTCAATGGGAACTTATGAAGTCTATTAGTACTATGAAAGAAGGATTTAATGCCATAAAGGAAGAGCTGCGTGCTACAAGAATGATGATAACGCAGCACCGTTATGTACTTGACCGTCAATGGAAGGAGGGGTAAGTGCAAAGATTGGGACTGCTTGTTGTACTTTTGTCCCAGCAAATGATGTGGTCAATGGAAAATTGTCAGAGGCCATACAAACCTTGTATAATCTACACAAAAAAATGGTAGATGAAGGAGGTATCCCGGATAATTGGCTTAGTGGGTGTTTTTCTCTACTACCATCCTGGATGTCAGGAATGTTTGGAGCCTTGTTGTCAGCTCTTATGGTCCTGTTATTGATATGTTTTGGTATTTAATTAATTTTAGCATTTTGCAGAAGGATTAGTACAAAAGCGGGAGGATTTTTCCCGTTAGGACACCAGGAGTAGATGCTCAGCGCAATATATATCACATAGTGCCAAGTGCAGACTAAGGTTTAGGCCCAGAAGTTGCAATATCAACTAGAGGGGGTAATTTTGGAGAGGAAATAAAAATGTGCAGAAATTAAGCCACATCAGACGTAGGTAGAAACAATATAAAATCATATGTGGCAAAAGAGCAGTGTAGGCCTACAATTTGTGCTGATGCCAGAGAGGTGAAGAGTTCACTTGAAAACAGAATTCATCACTAGCAAGGTCTTATTTAAAGGAAAACCTGTGTTTGCAAGTTTGAAAGAATGTATATTCTTAGCACACAGGCACGTATTCTGTTCTCGCCAGTAAATTAAAAACAAGATTGAAGAATAGGACCAGGCGAGTGAATTAGCCAAGGGTACACAGAATCTGGTTAGAGGTCTTGGGAGCAAAGCAATAAAACATGCAAGCAGATGCACATGTATTCAAAGGTAGTGAATAGTTAGTTTGTTAAACACTGTTTAGGGACACTGATGATGTGACTTTTTTGTAACAAACAAGTAACTCCTAAGTAACCTATAATATGAACTTTTGTAATAAGCATTGTTCATGTTACTATACAGGTGGCTGCCTGTGAAGCAGCAAATTGAGACCAGCTATTTACCTGTATGGAGATAGCTAATCTCCCTGCCGCAACAGTAAATGCTGTGTTTGCCTTGCCGAAAGGAGTCTTGTCTTTTTTTTATCTTACGTTTCCTCACAACAAGTTCCTAAGTTAAACCTTCTCCACATAGCCCCAGATTTTAAAGGTAAATGATACACAACCACCTTGTTCTGGCTCAGCCTTACTGTGGCTAAAAGAGATATAGCTTGCCATTGGAAGGATGCTGCACTGCCTCTAATTGCAGAATGGAAGCAAGGTTTAGACTGGAGCCTAGACAGAGAACACCGGGGATGACCTCAAAAATACATTAAAACTTGCCTCCGATGGACTAATTATAGAGGGGTCCCTCCTTGCACAAACTGTCGACCCAGTCTGGATGTAGAAATTCAAACTTATGGTGGCTCAACCCACAAACGCAGTGTCTGGCATTACTCACAGACTTAGCTTCTCCTCCATTCAGGGGACCCTTGAACGATCAGTGGGTGGTTTGGTTTATGCGATAAGCATTGCGCCTTGTGGTTGAATGTTTACCACATTGTGTGGTTTTGTAATAGTTCTTGGTTATTGAAACCATATCAGAAACTTAATAAAATGCTTCCACACTGAGCAAGCCCATTGGGAGAGTAAGGGCAATGTTTTTCATTTGAACACTGTGACCTAGAATCTACCTGTTAGGGACAGGATGGGTAAATGAAACATTTTATAGACTCTAAAATCTCTGGCTGTACAAACTGAACTAGACAGATCACACAGGCTCAGAGAGCACAAAAAAGGGTTCAAGGTATATATTTTATACTTTGTTTGAACCGGTATACTGATGACACATAACTGATATTCCGCCTAACTAATCTAGATTCCTCATTATCAGCCATTCAACTTAATCTATAAACTCTCTCTTACGATTATTCAATGGTGGATGTCTGAGAATTTCATGAAACTGTACCTAGAAAAAATGAATGCTGCTTGTTCCATTAGAATGCCTATTAGTTGATTCATTTGCCGGATACGATAGGTGACTGTCCAGTATCTTGTGGGTTCAGTTTGCAACCTTGTTATCCAGATCGACAACAATCTGTCTTAAATAGCCAGGTTAAGAATGTTTCTAAAATCCTGAGTTTGGCAACTAAAGATGTTAAAAGCCATTTTTCCTTTTATAAACCATAGTCATCATGTTACATAGGCAAATGTACTGATACAATTGGAATTGGACAGCCTCTCTAAAAGAGCTTTTCCATTAGATTTAACTGGTACAAACTTCATCAGCTCTCTAATTCTTCGAAGAGAACCCATGTAGCCTGTCAGTTACTTTGCCTGCCAAAGTGCAACTTTCAAATCTTCAGATCCTGTACTCGTAAACATGGTGACAGTGCATTCTCACATGCAGATGCAAGGACCTGGAATTCTGTACTGTCATCTCTTATCATTGAGTTTAATTACTTTCAGATTAGGAAACACCTAAAAACTTTTTTATTTTACTAGCCTGAGATCCAGGTGATGCTGTGGCAAACAACAGTAGTTTCAACACTATGAGGTTTCTGCAAACATATGCTTCACAAATACCTCCCTCACACAACTGAAAATGTGTGTACAGTTCTCAAATATCAGCTTGTCATTTCACCAAGTGCTGACAAGTGCTACTGCTACACAGGAGTGCAGATTTCCGATGTAGATGTATAACCACCACATGATGGGGATACGCATTATATGGTTTGAAGAGCTGTCAACATGCCTAGACAATTAAGTCAAGAGGCACCACCATTGGCTTTGCTCAACTATGTGCATCCTTTTCAAACATCATGTAGAAAGCAGGAAGCGATGCTGATAGCTGAGTGGAGAGTTGTAATCACATGGCTGGAAGGACCTGTCTCAACAAGCAAATGCTGGATCGAAGATACGGCATTATGTACTGCCTGACCTGAAAAGTAGGCTATATTTTAACCAATCCAGTCCAGACCTAAAGATATATGAGGTGCCTTATGTTCATATATGTTGTCCCACATACCTAGCCCTACTAAGAATTTCAGGAATGACTTGCTCTAGATGTATGCTCCTGGTAACATACTTTCTGTTAACCTCACTATAAAGATGTGTAGAGTATAAATAAAATAAAATGGCAGAGAAGGAGAAATGTTTCTACTATGTGTCTCCTCCCTCCTTATTTTTTGTTATGTCTTTCTCTTTTTTGCTGTATTGTTTTACTAATTAAAAAAAAAAAAAAAAAAAGACTCTCCATTGTATTCCAAGGATGAGCACAACTGAGCAAGGGGAGTTTTCCTTATGCCAAGGATGCCCATAACATTTTCCATCGTTCATATGCACATGAAGTTACATCAATTGATTTTCCATAATCTATCTGCACAGAAAGTGACATGACTGGTTTTCAGCCCAAACTGTCTTTAAAAGAAGCCCATCAAGTGGATTGATTTCCATCATATATCTGCAAAGGAAGCAACATTACTGGATTTCCCATCCCCACATGCACAGGAAGTGACATCACTCCTCTCCCCCCCAGGTCCTACTTAATGGTTGCCGCAGTGCAGATGTGCACAACAGGAACACTGACAGAACACCGAAGGCAAGCCCATCTGGCCTGTCCACACCTGGACCACAAGCAGCACCAGGAACCCTGTTCCTTCCCAACGTCTGGCGCTACCCCACTCAGACCCTCGAACCCTCAACCCTGGCTGCCATTCCCCACTCTGCTGCTTCACTGCACCACACAACACAGAGGGAATGTTCTCCTGTTCTTCCTGTGACTTTTCATGCAGTTACCCACACCCAGCATTCACAGCACCAACAACAACCAACAACCCACTCACTCACACAGTCCGCCAAAACAACCCACACAGCACTCCACACTCACATACATGCTCCTCTACACCCACTCACTCACCAAACATGCTATGCAGTTCTGGGACTTGCTGCAGGACAATGTCCCAGACATACCTTTCCTCTTGAAAACATGGCTGAACATGACTGACACCTGACATCACCATAGCCAACCCTCCCTAGCTACAAGATCAAAAGGCAACACCATCCACAAGAATGCGATCAGCTGCACAACCTCCATGACATGACATCTTCCAACATGGAACACCTGTCATACAAGCTCCATGTTATAGCCAACTTCACACTAAGTGGCACTCATCTACAGACCACCTGAACTGTGTCCCAACTTTACCAACATTATCACAGACTTTACCAATTTACACAACATCTGAACAGAAAAGCCAGCACCAGTCTCCTGGACAGACCACACCCTCATCAAGTTCAGCATTCCTCACCCCCCGGCTCAAATAACATGCACCACCGCAAGACCAGCTCATCAATACTAGATCATCACTGACAAGGACTGGAACAGTGCTCTCAACACCCACTGCCCCAAACAAAGCAACAAACTCCCCAAGGCCATCAAAAATGTTACAACTGGCTCACCCTTTGTTCAGACTCCCTGGCCCACACAGTCACACAACAAGATATACAATCCAGGCCAGTTGGTACATGGAGGAACTCAGACTGATGAAAAGCAACAACTGGAGTGCAAATGGAGAAAGAGACAGGGACAATGGAGACAGGAGTATGTTCAAATCTGACCTGAGATGCTACCACCAAATGATCTGAACCACCAAACACTCTGTGGCAGACCCCATCAATGCCAGCACCCACAGAAGAAAATGAATCTTCGTCATTGTGAAGAATTTCACTTCACCATTGGCCACCTCCAATTTAATCACCCACTCTCAGGACCTCAGCAACAATCTCTCTCAATTCTTAAGCAACAAAATCACTGCCATTTACAGCAACTTCCACCTGCAAATGGATCCAACAAACCTGGCCAAACACCCTGAATCTTATCCCAAGAACCCTGGCCACATTGCCTATCATCACTTCAGAAGAAATTGCTGCTGCCATGAAGTCAATACACTTAGGAGCCTCAACTGATCACCATGCTCACACCTATTTTGAACACCTCTACCCCTTCCCCGGCCCGCTCAGATACTTGGAAACATGCAACTGTCCTCATTTTACTGAAGAAACCCTCCACATATCCTTTAAGGATTGCGAGCTGCAGAATGATGTCTCTGGTACCATTTCCAGTCAAGGTCTTAGAGAAAATCATTAACAGATGCCTCACCAAATACCTCAACAACCTTTCCGGTTAATCACACCTCCTTTAGAGACTAGACAATATATTCGGAATGCCTGCGCGTCTGTACAGCCATTTGAGACACTAAACCTAACCACTGGGAGCAGCCCTGGTGGGTTAGGACTTCTCCACTCTAGTCTCGTGACCTCATGCTAAGGTGATGTATTGCATTATTGTTGTTTTCTTTGTAGAGCGCTTGTGCCACTTTTTGGAGTTGGCTGGCTCCATGTTAGTAGTAAAAACAACAAGTGATGGACGGAATGCTGAACATTGTCAAACACTCACCCCCAGTCATAGATCTGGGTTTAATCCATCGTTCTTTTGCTCACCATGCCACCCCAGTTTGGACCCAGCCATATGCAAATCAGTCTTGACCCTGTTCCTCATGGGAACAGTCCAGACCGAACTGCCAAGCCAGGTCCTCACTGGACCGGAAACAAGCATCCTGGGACCGGTTTCGGGGTTTCACCCCTCATCAGCCAGGCTAGCTTGAATCCAGTGGCATGGGAAGCACGGGACCCACGTCTGGGCATACCCTTCCCACTTAGGGCGACAAAGCAAAAACAACAAGTGATGGACGGAATGCTGAACATTGTCAAACACTCACCCCCAGTCATAGATCTGGGTTTAATCCATCGTTCTTTTGCTCACCATGCCACCCCAGTTTGGACCCAGCCATATGCAAATCAGTCTTGACCCTGTTCCTCATGGGAACAGTCCAGACCGAACTGCCAAGCCAGGTCCTCACTGGACCGGAAACAAGCATCCTGGGACCGGTTTCGGGGTTTCACCCCTCATCAGCCAGGCTAGCTTGAATCCAGTGGCATGGGAAGCACGGGACCCACGTCTGGGCATACCCTTCCCACTTAGGGCGACAAAGCAAAAACAACAAGTGATGGACGGAATGCTGAACATTGTCAAACACTCACCCCCAGTCATAGATCTGGGTTTAATCCATCGTTCTTTTGCTCACCATGCCACCCCAGTTTGGACCCAGCCATATGCAAATCAGTCTTGACCCTGTTCCTCATGGGAACAGTCCAGACCGAACTGCCAAGCCAGGTCCTCACTGGACCTGAAACAAGCATCCTGGGAACGGTTTCGGGGTTTCACCCCTCATCAGCCAGGCTAGCTTGAATCCAGTGGCATGGGAAGCACGGGACCCACGTCTGGGCATACCCTTCCCACTTAGGGCGACAAAGCAAAAACAACAAGTGATGGATGGAATGCTGAACATTGTCAAACACTCACCCCCAGTCATAGATCTGGGTTTAATCCATCGTTCTTTTGCTCACCATGCCACCCCAGTTTGGACCCAGCCATATGCAAATCAGTCTTGACCCTGTTCCTCATGGGAACAGTCCAGACCGAACTGCCAAGCCAGGTCCTCACTGGACCGGAAACAAGCATCCTGGGACCGGTTTCGGGGTTTCACCCCTCATCAGCCAGGCAGCAAAAAAACGATGGATTTAGGCCCAGATCACTGTACTGGGGGTGAATGTTTGACAGTGTTCAGCATTCCGTCCATCACTTATTGTTTTTGCTTTGTCGCCCTAAGTGGGAAGGGTATGCCCAGACGTGGGTCCCGTGCTTCCCATGCCACTGGATTCAAGCTAGCCTGGCTGATGAGGGGTGAAACCCCGAAACCGGTCCCAGGATGCTTGTTTCCAGTCCAGGGAAGACCTGGCCTAGCAGTTCGGGCTGGACTGTTCCCATGGGGAACAGGGTCAAGACTGATTTGCATATGGCTGGGTCCAAACTGGAATGGCATGGGCAGCAAAAAAACGATGGATTTAGGCCCAGATCACTGTACTGGGGGTGAATGTTTGACAGTGTTCAGCATTCCGTCCATCACTTATTGTTTTAGCTTTGTCGCCCTAAGTGGGAAGGGTATGCCCAGACGTGGGTCCCGTGCTTCCCATGCCACTGGATTCAAGCAAGCCTGGCTGATGAGGGGTGAAACCCCGAAACCGGTCCCAGGATGCTTGTTTCCAGTCCAGGGAAGACCTGGCCTAGCAGTTCGGGCTGGACTGTTCCCATGGGGAACAGGGTCAAGACTGATTTGCATATGGCTGGGTCCAAACTGGAATGGCATGGGCAGCAAAAAAACGATGGATTTAGGCCCAGATCACTGTACTGGGGGTGAATGTTTGACAGTGTTCAGCATTCCGTCCATCACTTATTGTTTTTGCTTTGTCGCCCTAAGTGGGAAGGGTATGCCCAGACGTGGGTCCCGTGCTTCCCATGCCACTGGATTCAAGCTAGCCTGGCTGATGAGGGGTGAAACCCCGAAACCGGTCCCAGGATGCTTGTTTCCAGTCCAGGGAAGACCTGGCCTAGCAGTTCGGGCTGGACTGTTCCCATGGGGAACAGGGTCAAGACTGATTTGCATATGGCTGGGTCCAAACTGGAATGGCATGGGCAGCAAAAAAACGATGGATTTAGGCCCAGATCACTGTACTGGGGGTGAATGTTTGACAGTGTTCAGCATTCCGTCCATCACTTATTGTTTTTGCTTTGTCGCCCTAAGTGGGAAGGGTATGCCCAGACGTGGGTCCCGTGCTTCCCATGCCACTGGATTCAAGCTAGCCTGGCTGATGAGGGGTGAAACCCCGAAACCGGTCCCAGGATGCTTGTTTCCAGTCCAGGGAAGACCTGGCCTAGCAGTTCGGGCTGGACTGTTCCCATGGGGAACAGGGTCAAGACTGATTTGCATATGGCTGGGTCCAAACTGGAATGGCATGGGCAGCAAAAAAACGATGGATTTAGGCCCAGATCACTGTACTGGGGGTGAATGTTTGACAGTGTTCAGCATTCCGTCCATCACTTATTGTTTTTGCTCCATGTTAGTAGTGCCATGTTAGCTGTACTTATTGGAGTACATTTTAGATGTTTTCATTATATTGTGATGATTTTCTCATGGTTATTTTAGTTTTGTTTTTATTTACCAGTAAACCTACTGTGAAAGGAAGCCTCCATAGTAGGCGGCGTTGCTAGACTCCAGGTTGCTTGGTATTTCCACTCCATGCTTTACGGGCAAGTTTTCTTCCCGTCTAGCCACGTCCCCTTTAGAGGCTATGCTATATATTCAAAACGCAAATGTACCAAAGGCAAGCCCATCTGCCCAGTCTGCATCTGGACTGCACCAGGGATGCTACGAGTTTGGGGGCAGATTTAACGGCTCCATTATCTTTACGGTAAGACTGGGCTCTGTATTAGAAGCTACCTCCTAATATGGTAAGAGGGATGGTTGTCATTCTGTTAATCTAAGTTCTCTTGCCATAACTGTCTTTCATGGAGCGGTGCAGGTTTTCCTGTTCCTCTAGAAAAGATTAGGTTAGGAGAGATTATGAAGAGACCTGACAACCTGATGAAGATTGATTGTGCCTTAAGCAAAGCACAATCCCTCTTTAAACACAAGTACAAAGTCATGAACTTAGTTCAATCCATGGCATTAGACTGTTTTTTTTTTTTTATCACAGAGACATGGACTAAAAAGGACTCAGGATCTGATCTTGTGGATGCTGTCCCCACATGGAATTTGATCACTAGTCTGGACCGCCCCTCTAGAATGGGTGGTGGACTAGCAGTAATGTGTAGGGACTCCCTTAACTGTAGACTTGAACATGTAGGTGCCCTTTAACAAGTCACTTATGAAGTGGCATCCTTCAAACATAAAGTCCATGCTATGCTTACTTTCTCTAGTCTACTGATTTACAGCCCACCCAGCTCACTCATTCATTTTTTTATCCTCCTGGAATCACGCTTTGGAACATTTCTAGACTCAAACCAATTTTATGATTTTTGGGGATTTAAATTTTTACTTAGAGGATACGTCTTGTTGAGATTCCACTACTCTCTCTGAGCTTATGGGTAACTTAGGCTTTCTCAGTTATTCCACTCACCAACCCACACTGCTGGACATGCCCAGGATGAGATCTTTACCAACTTTGAAGGTATTTTCTTTGGTGACATACTCCTTCTCAGTTGGTCCCATCACCGGGTGTTTAACTTTGGGGACCCTATCCCTCACCCCTCGTCCCTCAAGTGGGGTTGAGGCACTTTTAGATATTCTAATGTAAGCCCATGAAAGCAAAGATTTGTACATAAGCAAAACTTGCGCCCCTTGGTTTTGGCTGTGCCACAGACCGGATCATAAGTGATGTATCAATTTTGATCCAGCAGAGAAAAATAAGCTTAAAGCATTTAATCTTTGAGGCCCAATCCACATTTTATATGAATAAAATAATGCAGCCAAGACTTCCTCCAATTAATTATTTCAAGTTATCAAGTGACTGTCCTACCCGCCCTGTCTGAAACTTGCAAATACTGCACACATTTTCTGTGATGAGCTAGCTAATTATTTTAGAGATAAAATGTTAAACATATACTCGGCATTCGATTAGTTTAGTGCACTTGTGGACCCACTAGGTCTCTTTGTTCCTCATCACATCATTCTTTGTTATCGGCGTTTGCACTGATTTGAGCTTCTAAAATCATGGAATTGTTGATGAGTATTACATCTGGTTCCCTGGCAGAGCTGTGCCCGCCTAACATTCTGCAAGTTGCTCCTGACTTAGTTGTAGAATATCTGGTGAAGATTTTTAATCCGGTTCTGGACCCAGGAATCTTTCCTAGGCTTTGGAAAGACGTCATTGTCATCCCCTTAGCCAAAAAAAACTAATGAAGATCTGGAGGGCTTGAAAAAAATGTGTCCTATTTTTAATCTATATGTCTCCTCTCTTGCAGCATTGGTGCGGTCCTTCCATTTCCAGGTTCTGTCATATGCTGAGGGCACACAAATCATTGTGTTGAATACTGATAGTATACCATTAATGGAAAATAAATGTCAACATTGCATGGCCAGTATTAGTACCTAGGTGAAAGTTATGTTTTTTAAAAGTTGAATACAGACAAAACTGAGTTGTGGTTTTCGGGGCCCAACAGTCCCATCTCGCCTGAATTGTCAAGACCTGAATCATGGTTACCATTATCCCTCCCAGTAGCCTGAGCCAAAAACCCCAGCGTTCTTTTTGACAATTCTTTAAACTTCAATGTGTAGGTCAATCGTACTACCAGTATCTGTTTTTATGTCATTGGAACCTTGAAAAAAATCCTTTGATTTCTGAAGAGTTTTGGAAGTCAGTGGCCAATGCCTTGATCACAACTCATTTAGACTACTGTGATGCACTTTATCTGAACATCATCAGCTCCTCATTGAACAAGCTTCAGGTTATCCAAAACGCTACAGCATGTCATATTTTGAACATTCCAAAACATCTCTCTGTCAGAGACGGCCTTCAGACCCTTCAGTGGCTCGCACTGAGGAGGCAAGTGATTTTTAAAGCTCTCTGTACAGTTTCCTTGCACTTCATCAAAAGGGACGCCATCTCATTAAGTCATCTTTTCAATGTTATCTGTCTAACAGGCCACTTAGGTTGGCATATAGCAGAAAGGATGTAGTGCTGAGGTTCTGTAAAGCCAGATGGAGGGACGCTCTTTCTCTACTGCTGCTGCAAAATGATGTAATACCTTACTGGTTCACATCTCCGGAACTGAGCCGCTGCCTGTTTTTTGTAAAAATCCCAAAGCATAGGAGAGTGTGGAGGAAAAGGCTGTGGTCAAACTGGAGCCTTGTCCTTGGACACCTCTTTAGGTGGAGGAGCAGTCTCCAAGGACTCCTGAAAAGTAAGTTCTCTCTTGTTTGGAAAGGTGGGAAGGGGGGAGCAATTATTCTTCCTGTTCCTTTTTGGATATGGAGCTGGCACTGACGAGCGTCCATTACCTCCACGTGAGAGGCTGCTTCTGAGAAGTGACTGGAGTCTCTAGAAGGCAAAATCTTTGGTTCTAAAGTTTTCGTAGTGCAAACCTTGTGTCAAACCGAAGACATCAGCTTTGAAGTCAAAGGCTTCTTGGTCAGTGCCGAAATGCTCGGATCAAAGGGTCGACTCAATCCGGAGGCTGTGTGGGATACTACCAAGCCAGAGGTCAATGCCAAAGATGGCTTAGACTTGGCTATTTTCGGTGCCGAGCAGGAAAGCAGGGCATCCAAAGTTTTCTTTTGGATCAGACCATGGTTCGAAGGCAGTGGCTGTCCGACAACCTGCTTGTGGGTCTTCTTTGAAGTCTTTGTATGGGAAGTGAGGGCTGATGTACTCAGAGGTGGCGCTGAGGTGAGAGGCTGACTTTCTATGTTAGATTTGACATCTGAATACTTTGAAGTCTTTGTATGGGAGGTGAGGGCTGGTGTACTCACGGGTTGCGCTGAGTTGAGAGGCTGATTTTTTATGTCGGATTGGATGTCCGACTCCGAATCTTCTATGGATTTATTATGAATTTGAAAAAGAACATAGGAACTAGGAAAAAAACACATTTTCTTGTGATACAAATCACAGTCAAACACAAGATTTCAAAATATTATATTAAATCATATGCAAAAGTGCTTAACACTTTGTAACTATTCCATTCGTATATAGGACTCAGTGCATTAAATGTAAAGCAATTCATACAGCAGGGATAAAAACCAGTATATGTATAGCACTATTGACAACAGTTATTTGTTTTATTTGGAATGAGTCTGGCAAGCTACCCCTAGATTCTATACAACAGAAAAGGTACAACAAGAACGATCAGAGTAGCACATCAAAACAGAGGACCTGAACCAGTATAAGTCAAAAGGTCGTGTAGTACGTTTCTATTGTTAAAATAACATATTATAAAAAGAAGAAGTCTCTATACCTCAATGTTGACATTTCGAATTTGCACATTAATAAGGGAGAATTCCTGCTGCAGAGTCTGTGGTAGACCCAGTTGGTCAGACTTGCCTCCTGGCAGCAGTTTGGTCTCTGGAACATCTCTTAAGACTAAAGGAAAGGGAAAATGAAATAGATGTTTGACTTAAAAATTAATTCTCTTTTGTTACCATAACTTTAGTAATGTCTCTAGGAAAATGAATTGCTATAAGAATGTTACTGGGAGTTACAAGACACTGCCTATAGTGAAAATAAGCAACATTCTTATAAAAAGAAAATAAACTTGTGAGGCATTACTACTCAAATGGCAGGCGGGCCCTAGGCATCAGGGCTGAGATATGAGGATTATGGACACTAAGACTTGAGAAGTTCAGTTTATTTATGTACATTTTATTTTATTTATAAACATACATACAAAGAAATACCATAAGATGAATGACCAAGAAACCTTCATGAACGGTCACATTCCCAATTTCATACAAGGCAATTTGATAATATAATTAATACAATTTTAAAAAGCATCTAAAAAAGTAAAAATGTCTGCAGCAAAACAATTAATTTGGAGGGTCAAAAAAGGCCTGCAGTACTTCTGATGCAATATGTAAAGAAAGTTGAAGGCAGATTGGGCGTAACCATCTACGACGATGTGACTGCAGGCAATTATTTAATCCTTTTGGCGTCCGATCCAGAATGATTATATCAGCATATAGTAAACAGGTTATTGACCGAAATCCACGCTCCGAGTTAAATAGCTAGGCAGATCTGAATTGTACAAAGAAAACAGCAACGGGGTCAACATACACCCTTGTTTTAAACCATTCTGGGTTGGGATTTCATGAGACAAGCCTCTATATCCCCCTAACAACACCCTACACCAGGTGGAGCAATGGAAGGCTATCACCAAATCTAGTAAGATACCAGGCACACCTAAACTTGAGAGCATTCTCTATAGCGTGGCACGATCTACTTTGTCAAAAGCCATAGAGAAATCAATAGAGGCTGCATAAATCACCACCCCCCCGAGACATATTTCTCATTTATTACCTAGAGGGCCAATATGTTATATATTGTTCCATGCTTTTTCCTGAAGCCAGATTGCTCCAGGGGAGGATTTGGTTCTTTCTCCCAGTCACTAATGTGAGAGAGCAAACATTTGAAAAATATTTTGCCAAGCGCATCTAACAGAGCGATCAGGTGGTAGTTCCCAGGACAGTTACGATCCCCTTTCTTAAATAGGGGAACAATAATACTACCCTTCCAAGATGAAGGAATCTTCCTAGTTTCATAGCAGCTCTGAAAGACCTAGTCCAAGGTTTTACTCCAGTTAAAAACAGCATATTTTATAACCAGAATAGGAATTTCATCCGGACCAATTGCTGCCGAACTACGCATGCCTCTAATGACCTCTTTTTCTTTCAGTGAGGGGGAGGTATATGAGAGATCGTCACCAGCTATGGGATGCTCCTCTATGATCCTGTTGGATGCATAGAGACCTAATATGAAAGTAGACCACCTTGCTTCGTCAATGACCACTGGAAGAGATCTAGTTCTAGAGAGACACCCTTCTGCTACCAGTCATCAGAAACGCCTAGATTGGCCATTAATTGCAGCTCCCCTACATTAATCCAAAATCTGTCAATTGAATCTCTTTTTAGACGTCCCTTTAAACGCCTCATTCTTCTTTTTAGTACGGATAACTGAGTATTTCTTTCTAGAGAGTATTCTCTATATTGCTTGTGTATAAGGGATTTAATTTCTCTATTCAATAGATGTAGGGGGAGGGGTTTCACCATGTGCATACTTGAGGCCTTCTGGCAAATGATCACAGGCAGCTGCTGCATAAACACTGAAAACGTCTCCAAAATATTTCCTGCCAAGCTTTCGAGGTTGCCTGAGACAGACTCTAATCTATTTTCCAGACCCTTAATCCTGTCATAGGGCCAATGCGTTCTACCAGTTTTGATACTGAATTTTGATTTTGTCTAGTCAAAACCCCAGGTGTCAGTGGGGATAACGTTCAGGTTAAGAGATGCTACCAGAGTATTATGATCACTAAGTGCTGTCTTTATTACTTTTAGATTGTGTACCAAAGAGAATGCCTGATAGCTAGTTACTACATAGCCTAGAATTGCTGCTCCCCCAAGATTTGTGTCTGTAATGAGCTGGCGAATCAGAGGGAAGACTTCCATTCGCTATGATGGAGTCACTCATCTTAAGTGCTCGAGGAGGAGCTTCCCTTGCTCATCAGTTCTTATTTTATGGGGGAAGACACAAGTGGGGATTCCAAAGGCTTCCCCTTTTCCTCGTCCCGGAATTGGAAAAGGGCGAGATTTGAAATTTTACAATTTATGTCTCTGACCAGGATAATTCGGGTTGCAGGCTCCCTATCACAATACTCATTCATGAAAAGAAATATCTTTACTAAGAGACCATCATGAGAGACATAGGAATTTACCAGTACCAAGGGAGCTCCATTGGACCCCTCATCTAAACCATATAAAATTATAGCCAAGAACAGATTGCTGGGATCTTTAAAACATATTTAGTGCCAGTTAAGCTTACTGGTGAGCAGACAGACCACCCCACCCTTTGCGTGACCTCTCTTTGAAGGGGAAGCGTTAAAGCATAGTGAATAATAACTGTCGCACAAGAGCTCTCCAACAGACCAGGTCTCTTGCAGGCAGATGATATCTGCATTTAAAGAATTCAGAAACTCAATTTTTTCCACATTATTTATTATTCCTGTAACGTTCCAGAAGACAACAGTGAGCTCACTGCTAATATGAAGATATTGTTAGATTAGATATTATAGAAATATTGCTTAAAGCAGCTGGTAACCAATTCCAAGACTAGGTGTTGGCGCTTGATTCTTGGGGTAAGCACTTCAGGGGTTCCTTAAGCGACACCTCCCTGCAGTGCTTACTTAAAGAGATTTTCAGACCCTGTTGATTTAAAGGGTATTAGTCAAAGTTACATAAAGGATGGGGAATAGAAATCTGACTATCAGCATCTTTGAGCGGGAGCTGTGTGTCCATACCAACAAACTTGCTCCCTGCCTCCCCCAGGAGTGAAATAACATCAATACCTTTACATTGCAACCATTTTTAATTATTTAAAATTTTGTTCACTATCAATTTCGAGTAAAAGGACACTCTTGTTTTAGGGCCATAACCCAAGTCCTCCAGAGATACCAAGAGTATATCATTACTTTTGATTAACCTCTAAAAAACACTAGATCTATTTAAGATTAAATTTGTGTCAAAAAGAAGGATAACATCTAAAACCAAAGGGTCCACATAATTCAGTCTCTGCTTCCTTCCCATGGAAAGTGCCTGTTCCGGCTGGGGTTTGAGCCACATGGGGTCCCCAAATGGTTGTGCCAGGGGATTCAAAAGTTGCATACTTGTCTGTGATGGCGACGTGTTGTGACCCAAGACTGGACCATCCTCGTCTGGACCGCAAGGAATACATGATAGGGCATCCAATACTCAAGATTCAAAGTTTGCAATATAATGATGATGGACAGGTTCCTCTGGGGTTTGGGGAACTTGTGGTAAAAGGGAGCCCTCTGTGAATCACACTTCTTTGACCTTTTTTTATTTTTTAGAGATCCTACGATTCTGTTTCTTTGCCCTATTATTACTTTTCTTTTTGTTCATGGGCTTTTGCAACGATGGACAAGTTTCTCCAGTCTCTATATTTACCTTTTGGCGAGCCATAAAGATTGGAAACACCTTTTGCACTAAGCTTTGGGGTTCATTACTCAGGCTTCTTTCTGGAGGGAAGTCATTCAGTAAAAATCTACTAAAGTCTACTTGGCTCTCAAATGAAGCAGAGTTTGTGTGTAGATCCTTAACCAAAGGCAGACCCACCTGGGGGCAGAGGACAATCTCAGGGTGAGCAACCATGTCGTCTGCTACACACAACTGTGCAGATGCTCCTTCTGGGTGTAATGGGATTGATTCATAACTTCCCCCTTTGTTAGCAATTGGTTCTTTCAAGATGGCTGTGACAGTGTCAAAAATACGGTCAGATCCCTCAACAAATTTTTCTAATACGTTTAAAATGGATGAAAGAAGTTTCTGTAGACTAAGGAGAGAAGTAGAGACCCGCATATTTGTTGATCTGCATATTTTGATCAGGGGATTGCTTTGGAGATTAACATTTATACCCAAATCTGGAGTCACAGAGAGGTCGAGTACAAGGAGGAATGGATAGAGGGAGTACTGCTAAAGATTTGCTGGCCCGTAGGTAGTGGCTGGGGAGAAGACTGAAGTGTATTCACCCCCTGGTGTGGCCCATATCTATTATATAATTCAATGTCTAAATCTGGGAGTCTGAAGTCATCCAACCGAAGTTTCAAATCAGTGCTTCGTAAGGGAGCTTTTTTCCCAACTCCGGTCACATGCCCTTTCTTTTAAGGGTAAAACCCTCAGGTTATCAAGCTGGAGAACGGGTTGTACTATGGGGCGGGGAAGCCACTTTGCTTAAGCCATGTTCCTCTGTGCGACAATGGGCTACCTGAAATGCAGAGAGTTCCTGGACAGCCTCTTTGGAGATGTCAGTACATGCTGACTCTTTAAGGCTAGAATGCTGTGATTCTCCCAGTAACGTTACGTTAGGCATGGCTCTGTTGCCAGAAGATCTAGTGACCGGGGATTCATATGGGGCCTTCTCCTTTCCCCAAAAAGAGAACATTTGATTTCTACATTTTAGTCCTGAGGCTACCGTATACCTATTGTGGAGAGAGTTAGATTCGTTTTTAAACAAGACCTCTCCATGAACAAACAACCCGATCTCAGTTTTTTGGAGTCATTGCGTCCTTCCGATGCCTTGACAACCTTGGGTTCAAATAGTAACAAAGGTGGATGTTCTATACACATTTCCCAAAAATATACAAGAGATAACAACTTGGATGTGCCTTGTTATTTTAAGGGAGTAAAGACATTTCCTTCTTTTCGTTACCTCTACTCTCTCTTTCTGAGATCAGGGGAGCTAAAAAATAAGTCTGGATAAAGGTACTCTCCGGCACAAAAAACAATGGCTGATGACCACTCGTGGTTGTGGAACCTCTTCAATTGTGTATCATAGTTGGACATTTGTGTGGAAACAATTCCAGACAGAGTGTAAGCTGTCTGACGAGAAAAACACCTCCTTGGCTCTAGGAAAAGAGCATCACAGGTGCTAGTTGCTGGAAGCTGGACTGGTGTGTGGTGGGTACCTAAGGTACTTACACCTTATACCAGGTATAGGCATCCCTTATTAGTATAGTGTAGGCAGTGTCTAGAAGTAGCTGTGGATGAGCAGCCAAGGGTTATCTAGGAGACATGCAAAGCTCATGCAATACCACTGTAGTCACACAGCACTTACACAAATGAAAGAAAACACTCAGTGTTACAAAAATAAAAGTACTTTATTTTAGTGAAACAATGACCAAAAGTACTATATATTCTACCCTCCAATATGAGGTAAACACCCTAAATATGTACACTGGTAATCAGAAATAGGCATGTATAGCAACAGAAAACAGTGCAATAGCACTAGACAATAGTGACCCTAGTGGGAGCACAAACCATATACTAAACAAGCATTTGAAATTAAATGGATCTCACGTTTGCTCGAGTTACTAGAGTTGTAAACTCCTAACTGGACTTTTCTTGCCACATAAACTGAAAATGAAAAGTAATACAATTTCATATAAGGAAGACAATTTAAAGCACCTCGCCATGAGAGTTAAAGAGACTAATCAGAACAAAAAGACCGGTCCGCGGTTTTGCCTTTGAATAGGAATAAAAAGAAAAAGCGCTGTGTAAAACTTGGAATTAGCGATGGAGCACTAGGATAAACAATAGAATTAAACTGGTAGCCATGAAAAGTGTTTGATTAGTGCCCAGTGAAATCGCGCTGCCTACGAAATAAAGAGAAAAAGTAGTCCAGAAACCATACAGAAAACATGGAGCCTCATCTGTTTTCAGTAGTTGGCCTGTGCTCTCGAAGACGTATGCATGCCTTTCACTAATGAAATCAAGTTAATTTTAAAGAGCAAGCCCAAGAATCAAAGAAAGTGATGGGCGTGACATGGTTGTGGTTAAAAGCCCACAGAGAGATTACACCAGAAACAGAGCACTTGCACGCTCGACCCTAAAAAAGGGAATGCAGGACCCCCACTCAGGTAAGTGGAATCTGTAGAAGTGAGCTGGGGGAACTAGGAAACCCCAAACTTAAGTACCATAGTGCCCTCCAGCGACCAGGAAGAAAGGAGTAAGTTACTGGATTTTCCCCAAACCACCAAAAGTACTGAAAAGAATAATGCAACACCCAGACAAGACTGCAAGAAACCTGCAGTGGATTCCTGAAAAGGAAGACCTAAAAAAGAAGGGGACTAAGTCCAGAAGTCGCATAAGTGTCCTGGGTTGGCAGGTGCCAGTACCCACTCGTCTGTGGTTGCAGGATTTGGTCGACGGTAGGACGAAGACAGTCAGCAATGCAACCCTGGAGTGGGTGAAGACTTCCTGGAGGATGCAGTCAAAGTCCCATGCCGTATGGAAGATTGCAGTCTGTCTGTGGCATGGAAAAGTCACCAACAAGCCTTGTCAAAGGCAAGAGTTGCAGTAAAAGAAAGGTGGAGCTGCTGGGGACCAGCAAGGTCTGGGAGGACTCAACCCACGGAGGGGAGTCTTAAAGCACCCTCAGCAAGGTAGAGAGTCCACAGAAGAAAAGGCAGCCCCCACTGGAGACCCACTGGAAGAGGACCTAGGAGTCGCAGAGGGGCCCATGCAGCACAACTGAAGAAGGGGCCCACGTTGCAGGAGAAGCAAGCAGAGGGCTGTGCATCGCAGGGCTGAGTTTTGGGGGTTGGGCCTACACGGAACCTGCAGATCCCTGGGAGGAGGTGCCAACAAGCCTTGGCAGCTGCAAGAGACGTGGTGCACGGAAGTACACCAAAGTTGGACAGCTGGTAGAGAGGACTAAGAGGACTACTCCAAACCACCATCCGTGATGCAGGATCCACACAGCTCTGGATGAGAGGAGATCCATGCAGTTGATTGTTGCAGCTGGTGCCTGCGGATGGAGGGGAGTGACTCCTTCTTTCCAAGGGGATTCCTTCTTCCTTCTCGAACAGACTGAAGACTTGCCACCCTCAGAGGATGCACAGCTGGGGAAATGTTGCAGAAGCTGGAAGGAGATGTGGAAACAATGTTGCAAGCAGAGTCTTCGTCCTGGATGCACAATGTCAGGTTCTGGAGGGTCCATTTGCAGTTCCAGTGGTCAGAAGTCGAAGTAGAGGTTGCAGAGGAGTACTGCTGGAATCATGCAAGCCAAATCTGAGGACCCACCCAAGAGAGAGACCCTAAATAGCCCTGGAAGGGAGACTGGTTACCTAGCCAGGTGACCACCTATCAGGAAGGGGCTCTGACATCACCTGCCTGACCTGGCCACTCAGGCACTCCCAGAGGCCTCTGCCCACCTTGGATTCAAGATGGGAGAATCAAGGGACCCTCTGGAGGAGCTCACAGCACCACCCCTGGGGTGGTGATGGACACCCCTTTCCATTGTCCAGTTTCTCACCAAAGCAGTGACTGGAGATCCCTTAACCGGTGCAGACTGGTTTATGCAAAGAGTGCACCAAATGTGCCTTTAAAGCTTACCAGTGGCTTGGGGAGGCTTCACCTCCCAAGCCATGTAACACCTATTTTGAACGGGAGAGAATGTTACCCCCCTCTCCCAAAGGAAATCCTTTGTTCTGCCTTTCAGGGCTTGAGCAGATCAAGCAACAGGAGGGCAGAAACCTGTCTGAGGAGTGGCAGCATCTTGGGCTGCCCAGACAAATCCAGAAGGCTGGTAGGAGCAATGCTGGGGGTCCTCTAAGGAGCCCCCAGAGTGCATGGAATCATACTTCCAATACTGACAACAGTATTGGGGTATGATTAAGACATGTTCGATACCAAACAAGCCTAGGTTCGGAGTTACCATTTTGTAGCTGGACATAGGTAGTGCCCTATGTCCAGTACACACGTAAAAAAGGCATCCTCACACTTAAGAAGTCCATGAAAATGGAGATGAAGTTTGTGGGGGCACCTCTGCTCATGCAGGGGTGCCCTCACACACAGGTATGTGCACCCTGCCCTCTGGGCTTGGAGGGCCTACTATATGGGTGACTTATAGTGACCTGGTGCAGTGACCTGTAGCGAAAAGGGTGCATGAACCCTTTCACGCAGGCTGCAATGGCAGGCCTACAGATACACTTTGCATGGGCTCCCCATGGGTGGCATAATACATGTTGCAGCCCATATGGGACCCATGGTACCCCAATGCCCTGGGTACTTGGGTACCATATACTAGAGACTTATATGGGGGCACCAGTATGCCAAATGTGGGGTGTGTGTGTGTGGTCCACACAACCAGGTATAAAGGGAGAGAGCATAGTCACTGAGGTCCTAGTTAGCAGGATCCCAGTGAACACAGCCAAAACATACTGACAACAGGCAAAAAGTGGGGGTAACCATGCAAGAAGGAGGGTACTTTCCTAGACTAGTCATAACCACTCACTGAGAAAGATGTGGTTTGAGGTATAGTCCATGGTGTAGGTGACAAGACAGGTGAGGTATGTAACAGATAAATTCTTTATGCATGGCATGGCATTACACTGTCTAAAATGGTTGACTACATAGCACAGTATTTAAACCTGACACAAAGTGACAGTAGTAACCTGTTCCCTATTACAAACGGCTGAACTCAGACTTTTGGCAATGTACAACAATAGGATTGAATTAAAAGCAGTATTTGTCCACTTGAAAATGAAAGAAAGTACAGTTTAAAAAAAGAGAACACTAAGGGATGGGGATTTACATGATCGTGCTGTTTGCATAAACATAAAACCAAGAACACTACTTTCCTGAAGCAAGGGTGGTAACAAAGATGATCAATGAGTTCCAACAAAGGTTCCTTCCTAGGTATCCCGCAAGCATTGCTCATGTATTATACTCACTGTCCTCTTCTGGGTGTCCTGAATTTGACACCTGTTCAGGATCCTGACTGTGGAGAGCCTTTTCCTGCTCTGGAAGCAGTGAAATTCCATCCATGAGTTCATCCACTGGATCCAGCATATCATTTGCACACAGCTGGAGAGAAAACAGAAACATGTAGTTATCAGAGCAGAGCGCAGACCTACCATGAGTTTCAAACAAGTTGTAGTTCAGACTGTAACCCGAAATCAATTTTACACAATGAGCACGGGGCAGGCATGGGAAGGCATCGCCAAGCATCATACATGAAGGATACATCTTATGTATGTTCCTATCATCCATACCTGTGTCCGGACTGAATGGAATTATTAAGTGATGCGAAACAATATGCTTCCGAGTGGAGAAGGAGACTAGAGACATAGCGAAAAGTTAAATGACAGGACCTACCTTCCCCAGCAAGAAGTGCAATGCAGCATTTCTGCTGGCTACTCAGAAGGCTTCTGGTAAGCCGCTGAAATGTGGTATCTATAAATGTATGTGTGTTTGTATGTATTTGCTATTTCTGCAGTACAAACCTAGCAAAAAACCACAGTCAAAGACAACCATAAAGTGGATGAGAAACAGGAAAGAAGGCTGGGCTGCCACAGTTAATCCTTTGTGACACAGTATCTTTGAATAGGTGTGCCTTCAATTCTTTCCTAAACTGGAGCAGCACTGTGGCGGTCCTGATTGATGCAGTGATGTTGTTCCAGATCATACGTGCATAATGGAAAAGGCCTGGTGTCAAGTTTTTTTTCTGTTTTTTACACTTTTTAACTGCATTCTAATAATGTCGAGAGCCACCAAAAATGGTGAGCTTGTCTGCAAGATAAGCAGGAGTGGTGGTCGTGATAGCTTTGTAAATGATATATACAATTTAAGGTAATGAGGCAGATTGGTGCAAGGGTTACTCAGGGAGGTGACGTGTGGTAAAAAAAAAAAAAAAACTCACACCTCAGCAAAGACAATAATAAGCTGTATTAATTCTACCACTGCTGCCCGTGATTTTACTTTAAAAACAAAAAGTACTTAATTCCACACCGTAAACTATAATTGACTATTGAGAAACAAAAATGTATAAAATAAAGGCTCCACACAATTCCCAGACCTTCTTGGCTTTGGAAAAGGGTTTTCATAATCAATAAACACTACCTTTATGCTTTGACAAAAGGATATCACAATCAAATTGCCGCCTATGGTCTTTCACAACAGGTTTTATCAATGAATCACCGAACAAAGACAGATGTTTTTTCACAAAAATAATCCATTGACTTGCTTTTATCAAAAAGTTCCTCATAATCGTTTCCAAACTGCACATATCTTGAACGATAGGGCTTATGTGTCACATCAGACAAGTAAAGAGTTAGGGTTTTATTACCTGAAATACTGTTCTGGAGTAAGTACACAAGGCGCCAGTGAAGGTGGCCATTAAACCCAAATATATCCACAACTGCTAATCATTCTTGGATGCAGTCTGCACACTTTTAAAGCTAACAATCTCACTGGAAATCATAAATGAACACAGCCAGGCTAAGAAGAAGGACGGTTAAATGTTAGGACCGGGGATACCGTAAAAAATTACTTTTGTATCGTTTGAATAATCTTCAGAAAACTTAAGCCAACTCACTTCCTTCCAGGAAATGTTTGGGGTGATCCGTGATGCAGGGCCAGAGAAAAAGGGCAGTGGATCTGAAAAAGGATTTTCCTTGGACAGTGATACAGGAAAAACTGCTGAAAGCAATTACACAAAATTTGGCAGAAAGCTAGATTTTTACCCAGAAAGTGCATTTGTGTGATTTGGTGTGAATCTGTTCAATAGGTTTTGAGAAAATAAGGGTCTGAATGTATGTATACATAGAGATTCTGTAGGACCACGGGTTCAGGAGATCAAAATATTAGATACCTGAGGTAAAGAGGCAGTGTAGCCATTTCCTGGCCCTAAGCACCCTAACCTATGGGGCCCATCTGTTTGTTATGTGGGGAGGGTGCATGTGTTCCCCTTTCTGAGCTAGTTGAAAGCCCTGGGAACCGTAAATCTTTGGCCACACTGGAGAAATTACAATCAAGGTAGCAGAGGAACTTTTACACTTCATGATAGTGGTATGAGAGGAGTCCATGAGCTCCCTTTCCATGAGCCATGTTATGGCTGGGGTTGACTCACTATTGGCGTCCCAGGGACCCCATCCAGACTCCCTCCAGACATGCATGCCCCCGTATGTTCCCAAGACCCGACTATGTACAGCCCTGTTATATAGAGAAGCCACTACTGCGGAAAGCATTTGTCCTTTGAGCAAGACTTCATGGACGAGCACACCCTCCACACATGCAAGTTTCATTAGGAGGACAACCATGTTGCAAACACTTACACTCAGCAGTACAGAAACTATAGATAATTTCAGTGTGAGCAGCCTGAAAGGGTATTGTCTTGACTTATAGGGGGTGCTCCCTTGTGTCTGGGCAAAGTTAAATCTCTAGCTAGAGAGAAGCATGTGTCAGGGGTTGCTTTTATTCATTCCAGATTGGCTTGGATGGTACTTTTCCTTGTCATTATTCAGCGCCGCGTGGATGGCACTTGCTAATCTTATACTTAAAGACATTGCTGTAAAAATGGCAAAAGGGTTTGTCACACTCTAGCCCTGCATGGCTGGCACTGTGCTAATCCTATGCTTAAACATCTCTGCTAGAGGAATAGACATTTGTGTTGAGCAGATTCAGAGTGTCAGTGATGTTGTATTTGCTCCATTAAAAGGATTTGCTCTCCACCTAAACTAGGAAAATACTAAGAGTTCCCTGCTTTCATTTTTGCATAACTTATGCAGCACTCTAAGCCTGAAAGGGCATTGTCTTCTACTATATATCATATATGTGTTTGTTTGTGTATTGTCAAAGATGAAGGCGCTCCTGTGACTGGAGTTACGGTAGTGTTCCTGGGAACATGCCCACTGCTTCTGATTCTGGATGGGAGTGACTGAAATGTGGAGAGACTCTGGGGGAGAAAATGTTGATATAAAAATACAAACTGAAGCATTTTGGCTCTCCTGCTACCATGGAGGGTGAAGGGGAGAGACAAAAGAAAGAAATGGTGCTCACGCAAAGCACCCCAATACTGCAGATGGAGTTCAAGGTGTATGAAACTTCAAAGTGCCATGGAGCGGTGAAGGGAACAGACAAAAGAAATAAAGTAGTTCACCCACACAAAAACATATCGGCAATTGTGCAATTATCCATGTAATAAAGTCAGTCTGCAAGGCGTGGCAAACCAGCCTCAAGGCGGGACAAACGTAAAGAATTTACGTATGACATCAAGGGATTTTTGAAATACAAGCCAGCGTGAAAGTGATGGGTGTAGGATGGACGTTGTTAAAAGCCCACAATACTTACAATAAGTCAAAGCACTTGCGAGCTCAACCTAAAAACTGTAGAAATTTACTGAAGAAAATAAAGGTTACAGGGATGTCAAAGTTAGGTTCAGAATTTACATACACAAAATCAGAGAAATTCAGCAGTTATAGTTATCTCAAGAAGCTATAACTTTTGGCCTAAGGTAACTATAACTCGCGCCCTTGGCATGGACTGCTAATTACCCTACATATTACATCACTGATGACATCTATGAAATGATTAATGATATCACTACAACATTTGCAGTAAAATTATTGATGATAAAACTGCATGGCTCGGGCGCAACATGGTTATCTTAGGGCACGAGTTAGAGTTTTTTGAGATAACTAACTATATCTGCTTAATTTCTATGGTTTTGTGTGTGTAAGTTACAAACTTAACTATAAGGTCCCTGTAATCTTTGTTTTATAATTTCTTTTGTGAATATATTATGTTCATTCTGTGGACCACGCACATAGTCATAAATGCATGCAGAAATGTTCTGCCTATCAGTGAGAATTCTATGATGCAAAAGTATTTTTACGGCATCATAGCCCTCATTGAATGTGCCACCCTAAAGTTATTTTCCTGCAAGAGTACAGCTGAGCGGTTGCCAACATTTAAGATGGCCAATTGGAGGTTATGAGAAGTGGCAAAACTGTTGATCCCAGCTGTGTTGGAGGCCAAGCCATGAACTGCGATTGTTTCCCACTAAATTTGGGCGGAATTAATAATGGAAGCAAACTCAAACATCAGGAAACAAACACAAAAGAATTAACTGCTGCACCTAAGTAAGGGAACGAAGCACAACTTACCCCATTTCTAAAGAAGTGAATTGGGCATGGTTTGTAATACCCAGATGAGTGCTTCCATTGAATCGATTTAACAAGGGGGAACTGTACTTTAAAATATGCTTAATTTCCCCCCAATGTTACCTTGCTCAAACATCTGTGAATGGTGGGATGGCTGGTATACGTATCTGATCAATTGCAGATCTTAGCCTTGCCATGAATTTGAATTACTCACCTTTCTGGAGAAAGAAAGACCTGATGTATTGTTTCTCATGGAAACCTAACTACAAGTGAAGTTGGGGTCTGACATCATTCAAGCTTTACCTTCAGTATACTATAGCTGCTGGAGAAATTGGGGGGATAAAAAGGGTGGTCGGATTGCTACCATCCTAAAAGAGGCAATGAGATGCTTCCATAAACCGCTACATCTTCCTGACTGCGAAAGCTTGGCCTTTGCCAAGTTCCTTGACCCCGACTACCACCTTCTCAGACGTGCTCTTCTATCAACCTATGGGTCTTTGTGGCCAGTTTGCTCAGGCTCTTCCTGATGCTATCTCGAGTTTCACAATTAACAAGCTTAACTTTACTCTACTGGGTGATTTCAATGTTCACATTGAAGACCCTAAATGTTCCCACTCCTCTGGATTACTACATGATCTCTACTTTATTATTACAAAAAGGGTCCAGCCCAACATATAAAAAAGGGCAGCTGATCAACCCCATTTTAAGTAATGACCCACACCTGAATTTTCGGGATTGCTACCTGTGCCGTGGTCAGCCCATTTTAGGATTCCAGTGGTGCAGGGTATTCTGCATCCCACCCCACCCTCTGGGTCAGTCACTCGGAAAGTCTCTATTCCTGATTTGGTTAGGGACCCTTTATTAGCTAATGAAAAAAAATATTTCATGGATGAAACACTGTCTGGATCAAGCTATCCCTGTGAAGACAATCAATGCGCCAAGGGCAAATCCCCTCCATGCTACACTCCCCCACCTTTGGGCTCTCAGGAAAGAATGCAAAAGGTGTGAGAGGATTTGGAAGTAATTCTATAATGAGCTAGGTAAACTAAAGTATTGCAAGGCCTTGAGGAGTTAACAAGCCGAAATTAAATTGGCTCAAGTTGTCTACTATGAATTAAAAATCAATCGTGCTTCAAATTCCCCTCGACAAATGTTCCAGGTTGTTAAAACATTAACAGAGTCAAAATCAGATAGTCCCACACCTAAGCCCACTGTAGCTCTCTAAACGGACTCTGAAAAATGCTTCCTAAAATCAATCACAGACATTTAATCTACTTTCCAAGACACTGATAGAGAAACCAAACCAAATGCAAACAATGGCAAACAAGAGAAGGGGAAGGCTTGTTTTATGGACTTTCCTAACATCACTCCGGAATACTTTTGCAGTACTATTTAACAAAGTGAAATCAGGATCCCCGCTTGAGCCGGGCTCGTCTCACATTCTTTCTTAAGCGGCAGACCACATCTTACCAGTCATGCTGCAAATGTTAAATCGTTCCTTGTTAAATGGAACAGTAACACACGCATGGAAAAATGCAGTGGTAAAAGCCTTACTGAAAAAGCTTAATCTGGACACTCTCCGCCTAGGGAACTACAGACCCCTCTCATTGCTCCAAGGAATGAGCAAGGTACTGGAGGAGCATGTTAACCAGTATCTATCGGGGTTCATTGAAGCAAATAATATCCTGCACCTGACCCAGATTGGGTTCGACCAAAGCATTGCACGGAAACCACTCTTTTGGCGGTATTGGAGAAGCTGAAAACGTATTAGATCAAGGAGGTACGGCTGCTATTGTACTCCTTGATTTTAGTGCAGCATTTGATACTGTCAATCATGGAACTCTCATTGAAAGAATTAGCAATACTGGAGTTACAGGAACTGCCTTGAAATGGCTTACTCCATTTCTCAGGGACAGGACCTTTCAAGTGTTCCATCAATCCTGCTTTTCGGACACCTTTTAGTTGAAGTGTGGAGTGCCACAGTACTCCTTGTTGAGTCCTTAGTGATTCAATATGCACATGTGCCCTCTCGCAGATACTGTGCTTACTTTCGGGATATTGATTGTGTCATATGCTGACGACACACAATTAGTGTTTTCTCTTATTCCCGAACACGGGCCTCAACCTTCAACTCTGGGGCCTTTTATGGAGAAGGTAACACGTTTTGGGTGGCCAATTCCTTTCTTGAGCTAAACGGGGACAAAACAGAACTTATGACATTAGGTAATTAACCCAACTCACATCCGATGTTAGGCTGGCCTGATAGCTTTGGTGCCCCCCCCCTCCACCCCCAAACAGTTATAAAACTTTTGGGAGTATGGTTGGATAAATTCTTGTCAATGGATGCCTAGGCAACAAAACTATTGGCCAGCTACTAAGGCCTTCTTAGAATGTTGCCGAAAATTCTACACTTGCTCCTCCTTTCTAGAAGGCTTGTGGTCCAGGCATTACTTCTCTCTCATCTGGATTATGGGAAAGCGCTCTTTCTGGGAGCACCCAAACTATAACCAAGAACGTGACAGGATGCCTTTTGCTCAATATCCCAAAACATCAATGAGCTTGGCAGGTCTCTGTCTTTCTCAATTGGTTTTTTATTGACCAGAGGGTGAAATTTAAATCCCTATGTATAGCACACAGGGCACTTCAAGCTAAGGGCCCCCTCTACTTCTAACTCAAATTTCAACTTACTCCCCGTCAGAACCCTTAGCTTAACAAAGATTTGACTAGCCAACATTCCCTATATCTGGAGGGTGAAAGACGGAGGGCGTCCCTTTGCCTACAATATGGCCAAACTATTGAATTCTCAGCCCCATGAAGTATGGATCCCTGATAATCTATTGGTATTTAGGAAGCACCTTAAAACTTGGCTGTTTCGCAGTTAGCCTCTCTAAAGCCGTCTTTGATGTCCTGTGATGTCAGTCTGTGAAGCAGATGTTAGCGCTGCGATGCCCCAATGTAGCCACATGTTTTACAAATGTGTATAGAATAGAATAGGATAGGATCCAACAAATAGCTGACAAGTTTTCAAATTGTTTATGGGTGGCATTTCCACACATTCAAAGCATTTATGTGAGACATTTAAATGCCTTATGTGTGACACATGAATGACACTTCATAGCCAACAGAAAACAGCAATAATGTTTAGGTCATGAGATATATAGCAAAAATGACCCTTTCATTAAAATGCAATGTACAAAAAATATCTTAAAACAGCTGCTATTCTCCTGAAGTGCTCATGGAACATCCCTAATCCATCCCAATGGCCCTTTTCCTGGAGAAATATTTTGGGCTAATAGTTATGACATGCCCACAATAAACAGGCAGTGCAGAGCAGTAGCCAGTAACGATTAGTTGGAGCACACCCTTAAATTTGCATATATGGATCATTCCATATAGGGCTTTTAATGGCTAGTTGTCCTTATGCTGTGAATGAGTTCGATTTTATTTTATTAATTAAAGTGCATAACAGTTAATAAAAACCTTTATACCATCCATAAGATAAAATTCACAATACACATTTCATAAAATACCATAGAATCACATAAAACATTTTTTACAATACCAAGTTCTAAATGAAATCCTTAAAAAAACACAAACTTTTTTCTAAGGGAAAATAATTTCAAAAATATGATTTTAAGTTAGCCTGGATTGACCTCTACACAAGAATCTTAACTTCAAATATTTGTTCGGAAGAAGTACACATGACTGATAACTTTAATTTAGGTCCAGGTACTGTATAGTTCAGCCACCAGGCCTCGACCACCTTATTGCATTTCACCCGTGTGAATTTGTACAATATCAATTAACATTCTTAAAGACCACCACCTCATACCATGCCCTCACTTAAATTCGATTTACATTGAACATCCATTTTTTTAGGAAACCTGATTTAAAAATGTTGTTAGGCTTGCGTTTAAGATAATATCGGATGATTTAAAACTAGTGATTACCACTTGCCTACATGTACGTATATTCCTCTGGTTAAAAGCCTCCTTAAGATATCTTCTGCGATCTTGCTTTAAACCTTGACATGTACAGATCCAATGTATAAGGTTCCCAACTCCACACCTGCATAAGATACGGGGGGAATTTGAACTAGATTGTTCCCAGGAGGAATAGCAGAACCTCGTGGGAGAAGGCCAAATCGATAATTTAATCATGGATCTTTTACCTTCTTTGACCATCCTAACTCCAGGTACTGCTGATGTTTCATAGTTTTATATTCATTTACCATAACCCAGGAGTGTGACAGGTCGGCCAAAAGACCCTTGCCCATAGCCAAGGACATTTCTTCATAATACGATTAATAAATTATTATTATTATTATTATTATTTTTTTAAGTACAGAGCGATAGGTTCTAGTCCCACAAAGCCTTCACCTCCAGATTGTCTAAGGCTTGGTCTAAATATACCCGGGATGGAGAGTTTGAGTTTGTAGTCAGCTCCTGCCAGAGTGCTTGACTTACTCTACTCCTCTTTGCTCGTTGAACCTGTTTCCAAACTTTTATATAGACACCATGACTTGCGATTAATTGATTCATATACCCAAATTCCAACCTGATTTGGGCCTGTGACTCATTTAATGGAAGATGAAAAAGAGCTCTGAAGACTTTACCAATTATCCCATTCAGGGTAACTGCATCTCTGCCCCTCAAAGCTTCACTATCACAGGTGATACTAGGAACTAGTTTAGCAGTTATCACTTGAAGCAAAGGGCAATAGCTAGAACCATCTAGTGATCTTTGCAGGGTACGAAAGGCAAGCAACAGAGCATTTCCTTTACGCATTATGTCAGTTTTCTGCAGAGTAAAAGACCCCTTCTCATCAAATATTACCCCCAGGTATCTATAGTGTTTTACTAATTCAAGATCATGGCCTTGAAGATACCACTTATACGTTTTATGTATTTTTTTTTAACTTATTTCCAGAGTCTTTGTTTTCTTCTCGTTTATAACCATTCCACTTTGTTCGGAGAATTCTGCTAGTTTCACAATAAGTCGTTGTAATCCTACTTTGGTGTGACTTAAAAGTATTACATCGTTCACATATAACAAATTTGAAATAGAGAGCTCCCCAATCTTTGGAGGGTGTGCATTTACCCCATTTAACATAGAGGATAAATCGGATACAAATAAATTAAAAAGATAGGGCGCAAACACACAACAGTGTTTGCGACCCTATTCGGTCTTAATTTTTATTGATAAAAACAAGCCATCCCCTACTTTCACCCTAATCCAAGTGTCAGTGTATAACATCTGAATACCTCTTAATAACTGCACTGGAATGCCCCATTGGGTTAGTTTTGCCCATAACTGGCTACGCTGAACCAAATCAAATGTGGATTTGAAGTCCACGAAACATACGTACAGAGGACATTTATTTTTTATACATTTATCTATAATGGTGGTAAGAGATAAAATATTAACTTCTGTTCCCGGCCCTTCGATGAATCCTGTCTGATTGACCGGAATGATGATGTTATTGTCTGCCCCCTTCTTGAGATCCTCCAAAAGGGAGCTGGCATAGTATTTGGATTCTGAGTCAGTTAGGGCGATTAAGCGTTAGTTCTCAGGACTGGTACGTGTACCACCTTTAAAAAGTGGGTGAATGATGGTGCCCTTCCACGAATTTGGAATAACATCAAGTTCCAGTGCATTATTAAAAACCACAGCCAACTTCTCTGCCCAAAAACCTGGGTTTGTATTATATAGGGCATTAGGGACCCCATTTGGGCCCGGTGCACCAGCCTGCCTACTCTTATTAATAAGTCTAGTGATATGTGCAACAGTAACCAAATGGTCATTTCCATCTTTGGGCTGGTAAGTGCTGACAGTACTCTGATTGTGAACCCCTATTAACTCCCCTTTGCTCGGCACCACTTCTTTACTATCTTTTGCTTTGTTAAAATAATGAGTTCGAAAATCATACCAAGACGGTTCAGAAATATCTGAGCTAGTCACAATGGTAGGGGGTTTGTTTAAATCGTGTACCATTTTCCAGAATGCCAGGGAGTTCTTTTTTTTATTTAGAGATAAAGCCTTTACCCAGAAATCCTGCTTTTTCCTTGTTATTTCATCCCACATCTGTTTCCTAAATAAGTTATTTGTGTCTTTTAGATCTTTTTGAATACAAGGATCAGTTGTGTTCTTTTTTGCAAGTCTTAATAGCCTATTCTTTTTCCTCAAAAGGGTGATAACAGCTGTTATTTTTATTTTATCTCAATTTCTTGCTTTTTCCAATGCATTATACTGATGAAACATGTAATGGTTTTGAGAAAGTCAGTTACAAATGTATCCAAGAAAGCTGACCACTGGGAGATAGGATCTCAAGTTGGAACAGCAGACTGTTCACAAATAAGTTGGGTTAACATCAACGCTGAATGAATACCAATAGCTTAGATAGAATCACCACGCCATTGAAGCTTCTTATAATTAGTCGTGGTGGTATTTCTGAGATGAGTAGCAGCAAGTTTATGCATTGTATAGCTATAGTTAATTTCCATGCCTTGCAGACCGTGATCACTCAAGTCTGTCCTAATTATATGGTAGAGGGAAACTAGAGTTAGGAGAGACAGGATGACCGCTACTTTATCAATTAGGGAATGGCTCCCAAAGGCGTAGCAGGTGGATGCAGGGGGAATAACCTGACGGAACCTTCCATTCAGGATTTGAGGCCTAGAGCCTCCAAGTTCTTAACAAACGTTACCCACCTTTGGGTCAACTGGGCCTGTACCATTGGTCCCTAGGAATTGATGAGGGACAGAACTCATAAGATCCTGATGCACATTCTTTTCCTCTCTTTCAAAAGGTTGCAATAGTTTAATGTTGAAATCACCTTCAATTAGAAACTCCAGAGCATCAGATTCTTGCAAACCTGTTAGAATTGT
Organism: Pleurodeles waltl; assembly: GCF_031143425.1. Classification (NCBI taxonomy): domain Eukaryota; kingdom Metazoa; phylum Chordata; class Amphibia; order Caudata; family Salamandridae; genus Pleurodeles; species Pleurodeles waltl. Next base: position 558,195,342 of record NC_090451.1, read on the forward strand.
TTCTACTAGTTTCTAGGTTATGAGTTTCTTGGAATGGTGATCAGGATGAATATAAACATTAATTATCAGGAGAGGTCTGTTTATCGTTTTATGCCAGTTAAACAATTTTATTGTTAAAAGGTCTGTATTTTCCTCTTTTAGTTGCATACACAATACTTTTAGCCCTGCTACAATGAAAATCGCCAAGCCAATTTATTTTACTTTAAATGCCTGGGGGAGGGGGGAGGGGAATCTATATAGCCATTAACAGAAAATGGTTTAATTGCCCAGGCATCCTGTGATAGCACAATCTGGAAATCTTTTAATATTGTTAGGTCTTTTGGATGATTATTAGTACTAAGCATGGTTATATTCCACAAGCATAGTTTTAAAAAAGAGTTTTGACTATCTATAGTCCTGAACGATCTTATCAGGGTATTCTACTTTTGTGAAGAGCGCCTGAAAGCTATCCTAAACTAAGTTGCCCAGGCTCCGGTCTGTTGTTCAGGGAATAGCTTATTGGATGATAAATAGCTGGAATAGAATTCCCTATTTCAGTTTTAAGAATTGAATAGGGTTTTTGAATGCTGCTGTTTCGTGTGAGTTGTAATGTTCTATTATCAGTTTCTAAAGGTTCAGGATAACCAATCTGCGGAGGGATTCTAAGCTCAATTCCCCATTCTAGAAAGACACTTTTATCTTTAGAAACCCTATTAACAAACTGACTTGCAACCCAGGTTACCATGGTGGATTCTCGGGTGGAACTACTTCTTACCTCAGCCCCAGTAAGGAATTCTATATAATCAGTATCTACTGATTGGATAGTCTCCAGAGAAGGTACAGCTCCCAGAAGTTTTCAAATATTACCATGTTTTAATATTACGTGTGGGCCCCTAGTTTGATACTGTGGTGAAAAAATGATCTTATTCCTAGCCCCAGGGCAGTCCAGCAGGCAAAGTTCTGTTATGGTATCCTGGCTGACTCTGCACGAGTGACCATGATGGGATTTATTTAAGTTAAGTGGGGTCCTCTCCCAGTTAGATCGTGCCTGCAGGATTTGATATGAGCTTATATCTGTACTAACTGACTTTGGGTGGTCTGTAATAGGCCCTGGGTACCCACCCTTTTCGTGCAATCCCTGCCCTCTGGGGGATGTCTGTCTGCTAATTAAGTCATGACTGCTTTTTGCAATGGCCTCTGCTGTTAGAGCTACATTTTCAATGGTGTTCTCAGTTAGCATTACTCGAGTCCCTATTCAATTGAAAGTTCCTTTTTTGTCCCTTCTTTATGATCTCTACAGCCAGCATCCTGGGCCACTTGTGTCTTTATTTTTCGGTGACCCAGGCTTACTCTATTTGTTGTTACCGCTATCTCCCAGAGCTTGGATTAGGTTCCTGAGGGCCTAAAGAGTCATTCCCCTCTTTTTGAGTTTTGAATAAAGGACATGATTTGGGAGTCATTTGACTGCTTTTATACGCTATTTCAATCTTTAGACTACTTCCAGTCGTGTTATCGGTGTTCAAGGGGTTTGTTGTGTTAGTCACAATTTTGCGGGTTGCCCCGGGGACCCCATTCAACCTTATCCACCTCAGACCAGGGAATCATGGCAACCTATCAGCTCCTTAGTTCAGAAGACTGCTTGAAGATCCTAAGATAGTGGGCTACCCTGGGCTCTGCACTACACAAGGGAATATGCAGGCCTCTGCTCTAAGCAATCAATTAATGCCATCAAGGAAGCTGCAGGGGGAAAGCGTAGCCCTTTTAGAAAGCAATGCAAATGCAGTAAAGTGCAGCAAGGTTTACCATATAAGAATCACATTATCAATATCACAAATGGGTCTGAGCAATGGCTGTAACAAATCGTGATAGTACTGGAACTGCAATCTGAGACTGAACACCAATTACGGGACAATCTCTGGTGATTCCAGTGATGCAAATTATGCAGTGTGCTTTATTTTAACCCAACGTGCAAGGAATATGGCAGGACTGTTAACATAGACGTAATAACCACTCTAGAAATAAATGCAGGAAACTAAATGGAAGAGAACAGGAAGGGTGCCAAATAGAGATGGATCTCACACTGTGGTAGAAACATTGCTTTCAGTGTTCAGAGAAATCTTCATATTGCGAAAGAATGGTCGTGAGAACTTCTACATTTGGAGGGACATGTACTCCAACTTCCACCTTTATGGGTATACGGGAAACAGAAAGAATACACCTTTAGAATAAACCTGAGAGAATCATCTGAGATTAACTGCAAAATTTGCATGATCTATATCAAGTGTGTCACAGATTATATTGTCACAGCTGAAACAACCTGGTGATGGGAATCATAAGGGGTCACAAAAAATGTAGAGGAGACATACATGATGAATCTGAGAGATGGCGGTGGTCAGAGAAGAACAGACAAATGGGTGATCTGAACATGACAGAAAAATGATATACAGAAAAGAGAAAAAAAGAATACAGATGAAGGGGTGAAGTATATTTTGCAGAGTCCTGGAATCTAAACCTGGAATGCAATACCCGAGACCTGATTAAAGTACCGTTCTGTAACTGAGATGTTTAAAAGAAGTCTGAAGTTAAGAGTGACAGAGTAATATTATAGTGGAGAAATGGCTACCACAAGCTCCTAATTAAGGATGCAAGCAATATTGAGGCTAGAATAATTCTCTTAGCATCATGAGGGAAATATCGGAGTTCATTTGGTCATGTCGCCAATAGTCCCCAGGCTCCCACTTTTCTACCTTATCTTATCACCCCTTCCTCATTGCTGTTTTTCCATTTCCTCTCCCTACTTTTGTTTCTAGCTTGCATCATTTCCTGTTTGGAATCCCCACACTCCCTCCAGATGGTGAGCCTACGTTCAATTCAACACGCCTACTTACGTTATAAACATTAGGAATCTTGTGTAGAAGGATTTTCATGGTCTTTCCCTATGGGTAGGGAGCAGGTTGCTTATAACCTTAATGCAGATTTTCCCCCGAGCTGTGCTGTGTTCTGTCAATGCCACCTAACCCCCTCCCCTCCTGCCCCCAACCCCACTTCAATTCCTTGCATTCCAGGCACCTGACAAGAATGCTGTAAAAAAGGTATGGTAATTCAGTCCAAAGCACTTTTTTATTTATTTTGTATTTATTTTTTCTTCTTTTGTTGAGAATAGCACAACATCCAGCACAGACAAAGTGTTATGTTACTGTCCTTTACACTTAGATTAATATATTGTCAGGCCAGTTTTGGGTGTGACAATGCTATCTCCCGTTCCTTGTCCTGTAACACCCTCCCTATATCTGCCTCCCACCAGTGTCTAAGGGTGACAGGAGAGGTGTTAATGATTTTGCATATGGCCTTCTATAGCCAGGTGACAACCTGGAACCATTGTGAGTATAGTGGGTATGACCGGATGTACGGGCGGTTCAGCGTTTGCAGTACCCCACAGTGTTTGAGCCGTGTTGCTCAATTGCTGATAAGTTAGTAAATGCCCAGCAGGGACAGCACTGTCTGTAGTCCGCTGGGCGAAGGGGAGGAGGGGGCCTTCGGTGTATAACTCACCTATAGTTTGAAGGGAGCCCAATGTCCACCACAAGCATTTGTGTTGTGTCATAACCTGGGAAGACCTACCAAAGTGAAATCTGGTGTATGAGGAGCATGCATATCTGTGCTAACGCCACCTGTATAAGCCGCGGGGAGAGGTAGGTAGCACTTTAGGGAATAAAAAGTTGCATAGTGTAGCCGATGTAAGGTTGCCACAGGAGTAGCTAGCCTCCTCCATGTTGAGTCGTGCCCCATGTAGAGTCCTGCCATCCAGTGAAATAATCACTGCAGCTGTGTGGCCAAAAAGTAGGCCAAAAGAAGGAAGCTCCAAACTCACCCCTCACTACTGGGAGCTGCAGTGTTTTAAGGGCTACCTCTGGCGGTGTTATGCACCCCAGATTAAGGAGCACAGAAGCATATCCAATTCCCTGAAGAAGGGGCGGGGGAATAAGTGGAAGATTTGTAAAGTGATATAATAATCTGGGTAGTATGATAATTTTTATGAGAGAGATTTTGCAGATGGGGACGAGTGAGAGAGATTGGCAAAAGGTCATCTGCTTGCGGATACCAGTGAGGGCTTTGTAAATATTCCCCTCCAGTTTGAAGCAGTTATATAGGCCCCTATTAAAGGCTGACTGTAAGGAAATGCCTCCTTGGCATGGTTACCTCCTGACTTTTTGTCTTTGCTGATGCGAAGATATGATTTGAAAGTGTGCTGGGACCCTGCTAACCAGGCCCCAGCACCAGTGTTCTTTCCCTAAACTGTACCTTTGTCTTCACAACTGGCACAACCCTGGCACCGAGGTAAGTCCCTTGTAACTCGTACCCCTGGTACCAAGGGCCCTGATTCCAGGGAAGGTCTCTAAGGACTGCAGCATGTCTTATGCCACTATGGGGACCCCTCACTCAGCACAGACACACTGCTTGCCAGCTTGTGTGCGCTGGTGGGGAGAAAATGACTAAGTCGACATGGCACTCCCCTCAGAGTGCCATGCTAACCTCACACTGCCTGTGGCATAGGTAAGTCACCCCTGTAGCAGGCCTTACAGTCCTAAGGCATGAGCACTATGCCCCAATAGTGTCTAAACAAAACCTTAGACATTGTAAGTGCAGGGTAGCCATAAGAGTATATGGCCTGGGAGTCTGTCAAACACGAACTCCACAGCACCATAATGGCTACACTGAAAACTGGGAAGTTTAGTATCAAACTTCTCAGCACAATAAATGCACACTGATGCCAGTGTGCACTTTATTGTAAAATACACCCAGAGGGCATCTTAGAGATGCCCCCTGAAAACATACCCGACTACCAGTGTGAGCTGACTAGTTTCTGCCAGCCTGCCACACACCAGACATGTTGCTGGCCACATGGGGAGAGTGTCTTTGTCACTCTGTGGCCAGGAACAAAGCCTGTACTGGGTGGAGGTGCTTCTCACCTCCCCCTGCAGGAACTGTAACACCTGGCGGTGAGCCTCAAAGACTCACCCACTTTGTTACAGCACCACAGGGTATCCCAGCTAGTGGAGATGCCCGCCCCTCCGGCCACCTCCCCCACTTTTGGCGGCAAGGCTGGAGGAGATAATGAGAAGAACAAGGAGGAGTCACCGCCAGTCAGGACAGCCCCTAAGGTGTCTTCTTAATTTAGAAATCCTCCATCTTGTAGAAGTATGTTTCCCCCAATAGGATTAGGGATGTGCCCCCCTCCCCACAGGGAGGAGGCACAAAGAGGGTGTAGCCACCCTCAAGGACAGTAGCCATTGGCTACTGCCCTCCCAGACCTAAACACACCCCTAAATTGAGTATTTAGGGGTTCCCAGAACCGAGGAAGATAGTTTTTTGCAACCTAAAGAAGAAGGAGGACTGCTGACCTGAAGCCCTGCAGTGAAGACGGAGACGACAACTGATTTGCCTTCAGCCCCACCGGCCTGTCTCCCTACTTCGACGAAAACTGCAACAGCGACACATCCAACAGGGACCAGCGACCTCTGAAGCCTCAGAGGACTGCCCTGCACCCAAAGGACCAAGAAGCTCCAGTGAACAGCGGCTCTGTTCAACCATCTGCAACCTTCTGCAACAAAGAAGCAACTTTAAAGACTCCACGTTTCCTGCCGGAAGCGTGAAACTTTCCACTCTGCACCCGATGCCCCCGGCTCGACCTGCAGAAAACAAACACCTCAGGGAGGACTCCCAGGCAACTGCGAGCCCGGGTAGGTGGTGGCTACCCAGAGGAGCCCCCCCCGTGCCTGCCTGCATCGTTGAAGAGACCCCCGGGTCTCCCCATTGATTCCAATGCAAAACCCGACGCCTATTTGCTCTCTGCACCCGGTCGCCTCTGTGCCGCTGAGGGTGTACTTTCTGTGCCTGCTTGTTTACTACCCCCCCCCCTCCTCCCGGGTCCCTACTAAAAAAAACCTGGTCTGCCCTCCGAGGACGCAGGTACTTACCTGCTGGCAGTCTGGAACCGGGGCACCCCTGTTTCCATTGAAGCCTATGTGTTTTGGGCACCTCTTTTACCTCTGCACCTGACCGGCCCTGAGCTGCTGGTGCAGTAACTTTGGGGTTGCCTTGAACCCCCAACGGTGGGCTTTACCTCCCTTTGAACTTAACAAATACTTACCTCCCCCAGGAACTGTTGATTGTTGCACTGTGTCCACTTTTAAAATAGCTTATTGCCATTTTTGTCAAAACTGTACATGTTATTGTGATTATTCAAAGTTCCTAGAATACCTGAGTGAAATACCTTTCATTTGAAGTATTACTTGTAAATCTTGAACCTGTGGCTCTTAAAATAAACTAAGAAAATATATTTTTCTATATAAAAACCTATTGGCCTGAAATTTGTCTTTGAGTGTGTGTTCCTCATTTATTGCCTGTGTGTGCACAACAAATGCTTAACACTACCCTCTGATAAGCCTACTGCTCGACCACACTACCACAAAATAGCATTAGAATTATCTCTTTTTGCCACTATCTTACCTCTAAGGGGAACCCCTGGACTCTGTGCACACTATTTCTTACTTTGAAATAGTATATACAGAGCCAACTTCCTACATTGGTGGATCAGCGGTGGGGTACAAGACTTTGCATTTGCTGGACTACTCAGCCAATACCTGATCACATGACTAAAATGGCAAAAATTGTCATTAGAAACTGATTTTTGAAATTTGAGCTATTTTTCTAATTTTTTTAAAGTCCTGCAAGGGCCTTGTGTTAGTCCCTGTTAGCATTTCTTTTAGAGTTTAAAAGTTTTTGTAAAAGTTTGGATTAAGTTCTAGAGATAGTTTTAGATTCTTAAAAAGTATCCCAACTTTTAAAGAAATAATGTCTACTGCAGAAGAGATAGTGATGGAACTCAACCTCACACCTTACCTGAATCCTAGGATGTCAGAGCTAAGGACTCTCTGCAAAATCAAAAAGATAAAAACTGGATCAAACCCTACCAAAGTACAGCTCCAGGAGATTTTGGCAGAGTTTGCTAGAGACAACCCCTCTGAAGATACCCTTACAGAGGGGGAAGCTAGTGATGGGGGGAACATTTCCCACTTCCACTCCTAGTTAGGGAGACCAGGGTTCCTCCAACCCTGACTCCACAAGTGATAGTCAGAGATGCTGCTTCTCCCACAGGGGAGTCCAGCAACTCAATGAAGATGACCTCCTGTTAGCCAGGATGACCAAACGATTGGCTTTGGAGAGACAGCTCCTAGCCATACAAAGGGAAAGACAGGAGATGGGCTTAGCTCCCATCAGTGGTGGCAGCAACTTAAATAGGGTCAGAGATACTCCTAACATGCTAAAAATCCCCAAAGGGATTGTAACAAAATATGAAGATGGTGATGACATCACCAAATGGTTCACGGCTTTTGAGAGGGCTTGTGCAACCAGAAAAGTTAACAAATCTCACTGGGGTGCTCTCCTTTGGGAAATGCTCACTGGAAAGTATAGGGATAGACTCCCCACACTCTCTGGAAAAGATGCAGAATCCTATGACCTCATGAAAGCTACCCTGATTGAGGGCTTTGGATTCTCAACTGAGGAGTACAGGATTAGGTTCAGGGGGGCTCAAAAATCCTCAAGCCAGACCTGGGTTGATTTTGTTGACTTCTCAGTCAAAACACAGGATGGTTGGATTAATGGTAGTGGTGTAAATGATTATGATGGGCTGTACAATCTGTTTATGAAATAACACCTTTTAAGCAATTGTTTCAATGATAAACTGCATCAGCATCTGGTAGACCTAGGTCCAATTTCTCCCCAAGAATTGGGAAAGAAGGCACACCACTGGGTCAAGACTAGGGTGACCAAGACTTCCACAGGGGGTAACCAAATGAAAGGGGTCACAAAGACTCCCCAGGGGAAGAGTGTTGAGACATCCAAGGGTAAAAGTAAAGAGTCTTCTACAGGGCCCCAAAAACCTGCTCAGGAGCGAGGCTCCAAAGCCTCTTCACAATCCAATTTTGGGTACAAGGGTAAAAACTTTGATCCCAAAAAGGCCTGGTGTCGTAGCTGTAATCATCAGGGACACCAAACTGGAGACAAGGCCTATCCCAAAAAAGGTTCCTCTTCTACTACTACTCCAGTTAGCACTGGAATAGCAAGTCTCCAGGTGGGATCAACTGTGTGCCCAGAGCAAATCAGGGTTCACACTGAAGCTACATTAGTTTCTGAGGGTAGGGTGGACTTGGCCACACTAGCTGCCTTGACCCCCAATATATGCAAAAATACAGGCAGCATCTCTTAATTAATGGGACTAGTGTAGAAGCCCTCAGGGATACAGGTGCCAGTGTCACAATGGTGACAGACAAACTGGTTTCCCCAGGACAATACCTGACTGGACAAACTTATCCAGTCACCAACGCTGACAATCAGACTAAAGTACATCCCATGGCTCTGGTAACTTTAGAATGGGGAGGGGTGACTGGCCTGAAACAGGTGGTAGTCTCCTCTGCTATCCCAGTAGACTGTTGGCTTGGAAATTACCTGGAGTCCTCTGCATGGGGAACTCAAAACCCATGCAGCCATGCTGGGTATCCCTGAACTGGTATGTGTCAAGACAAGGGCACAGTACAAGGCTCAGGGTGAAAAAGAGGTGTTGGAGCCTGGAAGAATGGCCCAACCCTCCAGGAGACAATGAAAGAAGACTGGGGAACCAGCTTCAACACAGCAAAAGATAAAGAACCTCTCTTCCCAGGAGGAAGTTCTGCCATCTGAGGGAACTGAGCCCATGGAGTTGGAACCTTATCAGGTTGAACTCTTAGGCCCAGGGGGACCCACAAGGGAACAGCTGTGTAAGGGGCAAGAAAGCTGTCCCTCTCTTGAAGGCCTTAGCTAGCAAGCTGCTGAGGAAACAAAAGGAAAAGTCAGTGGAACGCACAGGGTCTATTGGGAAGATGGACTCCTTTACACTGAGGCAAGAGATCCCAAGCCTGGTACCACTAGGAGAGTGGTAGTGCCTCAGGAGTTCAGGGAGTTAATTCTGACCTTAGCCCATGACATTCCACTTGCTGGGCATTTGGGACAAACCAAGACTTGGGAGAGGTTAGTCAACCATTTCTATTGGCCCTACATGTCCCAGAAAGTAAAGGAGTTTTGTGCCTCCTGTGCCACCTGTCAAGCCAGTGGTAAGACAGGTGGCCACCCAAAGGCCACCCAAAGGCCACCCTAATTCCACTTCCAGTGGTGGGGGTCCCCTTTGAAAGAGTGGGAATGGACATAGTGGGTCCACCTGAACCTCCCACAGCCTCAGGGAATCAGTAAATCCTAGTAGTAGTGGATCAAGCTAATAGGTACCCTGAAGCAATTCCCCTCAGGTCCACTACTGCCCCTGCAGTAGCCAAAGCACTCATTGGCATCTTTACCAGAGTGGGATGTCCTAAGGAGGTCGTTTCTGACAGAGGTACCGACTTCATGTCAGCATACCTTAAACACATGTGGAATGTGTGGGGTGACTTACAAGTTCATCACACCATACCATCCACAAACCAATGGTCTTGCGGAAAGATTTAACAAGACATTGAAGGGCATGATCATGGGGCTCCCTGAAAAGCTCAAAAGGATATGGGATGTCCTCTTGCCATGTCTGCTTTTTGCCTACAGAGAGGTGCCTCAGAAGGGAGTAGGGTTTTCCCCCTTTGAGCTTCTGTTTGGCCGTCCTGTAAGGGGACCACTAGCTCTTGTGAAAGAAGGCTGGGAGAGACCTCTTCATGAGCCTAAGCAAGATCTAGTGGACTATGTACTAGGCCTATGTTCCAGGATGGCAGAGTACATGGAAAAGACTAGTAAAAACCTCGACGCCAGACAACTACTCCAGTAGATGTGGTATGACCAAAAGGCTGCTATGGTTGAGTTTCAGCCAGGGCAGAAAGTCTGAGTTCTGGAGCCTGTGGCTCCCAGGGCACTTCAGGACAGATGGAGTGGCCCTTACCCAGTGCTAGAGAGAAAGAGTCAGGACACCTACCTGGTAGACCTAGGCACTAGCAGGACCCCCAAAAGGGTGATCCATGTGAACCGCCTCAAACTCTTTTATGACAGGGCAGATGTAAACATGCTAATGGTTACAGATGAGGACCAGGAAGCTAAGAGTGAACCTCTCCCTGATCTGATCTCTCCACTGACCCTAGAAATGGCTCAGTAGAGGAGCGATCTATTCAGACACCCTCTCTAGCCAACAGCAAGCTGACTGTAGTAAAGTCTTACAACAGTTTGCTGAGATCTTTTCCCTAACCCCTGGTCAGACACACCTGTGTACCCCTGGATGTGGACACAGGAGACAGCATGCCTGTCAAAAACAAACATTTTAGACAGTCTGACCAAGTTAAGGAACGCTTCAAAGTGGAAGTCCACAAGATTCTGGAACTGGGAGTCATTGAGCATTCGGACAGTCCCTGGGCTAGCCCAGTGGTCTTAGTCCCCAAACCTAACACCAGATATGGCAAGAGAGAGATGAGGTTTTGTGTGGGATACAGAGGACTTAGTTCTGTCACCAAGACAGATGCCCATCCCATTCCAAGGGCAGATGAGTCAATTGATAAATTGGGTCCTGCCAAATACCTGAGTACCTTTGACTTGACAGCAGGGTTCTGGCAAATACAAATGGCACCAGGAGCAAAAGAAAAGACAGCATTCTCTACACCTGATGGGCACTATCAGTTTACTGTGATGCCCTTAGGGCTTAAAGAATGCCCCTGCCACCTTCCAAAGGTTGGTGAATCAAGTCCTTGCTGGCCTGGAGGCCTTTAGTGCAGCTTATTTTGATGATATTGCTGTCTTTAGCTCCAGCTAGCAGGATCACCTGAAGAAGGTTTTGCAGGCCCTGCAAGCAGCAGGCCTCTCTATCAAGGCATCCAAATTTCAGATAGGGCAGGGTACTGTGGTTAACTTGGGACACCTTGTAGGTGGAGGCCAAGTTCAGCCACTCCAACCCAAGATCCAGACTATTCTGGACTGGGTAGCACCAAAAACCCAGACTCAAGTCAGGGCATTCCTTGGCTTGACTGGTTACTATAGGAGGTTTGTGAAGGGATATGGATCCATAGTGACACCCCTCACAGAACATACCTCTAAGAAAATGCCCAAGAAGGTAAACTGGACTGTAGAATGCCAACAGGCCGTTGACACCCTGAAACAAGCTATGTGCACAGCACCAGTTCTCAAAGCTCCAGATTACTCCAAGCAGTTCATTGTGCAGACTGATGCCTCTGAACATGGGATAGGGGCAGTTCTGTCCCAAACAAATGATGATGGCCTTGACCAGCCTGTTGCTTTCATTAGCAGGAGGTTACTCCCCAGGGAGCAGCGTTGGATTGCCATAGAGAGGGAGGCCTTTGCTGTGGTCTGGTCCCTGAAGAAGCTGAGACCATACCTGTTTGGTACTCACTTTGTAGTTCAGTCTGACCACAGACCTCTCAGATGGCTAATGCAAATGAAAGGTGAAAATCATAAACTGTTGAGGTGGTCCATCTCCCTACAGGGAATGGACTTTGTAGTGGAACACAGACCTGGGACTGCCCATGCCAATGCAGATGGCCTTTCCAGGTTCTTCCACTTAGAAAATGAAGACTCTTTTGGGAAAGGTTAGTCTCATCCTCTTTCGTTTGAGGGGGTTGTGTAAGGAAATGCCTCCTTGGCATGGTTACCCCCTGACTTTTTGGCTTTGCTGATGCTAAGTTATTATTTGAAAGTGTGCTGGGACCCTGCTAATCAGGCCCCAGCACCAGTGTTATTTCCCTAAACTGTACCCTTCTCTCTACAATTGGCACAACCCTGGCACCCAGGTAAGTCCCGTGTAACTGGTACCCCTGGTACCAAAGGCCCTGATGCCAGGGAAGGTCTCTAAGGGCTGCAGCATGTCTTATGACACCCTAGGGACCCCTCACTCAGCACATACACACTGCTTGCCAGCTTGTGTGTGCTGGTGGGGAGAAAATGACTAAGTCGACATGGCACTCCCCTCAGAGTGCCATGCTAACCTCACACTGCCTGTGGCATAGGTAAGTCACCCCTGTAGCAGGCCTTACAGCCCTAAGGCAAGGTGCACTATACCACAGGTGAGGGCATATGTGCATGAGCACTATGCCCCAATAGTGTCTAAACAAAACCTTAGACATTGTAAGTGCAGGGTAGCCATAAGAGTATTTGGTCTGGGAGTCTGTCAAACACGAACTCCACAGCACCATAATAGCTACACTGAAAACTGGGAAGTTTAGTATCAAATGTCTCAGCACAATAAATGCACACTGATGCCAGTGTGCACTTTATTGTAAAATACACCCAGAGGGCATCTTAGAGATGCCCCCTAAAAACATACCCGACTACCAGTGTGGGCTGACTAGTTTCTGCCAGCCTGCCACACATCAGACATGTTGCTGGCCACATGGGGAGAGTGCCTTTGTCACTCTGTGGCCAAGAACAAAGCCTGTACTGTGTGGAGTTGCTTCTCACCTCCCCCTGCAGGAACTTTAACACCTGGAGGTGAGCCTCAAAGGCTCACCCCCTTTGTTACAGCACCAAAGGGCATCCCAGCTAGTGGAGATGCCCGCCCCTCCGGCCACTGCCCCCACTTTGGGGCGGCAAGGCTGGAGGAGATAATGAGAAAATCAAGGAGAAGTCACCCCCCAGTCAGGACAGCCCCTAAGGTGTCCTGAGCTGAGGTGACTCTTACTTTTAGAAATCCTCCATCTTGTAGAAGGAGGGTTCACCCAATAGGATTAGGGATGTGCTCCCCCTCCCCCACAGGGAGGAGGCACAAAGAGGGTGTAGCCACCCTCAAGGACAGTAGCCATTGGCTACTGCCCTTTCAGACCTAAACACACGACTAAATTGAGTATTTAGGGGCTCCCAGAACCGAGGAAGATAGATTCCTGCAACCTAAAGAAGAAGAAGGACTGCTGACCTGAAGCCCTGCTGTGAAGACGGAGACGACAACTGATTTGGCCCCAGCCCGACCGGCCTGTCTCCCTACTTCGACGAAAACTGCAACAGCGACACATCCAACAGGGACCAGCGACCTCTGAAGCCTCAGAGGACTGTCCTGCACCCAAAGGACCAAGAAGCTCCTGTGAACAGCGGCTCTGTTCAACCATCTGCAACCTTCTGCAACAAAGAAGCAACTTTAAAGACTCCACGTTTCCCACCAGAAGCGTGAGACTTTCCACTCTGCACCCGACGCCCCCGGCTTGACCTGCAGAAAACAAACACCTCAGGGAGGACTCCCCGGCGACTGCGAGCCCGTGAGTATCCCGAGACGACCCCCCTGAGTCCCCACAGCGATGCCTGCAGAGGAAATCCAGAGGCTCCCCCTGACCGCGACTGCCTATAACAAGGGACCCGAAGCCTGGAACCAACACTGCACCCGCAGCCCCCAGGACCCGAAGGAACCGGACTCCAGTGCAGGAGCGACCCCCAGGCGACCCTCTGCCTAGCCCAGGTGGTGACCACCCCGAGGAGCCACCCCTGTGCCTGCCTGCATCGTTGAAGAGACCCCCGGGTCTCCCCATTGATTCCAATACAAAACCAGACGCCTGTTTGCACTCTGCACCAGGCCGCCCGTGTGCCGCTGAGGGTGTACTCTCTGTGCCTGCTTGTGTCCCCCCCGGTGCCCTACAAAACCCCCCTGGTCTGCCCTCCGAGGACGCGGGTACTTACCTGCTGGCAGACTGGAACCGGGGCACCCCTGTTTCCATTGAAGCTTATGTGTTTTGGGCACCTCTTTGACCTCTGCACCTGACCGTCCCTGAGCTGCTGGTGTGGTAACTTTGGGGTTGCCTTGAACCCCCAACGGTGGGCTACCTTGGACCCAACTTTGAACCCTGTAAGTGCTTTACTTACCTGTGAACTGAACAAATGCACTGTGTCCACTTTTAAAATAGCTTATTGCCATTTTTGTCAAAACTGTACATGTTATTGCGATTATTCAAAGTTCCTAGAATACCTGAGGGATATACCTTTCATTTGAAGAATTACTTGTGAATCCTGAACCTGTGGTTCTTAAAATAAACTAAGAAAATATATTTTTCTATATAAAAATCTATTGGCCTGGAGTAAGTCTTTGAGTGTGTGTTCCTCATTTATTGCCTGTGTGTGTACAACAAATGCTTAACACTATCCTCTGATAAGCCTACTGCTCGACCACACTACCACAAAATAGAGCATTAGAATTATCTCTTTTTGACACGATCTTACCTCTAAGGGGAACCCTTGGACTCTGTGCATACTATTCCTTACTTTGAAATAGTATATACAGAGCCAACTTCCTACACTGACCATATCACATAATTTTAAGGGATTCTGCCTGGGTCTCTTGCCACACAAAAAATTAAAACAAGATGCCAGCCAAGTTTGTAGATTTGGCTCTACTAATAGCGAAATGACAGTCCTCTGCTTCCTGGTCAGTGGATTAGGGAATAGAAACAATGAGCTTAAGCAAAGGTTAGAGTACTGCCTCATCTGCAAAGCAGAAGTAGGCTGGGCCTAATGATAACGAAATGGGACAAGCTCCTGGGCAAAATGACCAAGAATGATGATAGACTGATGTCAAGGGGACCCTTCTGTGGAAAGTGTCACAGATGTAAACGCAGGTGGAAATATTTGAACACATGGGAATTATAGTGTGTCAGTATTCAGTAAAGGGCACCACATAATACCCTGGAGTGCTACCTTGTAAGATCCAGAAGGAAACATAATACTACCCCTTGTAATGTTAAATGAATAATCAATGATTGGAGATAACTGACTAATGTAAACATCAAAAAAGTAATGCTATATTCATCTTGTGTTAATAATTGGAAGGGATTTCAAACATATGTTTACAAATGATTGTTGCACATCATAAACTAAGTAAATAATTCAATTCACGCTATATAATAATCTTCTTTGTACATTTTTTGCTAAAATAATAAAAAATATTTTTTTTAAACTATCAAAGAGTACTCCCAGGTTGTGCGCATCATCAATGGATACTGGAGAAAGAAACAACATTTAAACAAGATAAAGGAAATGATGTGTGATTTATAGAGGCTCGAAACAAGATTAATTTTATACCTTGGTTGAGCTACAGTTAGTTTTACTGGTTCCAAAGATGAAACTGCGAAAGACAGTGGGACAAATAGTGGAGTTGCCAGATTTAACTTTAAGCCTGAGGATTATCTTTGTGAGAATGTGTCATGTAAAAACCTATCACAGCAGCAAAGGGGGCCATGTAATGGGGGTGTGGCCAAGCCGGCGATAATGGCGGACGCGAGCTGAGCGAGCTCCATGTCCTGCCCGGCTGATCCAACGGCATAAGGGGGCT
This sequence comes from Pleurodeles waltl, assembly GCF_031143425.1. Lineage (NCBI taxonomy): Eukaryota > Metazoa > Chordata > Amphibia > Caudata > Salamandridae > Pleurodeles > Pleurodeles waltl. Next base: position 558,210,640 of record NC_090451.1, read on the forward strand.
TGGAGGCTGGTGCGCCCAGTCGGCTGGAGCGCTGGATTGCTGCGGAGCCCCAGATCGTGGCGATCCTGGACGCCGGCTCCCGGGGGCGGCGCGGAGCGGTGCCGGACAGGGCCCACGAGGATCCGCAGCCTGCGGGGCTCAGGTGAGTGGAGGACACAGACTCATAGCGGGGAGCGGATGAAGCGCCGGAGGGGCTTGGCTGCCGGGGCCTGCTGGAAAAAGGCACCTGGGAGGCTATTGCTCCTTTGGGGGTGAAGCGGAGCCTGGGGAGCTTAGAGGCACGTGGCGGTTGGGGCCGGACTCCCGGACAGGGCACTACGGTGCTGGAGGGGAGTGCCGGACGCTGGATTGCGCTGTCTGCCCCGGACTGGGAAGTCTACCTGATGCATCTGGGGCCTGGAGTTGGCGATCTGCGGCCCGGATGCGGGCAGAAGGAGGAAGGCTTCAGGACGGTTGTTGGTTGGGCTGCTCGTACTCCTGCGCGGCGCCGTTCTGGGGGCGCAAGCAAGCGGGCCTGGCCTTTCGGTGAGCTGGTGAGGGGCTGGTCCAAAGGAAACCTGAAGTGATTTAAAGGCGGACTTGCTGCCGGTTTTCGGAGCTGATGGCGGGGAATCGGTCCCCACCGGCTTACAATGCTGAGAGATCACGCCACCGAATTGCCTGACTGAGAGGGGCCTTGGGCTGACTTGGAGGGCCCGGTCTGGCGCACGACTGCCTCAATTGTTGCACTGCCCTCCTGGACCTCCTGCTCTGGTTGGGTGCCCCGGTGGACTCTTGCCTAACAACACTGGTGGCGTGTCGGCCGGTGAGTGGAGTGGCGCCAGTTGGAGTCCACATAGACTTTGGTCATGGCGGGGACGGGCCGCCTTCGCTCTGGCACTGGAGCTGGGAGGTCACAGGACGCCGCAGCGCAGGACAGCCAAAAGCTGGATGCTGTGCTGGCTGCGGTGGAGCGCATCGGCGACTCACTGGAGCTGGCTCGCACATCTCTGGAAGCCAAGATCAACAAGATGGCCAGTGACCTTGTCCTGCTACACGCTGACCACCGCAGCCTGGCCGACAAGACAGGTATGATAGAGGCACAAGTGGCTGAGCTGACTCCGGCGACATCTCGCTTGGAGGCCAAAATTGGGGATGCACTGACACGTATAGGAGAATTGGAGCACCGTGTTGAAGATGCGGAAGGCCGTACCAGGCGAAATAACATACGGGTGGTTGGATTACCGGAAGGTGTGGAGGGCCGGGATGCGGTGGCCTACTGTGAGAGCTGGCCTAGGGGGCTAGTGCCAGATGGTACACTGATCCCATTTTTTTCGGTGGAGCGGGCTCATCGAATCCCCACACGACCAAGACCTCCAGGTAGCGGCCCTTGTCCCTTTATAATTCGCTTGCTCCACTACGCGGACCAAGATATTATTCTCAAAACTGTGAGATCCTCCCCGCCGCCTCGGGTGGACGATGCGCAAATAATGCTGTTTCCGGACTATACTTTGGCGGTGCAAAGAGATCGGGCCTTGAAGCGTAGACTTCGGGTGCTGCACCTGGAGTACTCTCTCATATTCCCAACCAAGCTCTGCATCATAGCTGAGAACAAATCTCACTTCTTTACCACGCCAGAAGCGCGTGGGTATGGCTGGAGTCGATGGGCCGCGTTTCGGGCCGCGAGATGGAGAGGAACCCGCCTGTGTCGAAGAGCAGGTGCAACTGGGTGAGGCGTGGCCGTAGAGGGGGCTGTGTGATCGCTGAGGCTGTGACACACGCTCCTGACCTGGAACAGCTCATACAGGAGCGGCACGGGCACTGCAGTCGGCGGCGGCGGCGGCTACCAGTGCTTCTCCGCCGGAATCGGTGACCCCTGGCAAAGAGGACGATCTTTTCTAGGCCCTGCAGGGGCCTATTTGAATGGCCCAGAAATGATGTAACTTTTTGCTTGATGTAAATGGGGCGCCTGGTCTACAGAGATGACATGCTACTCAATATGTGCCGACTGAGGGCGCGACTGCCAGGCATGAGATACTTTGTGGGTAGACTGTGCAGCTTTCACTGGTATTGTAATTGTCTCAGACCACTGTTTAAAAGTGCAGCTCGCCGCTGGCTCCCCCCACTCTGTTATCCACTCTAGCCGGGATGACTGGCTTAGTGCGCGCTTACTTTTTTGTGTGATCTGGCCTACCCCACTCGCCTACTATCGGAGAATTAGCATGTGTGATTATTTTGTTGAATGTAAAAATAGTTGGGTTTGGGCGGGAACCGGTTGTTCAGATGCTCTGATGGTATTGGTTTTGTTCTGGTTATGTTGGAGGCTATACACGAGATGGCTGACCGAGTGCTGGGAACCCGCCATTGTGCGCGCAGTATTAGGCTTAAGGGCGGGAAGGGCAGAATACAGGCACATTGAGCTGATGCCGCCATGAATCCATATATTGCGATCACTTGGAATGTGCGCGGCATACACAGGCCTAGGCGCAGGTACTCCATATATTCATATCTTAAAAAGCACTCAGTCCCCCTCGCCTTTTTGCAGGAGACCCATTTGGTGCTCTGAGAGCTCCCTCGCTTGCAGCGGCGCTAGATGGGGCAATTATATGCAACAGGCCACTCCACTTATGCTAGGGGAGCCCTGATCTGGATTAAACTGGGTGTCCCCTTTGTAGCAGAGGACCGCACATAGATGCGCAAGGGAGATTCGCCCTGGTCCGTGGGCGGCTTGCGTGTCGGGCCATAGTGCTAGGCTCTATATACGCCCAAAATGTAGATCAGACTTCCTTCCGGCACACTCTGTCCCATCAATTATCGGGTTGGAGCAAATACCCCTGGTTACTGGGAGGGGACTTCAACAGTGTGTAAGATACTGACTTAGATCGTTCCTTCCCCCCCACTGCCTACATCACCTACTGTGGCAGCTGCGCGTGGGCTGGTCACTTGAACCCAACACTGGCACCTGATAGATATATGGCGGCAGCGGAATGCTGCAGACAGAGTTTACTCGTACTATTCTGTTCTGCACTCCCTGCATGTGCGACTCAATAGAATACTCTGCACGCAAAATTTGACCTCTGCGGTTGTGGACGCAGACTATCTGGGATGCACGCACTCAGACCATAACCTACAGTGCGTTTGGGCTAGGATGTGTCCCCTTCAGCTGTCCCTACCTGGAAACTCAGACCTGAGCTCCTGGTGGATATGGGATGCCTCTAAGGTCTTCATCCGTGGTCACTGTATGGGGACCCAGTGGAATTTGCGCCGCTCGATCGAGCATGATCTCGCTGCGCCCCGAGAGAGAGGCTGCTCGAAACCACGCAGTGGAGGCTTTGTTATCCTGGGCCCGCGATGAACGCTTATCCCTACTTGAACGGCTCCGTCGCTTGAATTACGCTGCTCACTCGGCGAGAACGCACGCATCAGCAGACAAGTCGGGTAGACTTCTGGCCTGGTTGATTAGAGGCGATCGCGACCACGGCCCAATTATGGAGGTTCGCTCAGAGTCTGGTCATCTGCTACATACACCTGGGGAAATACACTCTGCGTTCACGCAGCATTACAAGACACTGTACGCCTCAGCTGTGGCTTCCTCTGAACGGTCCTACGTCGAGTTTCTCTCTGGGGTGGAACTCCCATGTCTGACAGCTGCCCAGAGGAGTGCGCTGGAGGAGCCTCTTGACCTTGCTGAGATACAGGCCAGTATACGTGAGCTGGCATCTGGCAAGACGGCGGGTCCGGATGGTCTGCCGGCTGACTTTTACAAGGCATTTACTTCAATCCTTGCACCCAAGCTGCTCCGTGTCTATGAGGAGGTGGTACAGAGGGGATATTTGACGCATCACAGAGGGAGGCGATGCTTGTGTCCCTTCCCAAGCCTGGCAAAGATCCGGCAGAGTTGGGCTCATGCCGACCGTTGGCAAGGCTCAACACGGATTATAAAATACTGGCCAAAACCCTGGCAATGCGACTAGTGCCTATAATGCCGGGCCTGGTGCACCAGGATCAAAATGGGTTTGTACCGGCGAGAGATACGTCACACAACATCAGGCGGCTGTTCCGTGTCATGCACTACGCGAGACGGGACTGGCCACGGGCAGGATGTCTTGTCCTGGACCTGGAGAAGGCCTTTGATTCCTTAGAATGGCCTTACCTTTTCAGGGTCTTACAACGGTTTGGCATTGGGCCCCTCTTCATTCGTATGGTTAAGCTGCTCTACACTAATCCTCAGGTCCAGGTCAAGATGAGGGGCATTATATCAGAGTCAGTCAATGTATGCAGAGGTACAAGGCAAGGTTGCCCTCTTTCCCCATTGCTGTTTTCTCTTGCCATGGAGCCATTGGCGGCGGTTCTGCGTGACAGGGGTTCTGGTTGGGGTATTGCCCTGGGAGATGGCCTGCACATGGCATCGCTGTATGCTGATGACCTTTTGTTGTATTTTAGGGATATTTTGTGAATCCCCTCGGAGGTTGGGACCCTGCTGCAACAGTTTGCCTTGTTATCTGGCCTCAAGGTTAATTGGTCTAAATCACACCTCTTGCCTTTTGACCCCGCGCTTTCGAACCCAGAGCTTTGTCTCTCCGGGAGTACTGTTCCTTGGCAATCCCACACATTCAGATACTTAGGCATCAGTATTTACCACCGTGAGGGAGACCTAATTGATGGGAACCTTAAGAGAATGGTATTCTCTATCAAATCCCAGATGGCTTTCTGGCAGACGCTGCAGCTGTCGGTGGCAGGAAGGATAGCGCTGCTAAAAATGATAGTCTTATCACGCCTATTATATTACTTTTCTAACCTCCAGCAGTATATCACCCCCAGTTTCTTCAGGAGCCTGGAGCCTACGCTGAGGGAATTTATTTGGAATGGGGGATGCTGCAGAGTTGCGCTGAGAAAATTGTATTTGCCACTGGAGAGGGGCGGCCCGTCGGTCCCTAATCTGGAGCACTACTACTTGGCCTCTCAAATCCAGTGGGTGTCCAAATGGCTGGCGGGCCTTCACCTCACAGACACGGCGACCACAGAGGGCCCTTGGTCCCTCATGCAAGTGTCGCATTTATTTCACCCACTCACACGTGTGGCGTTGCCGGGACAGATATTCCTTAAGGTGGCTTATAGCTGTTATCGTAGGTCCCTGCGCCTTACCGGGGGGATAGTCCCATTTGCCCCAGCCATGGCGTTACTGGGTACTCCCCGTGGCCCCAGGGTTACATCAGGTCCCGAGCTGCGTGCGTGGCATGCGGCACAGCTGTATATGCTGGGCGACCTCTATGATGATGGTAAGCTGATCTTGTTCAACGTACTGGTTCAGGGATTCGGGCCGACCTGCAGGACAGTTTCTGTTATATAATTCACTGTTGAGGTCTTTAGCATCTAAGTGGGGCGACTTGTCAACTGCTCCTCCCACGCATCTGTTGGTACAGTACATACAGGTGATGGGGCAAGGATGACACCTGATTAGATGGTTCACTGACGCATTGCGCATTCACATAACCCTAGAGTGCGATACACTGCGTGTGGCCTGGGACGGGAATGCGACCACCTCATTCACAGATGCACAATGGAACTCTGCTCTCTCCAGCCACGTAATGTACCCCGTAACTCCAGATTTCGCTTGATCCAATTCTATATCATTCATAGGGCATACCTCACTCCAGCCCGAGTGAACAGATATTTTGCTCGTCGCGATGCAGCTTGCCCCCGTTGTTCCTACATTGATGCACACATGATTCACATGATATGGTCCTGTCCATCTTTGCACCGCTTCTGGAGGGCGGTGGTAGGATGCTTATCGGAGTGCTCGTCGCGCTCGGTTCCGTTCACCTGGGAGGTTTGTGTGCTGGGCCTCTTTCCCAGGGGCATGCGGCATAGAGCTGCTGCGAGATTTCTGGATCTAGGCTTGATAACGGCTAAGCGGCTGATAACCCGCAGGTGGAAGTCTGCCGACCCACTGGCCGAGCAGGCCTGGAAATATTAATTTGAGGTTTGGGCAAGTGCGGAGGGAGTGGAGTTAAGAAGGGAGGATGCGCTAGGGCTACGCAAGTATCCGTTATCAGACAGCTGGGAAGCGATGATGGCAAGCTTATGAGATTCGGGACAGGGCTCGGATGTGGAGGGATTAGTCTAACAGTCGAGGTGGGTGCGCACCTGCTCCAGATGCTGGAGTGCGAGGAGGAGGGTGCCGGAGCTTGGGTAGCCGGTTCAGCCTCGGTTTTGGGGGTGTGGCTGGGTTCTATCTAGGTAGCAGGTGTCTGTGGTTTGCATGTGTTCGCGTCCTATATTGGTACGAATGGATAGAACAGAGAGGTTCCCGCACACATGGCGACACGCTTTAATAAAAGTCTGCTGACTGCAGGAATAGTACTCCAAAGTTTGTTCATGTTCTTCTTGTTATCTGTGGTTTGCTTAAGATAAACATCTGCAAGCATAATTCTGTACGAATACATTGATCTTCGTGTGCGGATTAATGGGACACTGGGGTATTTATCGTCCTTCAAGTTATCCATGGGTTTCCAGACTCTATTCCAGTGTATAGACTTTTTCTTTTGAATTCATATGCCAATTAATCCTGATCTATGTAAGTTCTGGCAGAGTGTAGTTGAGTACTCCTATTGGAGGTCTAGCTGTCAACTGTTTCGATGCCTACTTTCTCTTGATGTGCTTATACAATCGACTAGTACCTGCACAAATTTGTTACCCTAGTGTTGATGTAAGTCAAAATGTTACAGTATGCTGAAAATAATAAACAGATTTTTTGGGGGAAAAAAAAAAAGCAAAGGGGGCCATGTAAAATGATGAACAGTATTATTGACAACACAGAGGCCTTGGGGAATGGTTCAGCTGATGGTACCTTACTGGAGAGGTATAGGCCCAGCTTGACTTACGGGCAGCAGCTTTGCAAGAATCTGATAAACCATGCTAATACAGTTCCTCTGATGTAAGGCTATGTAGAAAATTGTTTATGCTGTTGAAGGTGACTTGAAGATTCAGTAAAATCAGTGCACAGTGTGGGACTTGATTGTTTCCCTGAAAGAGTTTGAAACCAAACTGAAAGTCACTCAGGAGGCTGCTTGCCTCTAGCTGGGAAGACAGTTGTTTGAGAGGCCGTCAAATTTAGGGTAAGAATGGATTTTGGATCCTAAGTAGGAAAAGTGTCCTCTGTGTATTCCCTAGCGGTGTATGATAAGCCCTTTTGAATTTCAAGGGGTAATGCATGAATTGTGCTACATATCACTACAGTTTGTAGTGAAGTGTGTATTATCATGTGTGTTCGCACAGTTTTAAGTGGTTTTTTTTTTTATAATGAAGGGCTGGATAGGTGTAAACTTCTGTGTGATAGATCCCTACAGGTGCTTTGAAACATTAACCTTGACTAAGGTAGGACCTTATGCATGCAGTTCCCTGCACAATGGGTTGTAGGGTATATTTAGAGAGTTATGTTGGTAGGGATCCTTGGCCCTGATGAATGCCCGAGATCTGTAGTGGCTTGTAGAAATGGGCAGAAACATTTTGACTTGTATAGGTGACACAAAACATAATTACCGTAATTTCATCTCCTGTTGATTTTAACAATATCCATTTCCCTACCAATAAAGGCAAAATGCCAGGGGTAATGCACAAGGTATTTTTATGACTGGATTCTGGTCTTTTTATCTAGTAATCACTTATCAAGAACTCCCTTCTGCTCAGAAGAGACAGGTATTCGAGTCTACCCTGGTGCCAGTGTTCCTACCAGGGTGAGGAGTAGAAGCCAAGGATGAAGCATGACACTATTAGGTGTGTGAGGCTTCTACTTCCATAAACAGAAATGACCCCATTTTGGCCACTTGAGAACAGGAATTAACCTCAATAGTGGTAATCCTTGATGAGGGAATCAAAAAGGAGGTTTCCCCAATTGGAGCAGTCATATTTTTTACGTTATACATTGATAAAAGGGGCGTTCCCCCTGCACTTTCATGTCCCCTTTCTCTCATATTTGGTGAACAATCAAAAAGGATGCTCATATCCCCCCTAAATATACTGTCAGGATCAGAGAAGTCATCTCTGCCTATTCATGTCGGCCTATTTTTTGCTCTGGTAAGCACTTCACAACTTTTTCTCAGCTTTTCAAATTCTAATTACTGGCAGGCAAAAGTGGGAGAGCAAATGCATATTTAGCATCTTAGGAACTTCAGACAGGGAAAAAGTAACTTTATAAAAGTTACTTTTCTTTAATAGTTACTATAAAGGTGACTTCACCAATTGAAATGAATTGATAACTATTTTAAAAAGTTGTTTAATTATTTTTCTAGCTGGGTATATTACCGAGATACAGTATTAAGGTGTTTAACTGAACTATGGTTTTCTATATGTGATAGCTAGGCCTCTCACAGGGTAGCTTTTGGGTGATAGTAACTGTAAGGACACATTAACATTACATGTCTACATGTCCTACATTTAAACACCAAACCCCTTGCCTTGTGGTCAACAAGGTCTATGCAGGGGTTACTTATTAATATTTAAAAGGGCGCTTGACCTGTCAAAATGGGGCGTATGATGACAGTTTGAATTGCAATGTGAAACTGCCACAGTGATGCTACAATGGTAGGCTTGAAGACATGTTTAACACTGTAATGGATGGTGCAGTAGGTGTTGCAGTGCACTAGTGACATTTACCTGGCAGGCATTGGGTATATTTTGCACTACATACCACGGACTTACATATAAATTAAACATAACAATTAGGACTATGTCAATTAAACCATGTTTAAAGGGGGGAATCAGCACTTTACCATGGGTTGCAGGGCTAAATTTCACAGATGTCTGACACCAGCAAAAAATATTGGGGCCAGCACAATCCAGTGCAAGAAGGTGTTTTAAGCTCCCACCCTATCTGATTTCCACCATCTCCCCTGAATTATGAATCAAAATAAGTTACTTACTACATGAAGGATTTACCTTTCCAATATCAGGCTGTATCTTAAGCATGGTATCAGACCGAAACTACAGTGTTTCTACCATTAAACATGGTAAAGTCAAATAATAGGGACAATTACTTAATCACTAAGGTGAATAAATTCTAAAACAACAGCAGGAACACAACCTAGCAGTGCCCATAGGCCAATCTTAAACATTATGCAAGTTTCTTAGCTTAACACATAATATCCACTACACAGGCCAAGCATTCCTCCTTCATTTCAAAACATATTCTCCTACTGAAAGAACTTGATTACCCTAGAGCAAGCAATCTCAACTTTCAGAGGACAATCTTTTCATCAGTAACAATAACAGTAGTGTTCCACTTGTAGCAGTCATAATGAGAAGCCTTGAAGCTAAAAGCAAGGTATGAGTTCACCAAGAACAACTTTATCCCAGCTTATACCTCTCACTCAATGGAAGGTTCATGGAGAACAGCACTGACCAAAGGTAAACCACACTCAAGTCTGGGATTCAAAATCTCCAAAGCAAACTCTGAAGTTGTGTGCGAGCCACGACGGAAATCTGTCTCATGTCTGTACACTGACAGAAACAAGTTTCAGAAGAGGTCCTCAGTTTGTTTTCTATTTACCTATCCTCAGAAAAACAAATATTTCTCCTGCTGTAGTATGGCCCACAGGCATGTGATCTATGCTTTACTTATGAAAGTTTATTTTGAAAGGGAATTTTAAATGCAAAACGACTCAATCACTACCCGCTGTAGCCTTCTTTTGCACCAACAAGTTTTTTGTGGAAAGGCATGCAAAAGGCATGTCATATCAGTGGAGTAATGAAACTTGAGCCCCCCCCCCCTGTAAAGTACATTGAGGGCCCCCTCGCCCCACCACCTAACACCTCCCAGACCCAGTCAGTTTACTGGGCTGAGGGTGACCCTGTAGGTTGGGCACTCCCCCAAACCCCCTCAATGCGGGAGCCGCAGAGGCTAATGTTATGCCACTGTGTCATATTGTCATTAGATCAGAACCTCTTATTTCATTTAGTACTAGATTCTCAAAAGCAGTAGACCTCTCCCTTCAATTGTTTCAGCAATAAGTTGTTAATCAAGAGTGTTCCATACACCTTACATTATATCCAGCACTAGTGCTAATAACAAAAGTATTACTGAAATTGCAATAATGGTATAATTTTAAACCACAACCTTACACTTGTTTGTTCACCAAACTCTGCACGGCCTCATTGTCACTACAATGAATTCCACAGTCAAAATAGTTGTGTTTCTCTGTTGCTACAGCTGTCTACGACAGCGTTATTGCAATTTGGGTCTGTTTAAGCCTTTCAGTTGATCAGTTTAGGTATCACTGATTTCAGCATGTTCTACCATGGCTGTTTTGTGAACCACTAAACATGAGTGCCTGACTTTGTTGAACACCACTATTGTTTTACTTGCAACATGTGTGGTATGTACAGCCCCTGATAACAGAATATTCCCAAAGGATTAACATACCCTTTGCAACTGGGGATCCACACGCCAAATTCGCAATGTCTGATCTCGGGACCATGTAACAAGTTGACAGTCTTTGGACCCTATAAAAACATAACAAAACAGTCATCAATAATTAGCAATTGATCATTTTAAATCTTAAAGATCACCAAGTTATTGTGAGCTACATTTTTTTCTTAAAAATGAAAATCACATCCATGCTACGGTCTTGCAATTTTCCCATCATATGCCAACAAACGTTCAATCACACCACAGAAAATGGAAGATGCATGCAACTTTATAGAAACTTTATAATTCCTGTTGTTTTCAACTTCATAAACACTTGATTTTTCCTCAGTTTTAGTTATGGGTGGATGGCTTGAGCTGGAAAACAAATAACCCATTCAGCTCCAGTTGAGCTTATGTCCATCACAGTAGAATTAGTGGACCACAGTGTAAAGACAGGATTAAATGGTAACATGAAAAAGCCTTTTCATGGAGCAAAAAAGTTTCGGCACACACAATTTCACCCAAAGATTTGCAGGACCTGGGATGAGGTTTATGTTTTCTCAGATGTTACTACAAATACCAGTGTCACACTGTAAAAGTTCACTAGACAATAAAACTCCCAGTAACCTTGGAGAAACTTCATCATATGTACTTTAACATTTAACCATCTCTCCAAAACCCAGAGACTATGCACAACCTCAGTGGATGGACTCTTTCTTAGTTGTTGGTGAGCAGTTAATTACTATTCTTTGTGATCTATATAGAAACGTTTGGGCCGCTAGTTGCTCTATTTAATGTTTCAGGCTGATTTCTACAGACTGTTTGAATGCTGAGCAATGGTATGAGCTCTGAGTTCAGGATAAGTTCTCCTGAGGTCCATTAGGCAGAACCACTCTGGGGAAGTTGTGCTGATAGCATGGAGCTGCAGGCTCTGTGAGCACCAGCTGGTTAACTGTCAAGCTGGGGTGAACTGACTGCTTAGCTCACATTTGGTACAAACCCAAATCTTACCCTGTCCAGCAGGGTTGCAAGAGAGACCATGGGCAGATGTGGAGTCCAATCTCCAGGTCAGTGATATAACCTCTCTAACCTGGCACGACAGACTATTTCACTGTTACACAATAAGAAGAGTGGTCAGAGCTGCACAGGCTCTCACTTAACATGGTGGTGATAGAGTATGTTAGCTAACATGCCTTGGAAAAAATGTGGTGCTATTAGGTTAGAATGAGGCTTTCCAAGTAGCAAGTGTCTCGTCCGTCTTCATGCCTTTTCAACACTGCAAGGGAGAACATCTATCAACATTGATAAAACTATTTTATTCTTCAAGGGTGCATGTTCCAAAAATATGTAGATAGGCATCAATAGATTACGGAATGTTTGCCAAGATGAGGTTCTAGGTCTTGCTAGCTGTGCCACAGGATTCAAGCTATACTTAACTGACAAGGCTTAATAAGGCCAACAACTGCTTGGATATACTTGTGTTCCTTTCTGTAGGAGTACATTATCTGGCAGTTTGGGATGGACTGTTCCCATGAGAAGAATGGTCAGTACTGATCTGCATAAGGTGAGCCTCTATCTACAATAACACAATAGGCAGAAAACAATGTGATGGAGTGCTACCCAGAGTGCCTTGCAGTGTTTTAAACTTGAGACTATTTGCAAGCATCACTCCTTAACTTTTTTGTGCATTTGATGCAACCCCGCATACGGCCAAATGTATGCCCAGTAGTGGGCCCCTTGATCGCTGTACTACAGGATGCAAGCTATACCTCACAGAGAAGGCCAAATAAGGCTGCAACTAGTCCGTGGTTGCTTGTGTTCTCTTCCTGAGGTGTCCTCACCTGGCAGTTTGAAATGGACTCCTCTGATGAGGAGCAGGTCTCTACTGATTTGCAGAAGGTGTGTCTCTGTCTGGAATGGCAACCAGGCAAAAAACAATGCAATGGAATGCTACCCAGAGATACGGTCAGTGGTTAGAAAAGTGATTCTTAAGTTGTGGTCCACGGACCCCTAGGGATCAGTGATGCTTACACAGGGGGTTGGGAACTGTGTAGTTAACTAAATTATATTAGCAGATTAAGGAAGTCTATAAAAAACTAATTGAAAATGTCAAAATGCTCATTGTGAAGGAATTTGAAATTGGGGGATGAAAAGTTGAGATGCTATACATCTCTTGATTCATAGAAGCAACACACGTACAGCAAAAGGAACCTAGTATGGACAACTGGTGAACCCAACTGAAGCACTTATAAACCCCAACAAAAAAATAACATGCATTTGCAGCAAAAAAAGACAAAATGATATGCTGGTGTCCTGCCTATTACTCCGCGTTCTGGAAATAAAACTACATTTTGAAATGCTCCAATCTCCTACTTAAATTAAAAATGTGATGTTTATATATGTTTGTGAATTAAATAAAATCATTCATAATTTATTTTTATGTGATGCACACTTGTTTCTTCATTTTTGTTCATTGTATGCGGTTGAAATCATAGAAATTGATTAGGTGGGGTCCCTGGATTCCAGTAGTGATTCATTGAGGGTCAACGGAAGTCAAAAAGTTAAGAACTGTGTAGACTATTTGCAAGCATTCAGCTCAGGTCATATATCTTTATTAGGCCAAAAATAGCTATAAAAGAACAAATAGAATAACAATATTACATTAAGATATTTTAACAGACACAGCCTAACACAAATGTATTCAAATAGATAAATGAAAAAGTCATAAAATATTTGGATATATTGGACCAGAATGAAAGTATCATAGAACAATTTCAGAAAGCGGGGCACATAATTTTAGGCATACAATTACAATGAACCATATGATAGAAATAGTCACTAAAATTAGCAAAATGATACAAACAAAAATGACTTGACGACTTAACACAATATCTACATACCTCTATGCACAGCAAGGAGATAAAAAATGAATACCTCAATTATTAACCCCTTCGCTGCCAGGCCTTTTCCCCCTCCTGTGCCAGGCCTTTTTTTGCCTATTTGGGGCAGTTCGCGCTTAGGCCCTCATAACTTTTTGTCCACATAGGCTAACCAAGCCAAATTTGCGTCCTTTTTTTCCAACATCCTAGGGATTCTAGAGGTACCCAGACTTTGTGGGTTCCCCTGAAGGAGGACAAGAAATTGGCCAAAATACAGTGAAAATTTCGTTTTTTTCAAAAAAATTGGAAAAAGTGGCTGCAGAAGAAGGCTTGTGGTTTTTCCCCTGAAAATGGCATCAACAAAGGGTTTGCGGTGCTAAACTCAGCAGCTTCCCAGCTTTCAGGAACAGGCAGACTTGAATCAGAAAACCCAATTTTTCAACACAATTTTGGCATTTTACTGGGGCATACCCCATTTGTGCAATTTTTTGTGCTTTCAGCCTCCTTCCAGTCAGTGACAGGAATGGTCATGAAACCAATGCTGGATCCCAGAAACCTAAACATTTCTGAAAAGTAGACAAAATTCTGAATTCAGCAAGGGGTCATTTGTGTAGATCCTACAAGGGTTTCCTACAGAAAATAACAGCTGAAAAGAAAAATATTGAAATTGAGGTGAAAAAACCATCAATTTTTCTCTACGTTTTACTCTGTAACTTTTCCCTGCAATGTCAGATTATCGAAAGCAATATACCGTTACGTCTGCTGGACTCCTCTGGTTGCGGGGATATATAGGGTTTGTAGGTTCATCAAGAACCCGAGGAACCCAGAGCCAATAAATGAGCTGCACCCTGCAGTGCGTTTTCATTCTATACCGGGTATACAGCAATTCATTTGCTGAAATATAAGGAGTAAAAAATTGCTATCAAGAAAACCTTTGCATTTCCAAAAAGGGCACAAGATAAGGTGTTGAGGAGCAGTGGTTATTTGCACATCTCTGAATTCCGGGGTGACCATAGTAGCACGTGAATTACAGGGAATTTCTCAAATAGATGTCTTTTTTACACACACTCCTATATTTGGAAGGAAAAAATGTAGAGAAAGACAAGGGGCAATAGTACTTGTTTTGCTAATCTATGTTCCCCCAAGTCTCCCGATAAAAATGGTACCTCACTTGTGTGGGTAGGCCTAGCACCCGCGACAGGATATGCCCCAAAACACAACGTGGACACATCACAGAAAACAGAGCTGTTTTTAGCAAAGTGACTACCTGTAGATTTTGGCCTCTAGCTCAGCCGCCACCTAGGGAAACCTACCAAACCTGTGCATTTCTGAAAACTAGAGACCTAGGGGAATCCAAGGAGGGGTGACTTGTGTGGCTCGGACCAGGTTCTGTTACCCAGAATCCTTTGCAAACCTCAAAATTTGGCTAAAAAAACACATGTTCCTCACATTTCTGTGGCAGAAAGTTCTGGAATCTGAGAGGAGCCACAAATTTCCTTCCACCCAGCGTTCCCCCACGTCTCCCGATAAAAATGATACCTCACTTGTGTGGGTAGGCCTAGCGCCCGCGACAGGATATGCCCCAAAACACAACGTGGACATATCACAGAAAACAGAGCTGTTTTTAGCAAAGTGACTACCTGTAGATTTTGGCCTCTAGCTCAGCCGCCACCTAGGGAAACCTACCAAACCTGTGCATTTCTGAAAACTAGAGACCTAGGGGAATCCAAGGAGGGGTGACTTGCGGGGCTCGGACCAGGTTCTGTTACCCAGAATCCTTTGCAAACCTCAAAATTTGGCTAAAAAAACACATGTTCCTCACATTTCTGTGGCAGAAAGTTCTGGAATCTGAGAGGAGCCACAAATTTCCTTCCACCCAGCGTTCCCCCACGTCTCCCGATAAAAATGATACCTCACTTGTGTGGGTAGGCCTAGCACCCGCGACAGGATATGCCCCAAAACACAACGTGGACACATCACAGAAAACAGAGCTGTTTTTAGCAAAGTGACTACCTGTAGATTTTGGCCTCTAGCTCAGCCGCCACCTAGGGAAACCTACCAAACCTGTGCATTTCAGAAAACTAGAGACCTAGGGGAATCCAAGGAGGGGTGACTTGTGTGGCTCGGACCAGGTTCTGTTACCCAGAATCCTTTGCAAACCTCAAAATTTGGCTAAAAAAACACATGTTCCTCACATTTCTGTGGCAGAAAGTTCTGGAATCTGAGAGGAGCCACAAATTTCCTTCCACCCAGCGTTCCCCCACGTCTCCCGATAAACATGATACCTCACTTGTGTGGGTAGGCCTAGCGCCCGCGACAGGATATGCCCCAAAACACAACGTGGACATATCACAGAAAACAGAGCTGTTTTTAGCAAAGTGACTACCTGTAGATTTTGGCCTCTAGCTCAGCCGCCACCTAGGGAAACCTACCAAACCTGTGCATTTCTGAAAACTAGAGACCTAGGGGAATCTAAGGAGGGGTGACTTGCGGGGCTCGGACCAGGTTCTGTTACCCAGAATCCTTTGCAAACCTCAAAATTTGGCTAAAAAAACACATGTTCCTCACATTTCTGTGGCAGAAAGTTCTGGAATCTGAGAGGAGCCACAAATTTCCTTCCACCCAGCGTTCCCCCACGTCTCCCGATAAAAATGATACCTCACTTGTGTGGGTAGGCCTAGCGCCCGCGACAGGATATGCCCCAAAACACAACGTGGACATATCACAGAAAACAGAGCTGTTTTTAGCAAAGTGACTACCTGTAGATTTTGGCCTCTAGCTCAGCCGCCACCTAGGGAAACCTACCAAACCTGTGCATTTCTGAAAACTAGAGACCTAGGGGAATCCAAGGAGGGGTGACTTGCGGGGCTCGGACCAGGTTCTGTTACCCAGAATCCTTTGCAAATCTAAAAATTTGGCTAAAAAAACACATGTTCCTCACATTTCTGTGGCAGAAAGTTCTGGAATCTGAGAGGAGCCACAAATTTCCTTCCACCCAGCGTTCCCCCACGTCTCCCGATAAAAATGATACCTCACTTGTGTGGGTAGGCCTAGCGCCCGCGACAGGATATGCCCCAAAACACAACGTGGACATATCACAGAAAACAGAGCTGTTTTTAGCAAAGTGACTACCTGTAGATTTTGGCCTCTAGCTCAGCCGCCACCTAGGGAAACCTACCAAACCTGTGCATTTCTGAAAACTAGAGACCTAGGGGAATCCAAGGAGGGGTGACTTGCGGGGCTCGGACCAGGTTCTGTTACCCAGAATCCTTTGCAAACCTCAAAATTTGGCTAAAAAAACACATGTTCCTCACATTTCTGTGGCAGAAAGTTCTGGAATCTGAGAGGAGCCACAAATTTCCTTCCACCCAGCGTTCCCCCACGTCTCCCGATAAAAATGATACCTCACTTGTGTGGGTAGGCCTAGCACCCGCGACAGGATATGCCCCAAAACACAACGTGGACACATCACAGAAAACAGAGCTGTTTTTAGCAAAGTGACTACCTGTAGATTTTGGCCTCTAGCTCAGCCGCCACCTAGGGAAACCTACCAAACCTGTGCATTTCTGAAAACTAGAGACCTAGGGGAATCCAAGGAGGGGTGACTTGTGTGGCTCGGACCAGGTTCTGTTACCCAGAATCCTTTGCAAACCTCAAAATTTGGCTAAAAAAACACATGTTCCTCACATTTCTGTGGCAGAAAGTTCTGGAATCTGAGAGGAGCCACAAATTTCCTTCCACCCAGCGTTCCCCCACGTCTCCCGATAAACATGATACCTCACTTGTGTGGGTAGGCCTAGCGCCCGCGACAGGATATGCCCCAAAACACAACGTGGACATATCACAGAAAACAGAGCTGTTTTTAGCAAAGTGACTACCTGTAGATTTTGGCCTCTAGCTCAGCCGCCACCTAGGGAAACCTACCAAACCTGTGCATTTCTGAAAACTAGAGACCTAGGGGAATCTAAGGAGGGGTGACTTGCGGGGCTCGGACCAGGTTCTGTTACCCAGAATCCTTTGCAAACCTCAAAATTTGGCTAAAAAAACACATGTTCCTCACATTTCTGTGGCAGAAAGTTCTGGAATCTGAGAGGAGCCACAAATTTCCTTCCACCCAGCGTTCCCCCACGTCTCCCGATAAAAATGATACCTCACTTGTGTGGGTAGGCCTAGCGCCCGCGACAGGATATGCCCCAAAACACAACGTGGACATATCACAGAAAACAGAGCTGTTTTTAGCAAAGTGACTACCTGTAGATTTTGGCCTCTAGCTCAGCCGCCACCTAGGGAAACCTACCAAACCTGTGCATTTCTGAAAACTAGAGACCTAGGGGAATCCAAGGAGGGGTGACTTGCGGGGCTCGGACCAGGTTCTGTTACCCAGAATCCTTTGCAAATCTCAAAATTTGGCTAAAAAAACACATGTTCCTCACATTTCTGTGGCAGAAAGTTCTGGAATCTGAGAGGAGCCACAAATTTCCTTACACCCAGCGTTCCCCCACGTCTCCCGATAAAAATGATACCTCACTTGTGTGGGTAGGCCTAGCGCCCGCGACAGGATATGCCCCAAAACACAACGTGGACATATCACAGAAAACAGAGCTGTTTTTAGCAAAGTGACTACCTGTAGATTTTGGCCTCTAGCTCAGCCGCCACCTAGGGAAACCTACCAAACCTGTGCATTTCTGAAAACTAGAGACCTAGGGGAATCCAAGGAGGGGTGACTTGCGGGGCTCGGACCAGGTTCTGTTACCCAGAATCCTTTGCAAACCTCAAAATGTGGCTAAAAAAACACATGTTCCTCACATTTCTGTGGCAGAAAGTTCTGGAATCTGAGAGGAGCCACAAATTTCCTTCCACCCAGCGTTCCCCGACGTCTCCCGATAAAAATGATACCTCACTTGTGTGGGTAGGCCTAGCGCCCGCGACAGGATATGCCCCAAAACACAACGTGGACATATCACAGAAAACAGAGCTGTTTTTAGCAAAGTGACTACCTGTAGATTTTGGCCTCTAGCTCAGCCGCCACCTAGGGAAACCTACCAAACCTGTGCATTTCTGAAAACTAGAGACCTAGGGGAATCCAAGGAGGGGTGACTTGCGGGGCTCGGACCAGGTTCTGTTACCCAGAATCCTTTGCAAATCTCAAAATTTGGCTAAAAAAACACATGTTCCTCACATTTCTGTGGCAGAAAGTTCTGGAATCTGAGAGGAGCCACAAATTTCCTTCCACCCAGCGTTCCCCCACGTCTCCCGATAAAAATGATACCTCACTTGTGTGGGTAGGCCTAGCGCCCGCGACAGGATATGCCCCAAAACACAACGTGGACACATCACAGAAAACAGAGCCGTTTTTAGCAAAGTGACTACCTGGAGATTTTGGCCTCTAGCTCAGCCGCCACCTAGGGAAACCTACCAAACCTGTACATTTCTGAAAACTAGAGACCTAGGGGAATCCAAGGAGGGGTGACTTGTGTGGCTCGGACCAGGTTCTGTTACCCAGAATCCTTTGCAAACCTCAAAATTTGGCTAAAAAAACACATGTCCCTCACATTTCTGTGGCAGAAAGTTCTGGAATCTGAGAGGAGCTACAAATTTCCTTCCACCCAGCGTTCCCCCAAGTCTCCCGATAAAAATGATACCTCACTTGCGTGGGTAGGCCTAGCGCCGGCGACAGGAAACACCCCAAAGCGCAACGTGGACACATCCTAAATTTTGGAAAAAAACAGAGGTGTTTTTTGCGAAGTGCCTACCTGTAGATTTTGGCCTCTAGCTCAGCCGGCACCTAGGGAAACCTACTAAACCTGTGCATTTCTGAAAACTAGAGACCTAGGGGAATCCAAGGAGGGGTGACTTGCGGGGCTCGGACCAGGTTCTGTTACCCAGAATCCTTTGCAAACCTCAAAATTTGGCTAAAAATACACATGTTACTCACATTTCTGTGGCAGAAAGTTCTGGAATCTGAGAGGAGCCACAAATTTCCTTCTACCCAGCGTTCCCCCAAGTCTCCCGATAAAAATGATACCTCACTTGCGTGGGTAGGCCTAGCGCCGGCGACAGGAAACACCCCAAAGCGCAACGTGGACACATCCTAAATTTTGGAAAAAAACAGAGGTGTTTTTTGCGAAGTGCCTACCTGTAGATTTTGGCCTCTAGCTCAGCCGGCACCTAGGGAAACCTACCAAACCTGTGCATTTCTGAAAACTAGAGACCTAGGGGAATCCAAGGAGGGGTGACTTGCGGGGCTCGGACCAGGTTCTGTTACCCAGAATCCTTTGCAAATCTCAAAATTTGGCTAAAAAAACACATGTTCCTCACATTTCTGTGGCAGAAAGTTCTGGAATCTGAGAGGAGCCACAAATTTCCTTACACCCAGCGTTCCCCCACGTCTCCCGATAAAAATGATACCTCACTTGTGTGGGTAGGCCTAGCGCCCGCGACAGGATATGCCCCAAAACACAACGTGGACATATCACAGAAAACAGAGCTGTTTTTAGCAAAGTGACTACCTGTAGATTTTGGCCTCTAGCTCAGCCGCCACCTAGGGAAACCTACCAAACCTGTGCATTTCTGAAAACTAGAGACCTAGGGGAATCCAAGGAGGGGTGACTTGCGGGGCTCGGACCAGGTTCTGTTACCCAGAATCCTTTGCAAACCTCAAAATGTGGCTAAAAAAACACATGTTCCTCACATTTCTGTGGCAGAAAGTTCTGGAATCTGAGAGGAGCCACAAATTTCCTTCCACCCAGCGTTCCCCGACGTCTCCCGATAAAAATGATACCTCACTTGTGTGGGTAGGCCTAGCGCCCGCGACAGGATATGCCCCAAAACACAACGTGGACATATCACAGAAAACAGAGCTGTTTTTAGCAAAGTGACTACCTGTAGATTTTGGCCTCTAGCTCAGCCGCCACCTAGGGAAACCTACCAAACCTGTGCATTTCTGAAAACTAGAGACCTAGGGGAATCCAAGGAGGGGTGACTTGCGGGGCTCGGACCAGGTTCTGTTACCCAGAATCCTTTGCAAATCTCAAAATTTGGCTAAAAAAACACATGTTCCTCACATTTCTGTGGCAGAAAGTTCTGGAATCTGAGAGGAGCCACAAATTTCCTTCCACCCAGCGTTCCCCCACGTCTCCCGATAAAAATGATACCTCACTTGTGTGGGTAGGCCTAGCGCCCGCGACAGGATATGCCCCAAAACACAACGTGGACACATCACAGAAAACAGAGCCGTTTTTAGCAAAGTGACTACCTGGAGATTTTGGCCTCTAGCTCAGCCGCCACCTAGGGAAACCTACCAAACCTGTACATTTCTGAAAACTAGAGACCTAGGGGAATCCAAGGAGGGGTGACTTGTGTGGCTCGGACCAGGTTCTGTTACCCAGAATCCTTTGCAAACCTCAAAATTTGGCTAAAAAAACACATGTCCCTCACATTTCTGTGGCAGAAAGTTCTGGAATCTGAGAGGAGCTACAAATTTCCTTCCACCCAGCGTTCCCCCAAGTCTCCCGATAAAAATGATACCTCACTTGCGTGGGTAGGCCTAGCGCCGGCGACAGGAAACACCCCAAAGCGCAACGTGGACACATCCTAAATTTTGGAAAAAAACAGAGGTGTTTTTTGCGAAGTGCCTACCTGTAGATTTTGGCCTCTAGCTCAGCCGGCACCTAGGGAAACCTACTAAACCTGTGCATTTCTGAAAACTAGAGACCTAGGGGAATCCAAGGAGGGGTGACTTGCGGGGCTCGGACCAGGTTCTGTTACCCAGAATCCTTTGCAAACCTCAAAATTTGGCTAAAAATACACATGTTACTCACATTTCTGTGGCAGAAAGTTCTGGAATCTGAGAGGAGCCACAAATTTCCTTCTACCCAGCGTTCCCCCAAGTCTCCCGATAAAAATGATACCTCACTTGCGTGGGTAGGCCTAGCGCCGGCGACAGGAAACACCCCAAAGCGCAACGTGGACACATCCTAAATTTTGGAAAAAAACAGAGGTGTTTTTTGCGAAGTGCCTACCTGTAGATTTTGGCCTCTAGCTCAGCCGGCACCTAGGGAAACCTACCAAACCTGTGCATTTCTGAAAACTAGCGACCTAGGGGAATCCAAGGAGGGGTGACTTGCGGGGCTCGGACCAGGTTCTGTTACCCAGAATCCTTTGCAAACCTCAAAATTTGGCTAAAAAAACACATGTCCCTCACATTTCTGTGGCAGAAAGTTCTGGAATCTGAGAGGAGCCACAAATTTCCTTCTACCCAGCGTTCCCCCAAGTCTCCCGATAAAAATGATACCTCACTTGCGTGGGTAGGCCTAGCGCCGGCGACAGGAAACACCCCAAAGCGCAACGTGGACACATCCTAAATTTTGGAAAAAAACAGAGGTGTTTTTTGCGAAGTGCCTACCTGTAGATTTTGGCCTCTAGCTCAGCCGGCACCTAGGGAAACCTACCAAACCTGTGCATTTCTGAAAACTAGAGACCTAGGGGAATCCAAGGAGGGGTGACTTGCGGGGCTCGGACCAGGTTCTGTTACCCAGAATCCTTTGCAAATCTCAAAATTTGGCTAAAAAAACACATGTTCCTCACATTTCTGTGGCAGAAAGTTCTGGAATCTGAGAGGAGCCACAAATTTCCTTACACCCAGCGTTCCCCCACGTCTCCCGATAAAAATGATACCTCACTTGTGTGGGTAGGCCTAGCGCCCGTGACAGGATATGCCCCAAAACACAACGTGGACATATCACAGAAAACAGAGCTGTTTTTAGCAAAGTGACTACCTGTAGATTTTGGCCTCTAGCTCAGCCGCCACCTAGGGAAACCTACCAAACCTGTGCATTTCTGAAAACTAGAGACCTAGGGGAATCCAAGGAGGGGTGACTTGCGGGGCTCGGACCAGGTTCTGTTACCCAGAATCCTTTGCAAACCTCAAAATGTGGCTAAAAAAACACATGTTCCTCACATTTCTGTGGCAGAAAGTTCTGGAATCTGAGAGGAGCCACAAATTTCCTTCCACCCAGCGTTCCCCGACGTCTCCCGATAAAAATGATACCTCACTTGTGTGGGTAGGCCTAGCGCCCGCGACAGGATATGCCCCAAAACACAACGTGGACATATCACAGAAAACAGAGCTGTTTTTAGCAAAGTGACTACCTGTAGATTTTGGCCTCTAGCTCAGCCGCCACCTAGGGAAACCTACCAAACCTGTGCATTTCTGAAAACTAGAGACCTAGGGGAATCCAAGGAGGGGTGACTTGCGGGGCTCGGACCAGGTTCTGTTACCCAGAATCCTTTGCAAATCTCAAAATTTGGCTAAAAAAACACATGTTCCTCACATTTCTGTGGCAGAAAGTTCTGGAATCTGAGAGGAGCCACAAATTTCCTTCCACCCAGCGTTCCCCCACGTCTCCCGATAAAAATGATACCTCACTTGTGTGGGTAGGCCTAGCGCCCGCGACAGGATATGCCCCAAAACACAACGTGGACACATCACAGAAAACAGAGCCGTTTTTAGCAAAGTGACTACCTGGAGATTTTGGCCTCTAGCTCAGCCGCCACCTAGGGAAACCTACCAAACCTGTACATTTCTGAAAACTAGAGACCTAGGGGAATCCAAGGAGGGGTGACTTGTGTGGCTCGGACCAGGTTCTGTTACCCAGAATCCTTTGCAAACCTCAAAATTTGGCTAAAAAAACACATGTCCCTCACATTTCTGTGGCAGAAAGTTCTGGAATCTGAGAGGAGCTACAAATTTCCTTCCACCCAGCGTTCCCCCAAGTCTCCCGATAAAAATGATACCTCACTTGCGTGGGTAGGCCTAGCGCCGGCGACAGGAAACACCCCAAAGCGCAACGTGGACACATCCTAAATTTTGGAAAAAAACAGAGGTGTTTTTTGCGAAGTGCCTACCTGTAGATTTTGGCCTCTAGCTCAGCCGGCACCTAGGGAAACCTACTAAACCTGTGCATTTCTGAAAACTAGAGACCTAGGGGAATCCAAGGAGGGGTGACTTGCGGGGCTCGGACCAGGTTCTGTTACCCAGAATCCTTTGCAAACCTCAAAATTTGGCTAAAAATACACATGTTACTCACATTTCTGTGGCAGAAAGTTCTGGAATCTGAGAGGAGCCACAAATTTCCTTCTACCCAGCGTTCCCCCAAGTCTCCCGATAAAAATGATACCTCACTTGCGTGGGTAGGCCTAGCGCCGGCGACAGGAAACACCCCAAAGCGCAACGTGGACACATCCTAAATTTTGGAAAAAAACAGAGGTGTTTTTTGCGAAGTGCCTACCTGTAGATTTTGGCCTCTAGCTCAGCCGGCACCTAGGGAAACCTACCAAACCTGTGCATTTCTGAAAACTAGCGACCTAGGGGAATCCAAGGAGGGGTGACTTGCGGGGCTCGGACCAGGTTCTGTTACCCAGAATCCTTTGCAAACCTCAAAATTTGGCTAAAAAAACACATGTCCCTCACATTTCTGTGGCAGAAAGTTCTGGAATCTGAGAGGAGCTACAAATTTCCTTCCACCCAGCGTTCCCCCAAGTCTCCCGATAAAAATGATACCTCACTTGCGTGGGTAGGCCTAGCGCCGGCGACAGGAAACACCCCAAAGCGCAACGTGGACACATCCTAAATTTTGGAAAAAAACAGAGGTGTTTTTTGCGAAGTGCCTACCTGGAGATTTTGGCCTCTAGCTCAGCCGGCACCTAGGGAAACCTACCAAACCTGTGCATTTCTGAAAACTAGAGACCTAGGGGAATCCAAGGAGGGGTGACTTGCGGGGCTCGGACCAGGTTCTGTTACCCAGAATCCTTTGCAAACCTCAAAATTTGGCTAAAAATACACATGTTACTCACATTTCTGTGGCAGAAAGTTCTAGAATCTGAGAGGAGCCACAAATTTCCTTCTACCCAGCGTTCCCCCAAGTCTCCCGATAAAAATGATACCTCACTTGTGTGGGTAGGACTAGCGCCTACGAAAGGAAAGGGCCCAAAACACAACGTGGACACATCACATTTTTTTATAAAAAGCAGTGCCTACCTGTGGATTTTGGCCTGTAGCTCAGCCGACACCTGAGGAAACCTAGCAAACCAGTGCATTTTTGAAAACTAGAAACCCAGGGGAATCCAAGATGGGGTGACTTGCGGGGCTCTGACCAGGTTATGTTACCCAGAATCCTTTGCAAACATCAAAATTTGGCCCAAAAAACACTTTTTCCTCTCATTTCGGTGACAGAAAGTTCTGGAATCTGAGAGGAGCCACAAATTTCCTTCCACCCAGCGTTCCCCTAAGTCTCTCGAGAAAAATGGTACATCACTTCTGTGGGTAGGCCTAGCGCCCACAAAAGGAAATGGCCCAAAACACAACGTGGACACAATATATTTTTTCATAGAAAACAGAGGTGTTTTTTGCAAGGTGCCTACCTGTGGTGTTTGGCCTGTAGCTCAGCCGGCCCCAGGGGGGGGGGCAGAAATGCCCTAAAATAAATTTGCCCCCCCAACCCCCACCCTCCCCCGCCGGGAGCGACCCTTGCCTACGGGGTCGCTCCCCCTGCGTGACATTGGCACCAAAAAACAAATCCCCGGTGCCTAGTGGTTTCTGCCCCCTTGGGGGCAGGTTGACCTAAACTCAGCCAATCTGCCCCCAAGGGGGGCAGAAATGGGCTAAATACAATTTGTCCCCCAGGGGAGCGACTTTTGCCTGATGGGTCGCTCCCCATCTCTAAAAAAAAAAAAACAAAGAAAAAAAAAAAGAAAAAAAAAAAAAATTCCCCTGGCGCCTAGAGGTTTCTGCCCCCCCCCCCGGGGGCAGAAATGGCCTAAAATAAATTTGCCCCCCCAACACCCACCCCCCCCCCGGGAGCGACCCTTGCCTACGGGGTCGCTCCCCCTGCGTGACATTGGCGCCAAAAAACAAATCCCCGGTGCCTAGTGGTTTCTGCCCCCTTGGGGGCAGATTGACCTAAAATTGGCCAATCTGCCCCCAGGGGGGCAGAAATGGTCTAAATACAATTTGCCCCCCCAGGGGAGCGACCCTTGCCTGATGGGTCGCTCCCCATCTCTAAAAAAAGAAACAACAAAAAAAAAAAAACACAAAAAAGAAATTGCCCTGGTGCCTAGAGTGTTCTGCCCCCCCCCCCCCGGGGGCAGTTCGGCCTAATAATAGGCCGATCTGTCCCCCGGGGGGGCAGAAATGGCCTAAAATAAATTTGCCCCCCCAACCCCCACCCCCCCCCCGGGAGCGACCCTTGCCTACGGGGTCGCTCCCCCTGCGTGACATTGGCGCCAAAAAACAAAACCCCGGTGCCTAGTGGTTTCTGCCCCCTTGGGGGCAGATTGACCTAAAATTGGCCAATCTGCCCCCAGGGGGGCAGAAATGGTCTAAATACAATTTGCCCCCCCAGGGGAGCGACCCTTGCCTGATGGGTCGCTCCCCATCTCTAAAAAAAGAAACAACAAAAAAAAAAAACACAAAAAAAAAATTGCCCTGGCGCCTAGAGTGTTCTGCCCCCCCCCCCCGGGGGCAGTTCGGCCTAATAATAGGCCGATCTGTCCCCCGGGGGGGCAGAAATGGCCTAAAATAAATTTGCCCCCCCAACCCCCACCCCCCCCGGGAGCGACCCTTGCCTACGGGGTCGCTCCCCCTGCGTGACATTGGCGCCAAAAAACAAATCCCCGGTGCCTAGTGGTTTCTGCCCCCTTGGGGGCAGATTGACCTAAAATCGGCCAATCTGCCCCCAGGGGGGCAGAAATGGTCTAAATAAAATTTGCCCCCCAGGGGAGCGACCCTTGCCTGATGGGTCGCTCCCCCTCTCTAAAAAAAAAAAAAAAAAGAACAAAAAAAAAAAACACAAAAAAAACATTTGCCCTGGCGCCTAGAGGTTTCTTCCCCCTCTGGGGGCAGATCGGCCTAATAATAGGCCGATCTGCCCCCAGGGGGGGCAGAAATGGCCTAAAATAAATTCCCCTCCCCCCCAGGGAGCGACCCTTGCCTAAGTGGTCGCTCCCTTTGCGTGAAATTCACGCAAAGAAAAAACTCCCTGGTGTCTAGTGGTTTCTACCCCCCTTGGGGGCAGATTGGCCTCATCAAAATAGGCCAATCTGCCCCCAAGGGGGGCAGAAATGGGCAAAATATAATTTTCCCCCATTGGGAGCGACCCTTGCCTAAGGGGTCGCTCCCCACCAAAAAAAAAAAAATGAAAAAAAAAAAAAAAATGGTCCCTGGTGCCTAGAGGTTTCTGCCCCCCCTGGGGGCAGATCGGCCTAATAGTAGGCCGATCTGCCCCCAGGGGGGGCAGAATGCCCCCCTGGGAGCGACCCTTGCCCAAGGGGTCGCTCCCTTTTGTCAATAACAATAAAAAATAAAACAAATCCCTGGTGTCTAGTGGTTTCTACCCCCCTTGGGGGCAGATTGGCCTCATCAAAATAGGCCAATCTGCCCCCAAGGGGGGCAGAAATGGCCAAAATATAATTTTCCCCCAAGGGGAACGACCCTTGCCTAAGGGGTCGCTCCCCACCTCAATAAAAAAAAATGAAAAAAAAAAAAATAAAAAAAAAAATAAATGGTCCCTGGTGCCTAGAGGTTTCTGCCCCCAGGGGGGGCAGAAAAGGCCTTTTCAAAAAAATGCCCCCCCTGGGAGCGACCCTTGCCCAAGGGGTCGCTCCCTTTTGTCAGTTTCTAAGAAAAAAAAAAAAATCCCTGGTGTCTAGTGGGGTTTCAAAAGCCGGATTGCAAGCAATCCGGCTTTTGAAACCCTCGGAGGG
This sequence comes from Pleurodeles waltl, assembly GCF_031143425.1. Taxonomy (NCBI): domain Eukaryota; kingdom Metazoa; phylum Chordata; class Amphibia; order Caudata; family Salamandridae; genus Pleurodeles; species Pleurodeles waltl. Next base: position 558,237,664 of record NC_090451.1, read on the forward strand.
ACTTCAAAGGGAAAGAAATACTTTTCCTTCCCTTTGAAGCCCCTCCGGGCCTCCCAAGTGATTGAAAAAGAAATGCTTTTGCATTTCTTTTTCAATCGCGCTGGAAGCAGAGCTTCCAGCGCGACGAGGGAGGCCCCTGTGACACATCAGCGCGCGCGCGCGCTGACGTCACAGGGGGGGGTGGGGGGGGGGTCGGGGGTGGAAGGGGAAGGTCTTCCCCTTCCATCCCCGACTTGGGGGGGAAGGGGGGTGCACGGGGGGCGCGCTAGCGCGCCCCCAAGTTCCCCTGTGCCATGGACAAGATGATCTCGTCCAAGGCATAGGGGAACTGTAGCCTTGGACGAGATCATCTCGTCCAAGGCACAGAAGAGGTTAAAGCTGATTTAACCAATTTTATTCCTTAATCTCAAGGCGCAATTCAAAAGCTGTGAAGCAAAACAAATCTTTACAAAAGCTAGTTGCTGTGGTACCAGTAACAACTGCCTAGCCCATGCTATCTTCAAGTCATGGAGGTATAGTCAGAAGATATTGTATCATAGGCAACATGTACATTTTACAAAAAATTAGAAACTGCATGGTGCTCCGCCTGGTACTTTGATCAAATGGACATACAGGCAGATTTTTAAACCAGGTGCCACATTTAGGAAATACAAGCAGAAAGTGCGCAATATGTATTCTTAAGCACAATAGGCAAAATCTATACTGGGGGTTATTAACTCTCAACAGAGATGGTGCTGGTCTGCTCTCCAACAATAAATCAACATGATACTGCACAAGCGGTTTGTAGGAAAGTACCATCTTGCCTGGCATGTTCCCCCCATATTTCACTGTATATATGTTGTTTTAGTTGTATGTGTCACTGGGACCCTGCCAGCCAGGGCCCCAGTGCTCATAAGTGTGCCCTGTATGCGTTACCTGTGTTATGACTAACTGTCTCACTGAGGCTCTGCTATCCAGAACCTCAGTGGTTATGCTCTCTCATTTTCTTTCCAAATTGTCACTAACAGGCTAGTGACCAATTTCACCAATTTACATTGGCATACTGGAACACCCTTATAATTCCCTAGTATATGGTACTGAGGTACCCAGGGTATTGGGGTTCCAGGAGATCCCTATGGGCTGCAGCATTTCTTGTGCCACCCATAGGGAGCTCTGACAATTCTTACACAGGCCTGCCCTTGCAGCCTGAGTGAAATAACGTCCACGTTATTTCACAGCCATTTACCACTGCACTTAAGTAACTTATAAGTCACCTATATGTCTAACCTTTACCTGGTAAAGGTTGGGTGCTAAGTTACTTAGTGTGTGGGCACCCTGGCACTAGCCAAGGTGCTCCCACATTGTTCAGGGCAAATTCCCGGGACTTTGTGAGTGCGGGACACCATTACACGCGTGCACTATACATATGTCACAACATATGTATAGCGTCACAATGGTAACTCTGAACATGGCCATGTAACATGTCTAAGATCATGGAATTGTCACCCCAATGCCAATTCCATGATCCCCCGAGTCTCTAGCACAGACCCGGGTACTGCCAAACTACCTTTCCCGGGGTTTCACTGCAGCTGCTGCCAACCCCTCAGACAGGTTTCTGCCCTCCTGGGGTCCAGCCAGGCTTGGCCCAGGAAGGCAGAACAAAGGACTTCCTCAGAGAGAGGGTGTTACACCCTCTCCCCTTGGAAAAAGGTGTCAGGGCTGGGAAGGAGTAGCCTCCCCCAGCCTCTGGAAATGCTTTGATGGGCACAGATGGTGCTCATCTCTGCATAAGCCAGTCTACACCGGTTCAGGGATCCCCCAGCCATGCTCTGGCGCGAAACTGGACAAAGGGGAGTGACCACTCCCCTGACCTGCACCTCCCCTGGTGCCCAGAGCTCCTCCAGTGTGCTCCAGACCTCTGCCATCTTGGAAACAGAGGTGCTGCTGTCACAATGGACTGCTCTGAGTGGTCAGTGCCAGCAGGTGATGTCAGAGACTCATTCTGATAGGCTCCTCCAGGTGTTGCTAGCCTATCCTCTCTCCTAAGTAGCCAAACCTCCTTTTCTGGCTATTTAGGTCTCTGCTTTGGGGAATTCCTTAGATAACGAATGCAAGAGCTCATCAGAGTTCCTCTGCATCTCTCTATTCACCTTCTGCCAAGGAATCGACCGCTGACTGCTCTGGAAGCCTGCAAAACTGCAACAAAGTAGCAAAGACGACTACTGCGACCTTGTAACGCTGATCCGGCCGCCTTCTCGACTGTTTTCCTGGTGTGCAAGCTGTGGGGGTAGTCTGCCTACTCTCTGCACTAGAAGCTCCGAAGAAATCTCCAGTGGGTCGACGGAATCTTCCCCCTGCAACCGCAGGCACCAAAGAACTGCATCACCAGTCCTCTGGGTCTCCTCTCAGCACGACGAGCGAGGTCCATTGAACTCAGCAACTCTGTCCAAGTGACTCCCACAGTCCAGTGACTCTTCAGTCCAAGTTTGGTGGAGGTAAGTCCTTGCCTCCCACGCTAGACTGCATTGCTGGGAACCATGTGTTTTGCAGCTACTCCGGCTCCTGTGCACTCTTCCAGGATTTCCTTTGTGCACAGCCAAGTCTGGGTCCCCGGCACTCTAACCTGCAGTGCACGACCTCCTGAGTTGCCCTCCGGCGTCGTGGGACCCTCCTTTGTGACTTCGGGTGAGCTCTGGTTCACTCCAGTTCGTAGTGCCTGTTCCAGCACTTCCGCGGGTGCTGCTTGCTTCTGAGTGGGCTCTTTGTCTTGCTGGACGCCCCCTCTGTCTCCTCATGCAAGTGGCGACATCCTGGTCCCTCCTGGACCACAGCAGCATCCAAAAACCCTAACCGCGACCCTTGCAGCTAGCAAGGCTTGTTTGCTGTCTTTCCGCACGGAAACACCTCTGCACGACTCTTCACGACGTGGGACATCCATCCTCCAAAGGGGAAGTTTCTAGCCCTTGTCGTTCTTGCAGAATCCACAGCTTCTACCATCCGGTGGCAGCTTCTTTGCACCCACAGCTGGCATTTCCTGGGCATCTGCCCACTCCCGACTTGATCGTGACTCTTGGACTTGGTCCCCTTGTTCCACAGGTACTCTCGTCAGGAAATCCATTGTTGTTGCATTGCTGGTGTTGGTCTTCCGTGCAGAATTCCCCTATCACGACTTCTGTGCTCTTTGGGGAACTTAGGTGCACTTTGAACCCACTTTTCAGGGTCTTGGGGTGGGCTATTTTTCTAACCCTCACTGTTTTCTTACAGTCCCAGCGACCCTCTACAAGGTCACATAGGTTTGGGGTCCATTCGTGGTTCGCATTCCACTTCTAGAGTATATGGTTTGTGTTGCCCCTATCCCTATGTGCCCCCATTGCATTCTATTGTGACTATACATTGTTTGCACTGTTTTCTATTGCTATTACTGCATATTTTGGTATTGTGTACATATATCTTGTGTATATTTGCTATCCTCATACTGAGGGTACTCACTGAGATACTTTGGCATATTGTCATAAAAATAAAGTACCTTTATTTTTAGTATATCTGTGTATTGTGTTTTCTTATGATATTGTGCATATGACACTAGTGGTACTATAGGAGCTTCACTCGTCTCCTAGTTCAGCCTAAGCTGCTCTGCTAAGCTACCTTTTCTATCAGCCTAAGCTGCTAGACACCCCTCTACACTAATAAGGGATATCTGGACCTGGTGCAAGGTCTCAGTACCTCTTGGTACCCACTACAAGCCAGGCCAGCCTCCTACACGGTTCACTTGTTTTTGGAACTAAGCTACGATCTTCAAGTATAGAAGCATATGTTGGCATCAATGCTTCCTTGCTTATTAATGTGGTTAGGGTCACTAAAAAAACTCTTGGAGCCCTACAGACTGGAAAATCTTTTTAATATACATTAACCAGGGGATACATAAGATCCTATCCAGATTAGAACAATATTTATTAATCTGTTGAGTAAGACTCAGCTCAGGCTATTCTGACACAGAAACCCACAGTAAATGAGGGAGAATCTTTATAATCCTCAGTGTAGGATAAGCCTAACTCACTATGTCAGATAAAAAATAGGACACCTCTGCAGGCCCGTCAACAGACTTCTTATTAATTTGCCTTGAGCTATCCGAAATTCATTTGCTGCTTCACAGCCCCACAAACCAATCTTGTGCACAGCAATAGACATGAACTTGCTCTTGTATTAAACAAATGAGCAGTTCATTAATGTGCAATTTCTGAGCACATCTAAAAATCGCCTCTGTGGACCTGATAAATTGGTGAGTTCTAATTTTAATAAGTTGGCCCCCCAAGTGAGAGATAAATGAAATGGAATACCTAAATATGTGAATGTCTAAACCAGTCCCACTGTCAAGTACCCTATTGCATGGACATGTTTCTTTGTATTCTTTGGGCCACAAATCATGGTAAAGGACTTACTTAGATTTGTATTAAGGCTCAAGTTCTTCATAAATGTGGCAAATTGATTAAGAAGACCATGTAGAAAAAAACTGCAACATCAGCACAGAGTAAAACAGGGAGTGGGAGCTTTCCTACTAACAGAAAGTCATTTTAATATTTTTCTACGTGGTCATCCAACCTACTGATGTAAAGTGTATAAAAACGGGGCCAAAATACAGCCTTGATGGACTCCTCAATATGAGTTAATCATCTCTGTGCATTCCCCATTCAGACCAAAACGTACACTCGCCGACTAATTTCTATGTAGATCAGCATAACAGTGCCACCTCTAACTCTATTTCAGACACATTTGACGAGTTTTGAATGACTGTGTCAAATGTACTAATCAGATCAATAAATGTCAAATATATGGCAGCACCCTTAGCTGTAGTATATTTTACGGTAATAAGGTACAGATTAGGTGATTGCTCTATTGTACTGAAAACCATACTGTACATCTGATAAAATAGACTTCTTTTCAGCCCAGGTTTCCAGTCTTGCCAAAAGAGCTCTCCCTAAGACCTTGATTGTAGAGTCTAGCAAGGGTCTTGGCTGATAACAGCAAGGATCATTCATATCGCCCTATGTAAAGATTGGCACAATAATGGCATCCAACCATCTTGCTGGGGGAGTGAGAAGAGGCCCTAAAATATGTGTTAGGATTGAGCCCATAAATCTGTATTATTTTTAAACGTATAGACAGGGATTCCATCTGGGACAGGGCCCATGCAAAGTCGAGCTATCCTTAATTGTTGCAACTATCTAATGAACCTCAAATTAATACAGCAGCCCTTTGCCAAGTATGTCATGCTTGCTTTCCAACACCAGGCCCTTGTTTTTAGAATGGTAGATGAATGAAGCAAATTAAACTGGTCAAACCAACTTTTAGATGTACTCAGGTTTTCTATCTTCGGCGTATCTGGCTCATTAACAAAAAGACGAGTTGATAATTTTCCAGTGAGCGCCCATGTCCTTCAATTTTGCAGCTGCTGTAAGGTCTTCCTAGGCATTTATGTTTTTTAATGATGCTCTTTCTTCACTCAAGCACTATCTTGCAATCCCTCCTGCTCTTCATGGCTTCCTCAGGAATTCTTGGTTTCCTTTTCAAATCAATCAAATCAATCACTAGGTGCTATAGAGCAAGCATTATCAAACCATATATGTGTCTAAACAGCTCTTAGCTTGGTGTCCACTGTGAATTGCATTTGCATAACTAAGAGGAAACAATGCCAAAGAATGCAGCACTCTTAGTCTGAGCAATGAATTTATTAAGGCACTTCACAGATATCAAATAAAAGCACACAAATATATGAAAGTATGCATTTAGCTCAACTGAAGTAAAACGTGTATATACAAGAATAATCATAGCAGTTAAACAATCACAGACAGAAATGTGCAATGCATCAATAGTTTGTATCTCTCTCACTCTCTTTATATATATATATATATATATATATATATATATATATATAAATACATATACACACACACACACATATACATATATATATATATATGGAAAATGTCACTTACCCAGTGTACATCTGTTCCGCTGCAGATTCACATGCTGTGCATAGGTCTGCCATCTAGTGTTGGGCTCGGAGTGTTACAAGTTGTTTTTCTTCGAAGAAGTATTTTCGAGTCACGGGATCGAGTGACTCCTCCTCTTCGGCTCCATTGCGCATGGGCATCGACTCCATCTTAGATTATTTTCCCGCAGAGGGTAAGGTAGGAGTGATAGAGTGTAAAGAAAAGAGATGTCCATGCAAATGGAATAGAGTTATATATACATATGTACAAATGAATGTGTAACTTAAACAGCTACAGGCTCCTGGGGAGGCGGGAGGGCGAATGTCAATCTGCAGCGGAACATGCCACGAACAGATGTACACTGGGTAAGTGACATTTTCAGTTCGATGGCATGTGTAGCTGCAGATACACATGCTGTGCATAGACTACAAAGCAGTTTTTCTCCTCAGCCTGTAGGAGTTGAAGTTGTTTGAAATGGTGTTCTTAGTACAGCCTGTCCTACTGTGGCTTGTTGCTAACACATCTACACAGTAATGCTTGGTAAATGTACGGGGTGTTGACCAAGTGGCTGCTTTACAGATTACTGTCATTGGTATATTTCCTAGAAATGCCATTGTTGCTCCTTTCTTCCTGGTGGAATGTGATTTTGGTGTTACTAATAACTGCCCTTTAGCTTTTAGGTAACAGGTTTGGATGCATTTTACTATCCATCTAGCTAGTCCTTGTTTTGAGATAGGATTACCAGTATGCGATTTTTGGAATGCGACAAATAACTGTCTAGTTTTCCTAAATGATTTTGTTCTCTCAATGTAATACATTAAGGCTCTTTTAATGTCTAATGTATGCAGAGCTCTTTCTGCTACTGAGTCTGGCTCACTGTTTGATTTATATGAAAAGGTGAGATGACTTTAGGAAGGAATTTTGGGTTTGTTCGAAGTACCACTTTATGTTTGTGTACTTGTATAAAGGGTTGTTCAATATTGAATACTTGTATTTAACTAACTCTTCATAATGAAGTGATTGCAACGAGGAATGCTACTTTCCACATTAGATATTGAATCTGACATGAGTGCATGGGTTCAAATGGTGGACCCATGAGCCGTGTGAGTACAATATTGAGATTCCATGAAGGCACTGGTGGTGTTCTTGGTGGTACGATACGTTTTAACCCTTCCATAAAGGCTTTGATGACAGGGACTCTAAATAGAGACTTGTTTTGTATATTTTGTAAATACGCTGAAATAGCTGTGAGATGTATTTTAATAGATGAAAATGCTAAATTTGCTTTTTGTAGATGAAGTAAGTAACCTACAATGTCTTGTATGGATGCAGAAAGAGGATTTATGTGTTTGGATTGACAGTAAAAGACAAACTTTCTCCATTTGTTTGCATAGCACTGCCTGGTAGTGGGTTTCCTTGCTTGTTTAATTACTTCCATACATTCTGGTGGAAGCTGTAGATATCCAAACTCTAAGACTTCAGGAGCCAGATTGCTAGATTGAGTATTGCTGAATTTGGATGCCTGATTAGTTGTTTGTTTTGTGTCAAAAGATCCGGCCTGTTTGGCAGCTTGATGTGTGGTACTAGTGATAGGTCTAACAATGTGGTGTACCATGGTTGAAGTGCCCACGTTGGTGCTATAAGTATGAGTTTGTTTTGACGCAGTTTGTTGACCAGAAACGGAATGAGCGGGAGAGGGGGAAAAGCGTAAGCAAATATCCCTGACCAGTTGATCCATAGGGCATTGCCCTTGGATAGAGGGTGTGGGAACCTGGATGCGAAGTCTTGGCATTTTGCATTCTGGCTGGTGGCAAATAGATCTATGTCTGGTGCTCCCCATTGACGAAAGTACTTGTGAAATACCTTGGGGTGAATTTCCCACTCGTCTGTTTGCTGATGATCCCGGCTGAGAACATCTGCTAATTGATTGTGAACCCCTGGAATGTACTGTGCTACAGGGTGAATGTTGTTGTGAATTGCCCAATGCCATTTTGTTTGTGCTAGAAGACAAAGTTGTGATGAGTGGGTCCCTCCTTGTTTGTTTAGGTAGTACATTGTAGTCATGTTGTCTGTTTTGATGAGAATGTGTTTGTGAACGAGAAGAGGTTGAAAGGCTTTGAGTGCTAGGAATACAGCTAGCAATTCTAAGTGGTTTATGTGAAGTTGCGTGTGTTTGTTGTCCCATTGTCCCTGAATGTTGTGAATGTTGATGTGTGCTCCCCATCCAATCACTGATGCATCTGTTGTAAGTATGGCTTGAGGCACAGGGTCTTGAAATGGCCGCCCTTTGTTTAAATTGGTGGGATTCTACCAATGAAGCGAGATGTATGTTTGGCGGTCTATCAACACTAGATCTTGAAGTTGACCATGTGCCTGTGACCATTGTTTTGCTAGGCAATGTTGTAAGGGCCGCATGTTTAGTCTTGCATTGGGGACAAGTTGTGGTAATATATTGTGGAATGATTGTACCCTTTGTGGACTTGGGCTTGAAGTGCTGTTTGGGTATTTAATGTGGCTCCTAAATACTGCTGAACCTGTGCTGGTTGTAAGTGAGATTTTTGGTAGTTTATTGAGAACCCTAGTGTGTATGGGGTCTGATTTACATAACGTGTATGGTGTTGACACTGTGTCTGGCTGTTGGATTTTATTAGCCAGTCGAGATATGGAAAGACATGGATATGTTGCCTTCTTATGTAGGCTGTGACTACGGCAAGGCATTTTGTAAATACCCTGGGAGCTGTGGTTATCCCGAAGGTTAACACCTTAAACTGGTAATGCTTTCCTTGTATTACAAACCTGAGATATTTTCTGTGCGCTGGATGGATGGGTATGTGAAAATACGCATCTTTGAGATCCAGTGTTGCCATAAAATCTTGTTGTTGTAAGAGTGGGACTACATCCTGTAGTGTTACCATATGAAAGTGTTCTGATAGGATGTAAAGATTGAGAGTTCTCATATCTAGTATTGGTCTCAATGTTCCGTCATTTTTGGGGATGAGGAAATACAGGGAGTAAACCCCTGTTCCTATTTGATGATGTGGTACAAGCTCTATGGCTTGTTTGAGTAATAGTGATTGTACCTCTGCTTGCAACATTGAAATGTGTTGGGAGGAGAGTTTGTGTGGTTTTGGAGGTATATGTGGAGGAATTTGTGCGAATTCTATCAGTAACCATGTTGGATAATGGATAAGACCCAATTGTCTGTTGTGATGGGTAACCAGTGTGTGTGGAACTTTTGCAGTCTTCCTCTCACAGGGGAAGTGTGGTGAGGGAAGATGTGGAGCAAGTCACTGCTTTGTGTGTGTGGTTTGCTTTAAGGGCTGATATTTTCCCCTAGTTCTGGGAAATTGGCCCCTGTAGGTTCCTCGAAACCTCCCTCTTTGGTACTGTGGCTGGTAAGACGGTTTTGATTGTGAGGTAGATGCCTCAGATGTTTGGGCTCTAAACCCCCCCCTATATTGAGGCTTTCGAAATGAACCTCGGTACTGTGTTGAGTAAAGCACTCCCATAGCTTTAGCAGTGTCAGCGTCCTTTTTCATTTTTTCAATGGCTGTATCAATCTGTGTGCCAAACAGCTGTTTTTCATTAAATGGCATGTTTAGGACAGCTTGCTGGATTTCGGGTTTAAAGCCTGACGACCGAAGCCATGTGTGTCTTTTAATGGTGACCGCTGTATTGATTGTTCTAGCGGCTGTGTCTGCGGAGTCTAGCGTTGACCTGATTTGATTATTGTAATAGCCTGCCCTTCCTCGACTATTTGCTGGGCTCTTTTCTATTGATCCTTGGGGAGATGCTGGATGATATCTTTCATCTCGTCCCAATGGGTCCTATCGTACCTAGCCATTGGCGCTTGAGAACTGGCTATTCTCCATTGATTAGCCGCTTGTGATGCTACTCTTACCAGCAGCATCGAATGTCCTCTTTATCTGGTGGGGGTGCATCACCAGACGACTGGGAGTTAGCCCTTTTTCTTGCTGCGCTGACCACTACGGAATCTGGGGGTAGCTGTTGGGTAATAAAAGCTGGGTCAGAAGGAGGCGGCTCATATTTCTTTTCTACCCTAGGAGTGATTGCTCTTGCTTTAACTGGTTCCTGAAAGATCTGATGTGCATGTTTTAGCATGCCAGGAAGCATGGGTAGAGATTGGTACATGGTGTGAGTTGAGGACAACGTATTAAATCGAAAATCATCCTCAAGGGGTTCTGTGTGCATGGCTACGTAATGGTATGACACTGCCCTAGCTAGAACCTGAGTGTATGAGGTGCTATCCTCTGGGGTGATGGCTTTAACGGATAGCATTCTGGACTATTGTTAGAAATGGGATCATCGTAAAGGTCCCATGGGTTGACATCATCTTGGTGTGATTCTGCAGAGTGTACTGGAGACTGTGCAGTGGGGGTAATATGTGGAGAGACAGTTAGTTGAGGAGAATGAGGAGGAGACTGGTGAGGTGAGAACTGAGGAGGTGGAGATTTTTGTCTGCGTTTTGGCACTTTAGCCGGTGGCTGGTCAGAGTCCAAATGTCCTTGAAAGGCCAGCTTCCTTTTTGCGTTTCGAAGAGGTGCAGTGAGGATCTTGCCAGTGTCTTTATGAATTTGAATTCTGGTCTGTTTTTCATCAAATTCCTCCATTCGCGTAAGTTCCTCCGCAAATCTATGGCTTTCTTTCAGTTGTTTGGAAAGTCCATGCTCCTCTGTATATGTGAGTCTTTTCGGCTCCGAAACCGGTTTCCTCGGGATCGAAAGGCCTGGAGTAGATGTTGGCCTCGGCTCCGACTCGATGGGTCGGTGCTTGACCATTTCAGAGCCTGTGCTTCAGCTCGAGTCCGAAGGCTTCGGTGGCATGGCCTTTCTCGGTGCCCAAGTTGTTGCTTGGTCCCCGGCAGTCTTTTTACGGGTGGAGTCATGGCCTTCTGGCAGTGGCATACCCGAGGCCTTGTGTAAAGAAATGGCTCCCTGTTGCAGTTACCCCCCACTTTTTGCCTGATACTGATGCTGACTTGACTGAGAAGTGTGCTGGGACCCTGCTAACCAGGCCCCAGCACCAGTGTTCTTTCACCTAAAATGTACCATTGTTTCCACAATTGGCACAACCCTGGCACCTAGGTAAGTCCCTTGTAACTGGTACCCCTGGTACCAAGGGTCCTGATGCCAGGGAAGGTCTCTAAGGGCTGCAGCATGTCTTATGCCACCCTAGGGACCCCTCACTCAGCACAGACACACTGCTTGCCAGCTTGTGTGTGCTGGTGGGGAGAAAATGACTAAGTCGACATGGCACTCCCCTCAGGGTGCCATGCCAACCTCACACTGCCTGTGGCATAGGTAAGTCACCCCTCTAGCAGGCCTTACAGCCCTAAGGCAGGGTGCACTATACCACAGGTGAGGGCATATGTGCATGAGCACTATGCCCCTACAGTGTCTAAGCAAAACCTTAGACATTGTAAGTGCAGGGTAGCCATAAGAGTATATGGTCTGGGAGTCTGTCAAAAACGAACTCCACAGCTCTATAATGGCTACACTGAATACTGGGAAGTTTAGTATCAAACTTCTCAGAATAATAAACCCACACTGATGCCAGTGTTGGATTTATAAAAAAAATGCACACAGAGGGCATTTTAGAGATACCCCCTGTATTTTACCCAATTGTTCAGTGCAGGACTGACTGGTCTCTGCCAGCCTGCTGCTGAGAGACGAGTGTCTGACCTCATGCGGTGAGAGCCTTTGTGCTCTCTGAGGACAGAAACAAAGCCTGCTCTGGGTGGAGGTGCTTCACACCTCCCCCCTGCAGGAACTGTAACACCTAGCAGTGAGCTTCAAAGGCTCAAGCTTCGTGTTACAATGCCCCAGGGCACTCCAGCTAGTGGAGATGCCCGCCCCCTGGACACAGCCCCCACTTTTGGCGGCAAGTCCAGGAGAGATAATGAGAAAAACAAGGAGGAGTCACTGGCCAGTCAGGACAGCCCCTAAGGTGTCCTGAGCTGAGGTGACTCTGACTTTTAGAAATCCTCCATCTTGTAGAAGGAGGATTCCCCCAATAGGGATAGGAATGTGACCCCCTCCCCTTGGGAGGAGGCACAAAGAGGGTGTACCCACCCTCAGGGCTAGTAGCCATTGGCTACTAACCCCCCAGACCTAAACACGCCCTTAAATTTAGTATTTAAGGGCTTCCCTGAACCTAAGAATTTAGATTCCTGCAACTTACCTGAAGAAGAAGACTGCTGAGCTGAAAAACCCCTGCAGAGGAAGAACAGAAGACACCAACTGCTTTGGCCCCAGTCCTACCGGCCTGTCTCCTGCCTTCCAAAAGAAACCTGCTCCAGCGACGCTTTCCAAGGGACCAGCGACCTCTGAGGACTGCCCTGCTTCAAGAAAGACTAGAAACTCCAGAGGACAGCGGCACTGCTCCAAAAGAACTGCAACTTTGTTTCAAGGAGCAGATTTAAAGACCCCTGCAACTCCCCACAAGAAGCGTGAGACTTGCAACACTGCACCCGGCGACCCCGACTCGACTGGTGGAGAAACAACGCTTCAGGGAGGACCCTCCGGCGACTCTACGACTGTGAGTAACCAAAGTTGTCCCCCCTGAGCCCCCACAGCGACGCCTGCAGAGGGAATCCCCAGGCTCCCCCTGACCGCGACTGCCTGAACTCCATTTCCCGACGGCTGGAAAAGACCCTGCACCCGCAGCCCCCAGCACCTAAAGGAACGGAACTCCTGTGCAGGAGTGACCCCCAGGAGGCCCTCTCCCTTGCCCAGGTGGTGGCTACCCCGAGGAGCTCCCCCCTTGCCTGCCTGCATCGCTGAAGAGGCCCCTTGGTCTCTCATTGAAAACCATTACAAACCCGACGCGTGTTTGCACACTGCACCCGGCCGCCCCCGCGCTGCTGAGGGTGTACTTTCTGTGCTGACTTGTGTCCCCCCCGGTGCCCTACAAAACCCCCCTGGTCTGCCCTCCGAAGACGCGGGTATTTACCTGCTGGCAGACTGGAACCGGGGCACCCCCTTCTCTCCATTGAAGCCTATGTGTTTTGGGCACCTCTTTGACCTTTGCACCTGACCGGCCCTGAGCTGCTGGTGTGATAACTTTGGGGTTGCTCTGAACCCCCAACGGTGGGCTACCTTGGACCCAAACCTGAGACTTGTAAGTGATTTACTTACCTGACAAAACTAACAAAAACTTACCTCCCCCAGGAACTGTGAAAATTGCACTGTGTCCACTTTTAAAACAGCTTATTGTGTTTTATGTAAAAAGTATACATGCTAAAGTAATGATTCAAAGTTCCTAGAGTACTTACCTGCAATACCTTTCAAATGAGATATTACATGTAAAATTTGAACCTGTGGTTCTTAAAATAAACTAAGAAAATATATTTTTCTATAACAAAACCTATTGGCTGGATTTGTCTCCGAGTGTGTGTACCTCATTTATTGTCTATGTGTATGTACAACAAATGCTTAACACTACTCCTTTGATAAGCCTACTGCTCGACCACACTACCACAAAATAGAGCATTAGTATTATCTCTTTTTGCCACTATCTTACCTCTAAGGGGAACCCTTGGACTCTGTGCATACTATTCCTTACTTTGAAATAGTGCATACAGAGCCAACTTCCTACATTGGTGGATCAGCGGTGGGGTACAAGACTTTGCATTTGCTGGACTACTCAGCCGATACCTGATCACACGACAAATTCCAAAAATTGTCATTAGAAATTGATTTTTGCAATTTGAAATTTTTCTAAATTCTTTAAAGTCCTGCTAGGGCCTTGTGTTAGTCCCTGTTAGCATTTCTTTTAGAGTTTAAAAGTTTGGTAAAAGTTTGAATTAGATTCTAGAACCAGTTTTAGTTTCTTAAAAAGTATTCAAACTTTTAGAAGCATAATGTCTAGTACAGATATGAATGTGGTGGAATTCGACACCACACCTTACCTCCATCTTAAGATGAGGGAGCTAAGGTCACTCTGTAAAATAAAGAAAATAACAATGGGCTCCAGACCTTCCAAACTACAGCTCCAGGAGCTGTTGGCAGAGTTTGAAAGAGCCAACCCCTCTGTGGATGGCAACACAGAGGATGAGGAGAGTGACTTGGAGGAAGATTCCCCCCTACCAGTCCTATCTAGGGAGGACAGGGCCTCTCAAGCCCTGACTCCACAAATAATAGTCAGAGATGCTGGTTCCCTCACAGGAGGGACCAACCTCTCTGAAATCACTGAGGATAACTCCAGTGAAGAGGACATCCAGTTAGCCAGGATGGCCAAAAGATTGGCTTTGGAAAGACAGATCCTAGCCATAGAAAGGGAAAGACAAGAGATGGGCCTAGGACCCATCAATGGTGGCAGCAACATAACTAGGGTCAGAGATTCTCCTGACATGCTAAAAATCCCTAAAGGGATTGTAACTAAATATGAAGATGGTGATGACATCACCAAATGGTTCACAGCTTTTGAGAGGGCTTGTGTAACCAGAAAAGTAAACAAATCTCACTGGGGTGCTCTCCTTTGGGAAATGTTCACTGGAAAGTGTAGGGATAGACTCCTCACACTCTCTGGAAAAGATGCAGAATCGTATGACCTCATGAAGGGAACTCTGATTGAGGGCTTTGGATTCTCCACTGAGGAGTATAGAATTAGATTCAGGGGGGCTCAAAAATCCTCGAGCCATACCTGGGTTGATTTTGTAGACTACTCAGTGAAAACACTGGATGGTTGGGTAACTGGAAATGAAGTGCATGACTATGTTGGGCTTTATAATTTGTTTATGAAAGAACACATTTTAAGTAACTGCTTCAATGAAAAGTTGCATCAGTATCTGGTAGACCTAGGTCCAATTTCTCCCCAAGAATTGGGAAAGAAGGCAGACCACTGGGTCAAGACTAGGGTAACCAAAACTTCCACTGGGGGTGACCAAAAGAAAGGGGTTACAAAACCTCCTCAGGAGAAAGTGGGTGACACTAGAAACAAAGAAAAAGAGTCCTCTGTAGGCCCCCAAAAACCAGACCAGGTGGGTGGGCCCCGAGACACAACCCAAAACAAAGGTGGGTACCAGGGTAAGAACTGGGATGCCACTAAGGCATGGTGCCATAACTGTAGACAGACAGGGCACCACACCAAGGACACTTCTTGTCCCAAAAACAAACCCCCTAGCAAAATCCCAGGGGTGACCAGTGTAGCCATTGGGGATGACTCCTCAGATGAGGAGGTCTTGATAGCCTTCAACTGGAAAAAGGGCCCAACAGGTGAGTTGGAGATTCCAGAGGGAAGTAGACACTTCCACCACCTACTGGTGAATGGAATCCCAGCCACTGCCCTAAGAGACACTTGTGCCAGTCATACTATTGTGCATGACAGGCTGGTGTTCTCAAACCAGTACATCCCAGGTGAGACTGCCAGAGTAAGAGTTAGCCCAGACAGGGTCACTGATAGGCCTGTGGCTTTTGTGCCCATAGAAGTGGGTGGGTCTTTTAGCTGGAGAAGGGTGGTAGTCAGTACAGACCTCCCCCTTGATTGTCTCCTTGGAAATGACTACCCAGAGGTTAGTCAGAGCCCAAGAGAGGAACTGGTCCAGTGCCAGTCCTCTCCCAAGGATTTTGGAGGTGCTACCCCTGCAGTAACTGCAAGTAGGCCCCAGAAGAAAAAGAAAAGAAAACAGAATAGGAAAGGTGGACAACCTTCAGCCAAGGTTCCAGCAAGCCAGGGAGATTCTGCTCCAGTAGGGGAGAACTCCAAAAGTGGCTCTGATAAAGTCCAACCTGACCCACAAGAAGTCCTGGCTAGTCAGGCAACTGTTAAGCCTGAGTGGGTGGCTCCTCAGCTAACAGAAGAAAGAGTGGAAGAAGGGTGTTTACTACAAGATGTGGTAACCCCCCACTCTAATACAGCCGACAGGCACCCTGAACCCAAAGAAGCCTGTAACTTAGCCCCTTCCCTTGTAGGTGAAGAGCTAAAGGTGTGGTTCTGGGCACTGACAGCTGTCAGTGGCCTCTGCTGGGTGTTAGCCTTTATGGCTGCACTATCCTTGGCATGGTGGTCTGACCCCATGCCCAATAGCAAGTTAGGCCCCCTGACCCTGTTGGTCATGGTGGGGTTACTCCAGCTCTGGGTAACCTCTTTGGGTAAGCTAGGGGTGACCCTGGCTAAGATAAGATTAGCAGAGGTGGATACCTCTAACCCCAAAATAGAGAGAATGGGTGGAGACATAAAAAGTACAGACAAGAGGCAATTCAGACTAGGTCCTACCACTGTGGAACTGGGTCAGTTCCCCAGAGGGAATGACCTGAACAGGAGGATGTAAGGCAGAGTAGGCCCTGCAACAAACCAGCCTATTTCCTCTACTCTTCCTCGCCTGACAGACTAGGAAGACTCTCCCAGCTTTGGCTGAGTCTCCTGGCCTGTGGGCTGGGGGGGGCTTGTGTAAAGAAGTGGCTCCCTGTTGCAGTTACCCCCCACTTTTTGCCTGATACTGATGCTGACTTGACTGAGAAGTGTGCTGGGACCCTGCTAACCAGGCCCCAGCACCAGTGTTCTTTCACCTAAAATGTACCATTGTTTCCACAATTGGCACAACCCTGGCACCTAGGTAAGTCCCTTGTAACTGGTACCCCTGGCACCAAGGGCCCTGATGCCAGGGAAGGTCTCTAAGGGCTGCAGCATGTTTTATGCCACCCTAGGGACCCCTCACTCAGCACAGACACACTGCTTGCCAGCTTGTGTGTGCTGGTGGGGAGAAAATGACTAAGTCGACATGGCACTCCCCTCAGGGTGCCATGCCAACCTCACACTGCCTGTGGCATAGGTAAGTCACCCCTCTAGCAGGCCTTACAGCCCTAAGGCAGGGTGCACTATACCACAGGTGAGGGCATATGTGCATGAGCACTATGCCCCTACAGTGTCTAAGCAAAACCTTAGACATTGTAAGTGCAGGGTAGCCATAAGAGTATATGGTCTGGGAGTCTGTCAAAAACGAACTCCACTGCTCCATAATGGCTACACTGAATACTGGGAAGTTTAGTATCAAACTTCTCAGAATAATAAACCCACACTGATGCCAGTGTTGGATTTATTAAAAAAATGCACACAGAGGGCATTTTAGAGATACCCCCTGTATTTTACCCAATTGTTCAGTGCAGGACTGACTGGTCTCTGCCAGCCTGCTGCTGAGAGACGAGTGTAGACCTCATGCGGTGAGAGCCTTTGTGCTCTCTGAGGACAGAAACAAAGCCTGCTCTGGGTGGAGGTGCTTCACACCTCCCCCCTGCAGGAACTGTAACACCTAGCATTGAGCTTCAAAGGCTCAAGCTTCGCGTTACAATGCCCCAGGGCACTCCAGCTAGTGGAGATGCCCGCCCCCTGGACACAGCCCCCACTTTTGGCGGCAAGTCCAGGAGAGATAATGAGAAAAACAAGGAGGAGTCACTGGCCAGTCAGGACAGCCCCTAAGGTGTCCTGGCTGAGGTGACTCTGACTTTTAGAAATCCTCCATCTTGTAGAAGGAGGATTCCCCCAATAGGGATAGGAATGTGACCCCCTCCCCTTGGGAGGAGGCACAAAGAGGGTTTACCTACCCTCAGGGCTAGTAGCCATTGGCTACTAACCCCCCAGACCTAAACACGCCCTTAAATTTAGTATTTAAGGGCTTCCCTGAACCAAAGAATTTAGATTCCTGCAACTTACCTGAAGAAGAAGACTGCTGAGCTGAAAAACCCCTGCAGAGGAAGAACAGAAGACACCAACTGCTTTGGCCCCAGTCCTACCGGCCTGTCTCCTGCCTTCCAAAAGAAACCTGCTCCAGCGACGCTTTCCAAGGGACCAGCGACCTCTGAGGACTGCCCTGCTTCAAGAAAGACTAGAAACTCCCGAGGACAGCGGCACTGCTCCAAAAGAACTGCAACTTTGTTTCAAGGAGCAGATTTAAAGACCCCTGCAACTCCCCGCAAGAAGCGTGAGACTTGCAACACTGCACCCGGCGACCCCGACTCGACTGGTGGAGAAACAACGCTTCAGGGAGGACCCTCCGGCGACTCTACGACTGTGAGTAACCAAAGTTGTCCCCCCCTGAGCTCCCACAGCGACGCCTGCAGAGGGAATCCCCAGGCTCCCCCTGACCGCGACTGCCTGAACTCCATTTCCCGACGGCTGGAAAAGACCCTGCACCCGCAGCCCCCAGCACCTAAAGGAACGGAACTCCTGTGAAGGAGTGACCCCCAGGAGGCCCTCTCCCTTGCCCAGGTGGTGGCTACCCCGAGGAGCCCCCCCCTTGCCTGCATCGCTGAAGAGACCCCTTGGTCTCTCATTGAAAACCATTACAAACCCGACGCGTGTTTGCACACTGCACCCGGCCGCCCCCGCGCTGCTTAGGGTGTACTTTCTGTGCTGACTTGTGTCCCCCCCCGGTGCCCTACAAAACCCCCCTGGTCTGCCCTCCGAAGACGCGGGTACTTACCTGCTGGCAGACTGGAACCGGGGCACCCCCTTCTCTCCATTGAAGCCTATGTGTTTTGGGCACCTCTTTGACCTTTGCACCTGACCGGCCCTGAGCTGCTGGTGTGATAACTTTGGGGTTGCTCTGAACCCCTAACGGTGGGCTACCTTGGACCCAAACCTGAGACTTGTAAGTGATTTACTTACCTGACAAAACTAACAAAAACTTACCTCCCCCAGGAACTGTGAAAATTGCACTGTGTCCACTTTTAAAACAGCTTATTGTGTTTTATGTAAAAAGTATACATGCTAAAGTAATGATTCAAAGTTCCTAGAGTACTTACCTGCAATACCTTTCAAATGAGATATTACATGTAAAATTTGAACCTGTGGTTCTTAAAATAAACTAAAAAAAGATATTTTTCTATAACAAAACCTATTGGCTGGATTTGTCTCCGAGTGTGTGTACCTCATTTATTGTCTATGTGTATGTACAACAAATGCTTAACACTACTCCTTTGATAAGCCTACTGCTCGACCACACTACCACAAAATAGAGCATTAGTATTATCTCTTTTTGCCACTATCTTACCTCTAAGGGGAACCCTTGGACTCTGTGCATACTATTCCTTACTTTGAAATAGTGCATACAGACCCAACTTCCTACACCTTGTGTTTGGGCTTGGACGGGACACGGGCAGGTGTACTCACGTGCTGTTCTGCCGTAATTGGTCTGTCGTTGCCGGACTCGTGCTCAGAGTCGGACCCCCGAACGGAGACTGCGATGTGCATAATCTCCTCTTCTACGTCAGTGCTTCTCAACGCCATTTCCAACCTACGTAATCTTCGGTCTCATAGAGTCTTCTTTGAGCGGAAGGATCTGCAGGGCTCGCAAGTAACCTTTAGGTGGTTTGGAGATAGACACAGGTTACAGACAAGATGTTGGTCCGTATAAGGGAACTTAGTGTGGCACCGAGGGCAGAAACGAAACGGGGTCCGGTCCATGAGGCTTTGACGAGGCTTTGGTCAGGCCAAGCAGGCACGAGTTTGGCACAGGTGCCCCGAAGGGCAAGTAGAGAGCTATATCCAACGGTACCGAAGTGTTGATGATAGATGGTACGCGATCGAAATAATACTGACGAATTTAGAGAGTTTGTAGTACTTTTACGACTCGAACTACCGGAGCGAAAAGAAACACGTCCGAAACACATGCGCAATGGAGCTGAAGAGGAGTCACCACTCGATCCCATGACTCGAAAAGACTTCTTCGAAGAAAAACAACTTGTAACACTCAGAGTCCAATCACTAGATGGCAGACATATGCACAGCATGTGTATCTGCAGCTACACATGCCATCGAACATATATATATATATATATGTATATATATATATATCCAGAAAAATGGTGTATTTAAATCGCACACCAAGGGCTGCACATCATTCAATACCAGCTGGTAAAATACTCAAAAAACCACTTATTCTCGATAGATTCATCGGCTGCTGTTTATTGAAAAAAGATTAGATTGCAGGTAAATCACACCAGCAAAAGTTGGTACAAAAAGCACAAAAAAACGGTCGACAATGTGCTCACCATTCAAAAGACACACACGCTGTCCCAACCAAATGTCTACGCGTTTCGGCCGAAGCCTTCAACAGGACATTGGCAGACATTTTACACTCAACTATTTAAACCATATAGTCCTTCTTTGATGTTCATTGCATAGCTCAAGAGAAGTGCAAATGGAGCGGCCATTTTATAACGTCACAATTTTAACTTAAAAATGAGAAACTCCTAATCCTGTGCATGTTTTGAAATAAACTATGAACTAAAAATGTGACATTATATATTTCTCTCATATTATAATACATTATCACAAATATAGTCTGGTCACCTGTGAACACTAAAAAATTAATTAATTGTAATCACAGTCTACAATTCTTGAATACAAAACAAATCCCATGTATGCTATTTTTTTCTCTTCTCTTTCTCAATTTTCCTTTTTCCTTTTACTCTTGATGTCCACATATTGCCCACTTATACCTAATAATTTTAATTTTGATTTTAGTTTTAATTTTAAAAGCCTGATATATAAATGCAATTAATTAATAATATAAATATATAAATATATATAAATATATGTACTGCCAATTGATTGCAATACATCCACTTCATATAAAGGCTATAAATAGATGACAAATGATGACAAATAGAGTAAATTCAGTCAATTCTGAAAATACAAAATAAAATACAGGTAAAAGCGATTTCAACGTGGAATAAATAAATAAATGGATATTCATCATCATAATTCATTAAATTAGTCATAGTCCTATAAATTAATATATTCTAAAAGGAATCTGAAGAGATTAATTAATAGATCCATATCATAGGTCAAATTGTTATCGATTAGGAAATTGTAAATAAACCCCACAAATTCAGCAACAGGAGAATGTATATGTGCGCCGCTATCCTCCCCAAGGACCTATGCAACAGTATAGGAATAAAATAGATGAGTATAACACCCTAAAAGTGAATAAATTATTAATAAAAAATTATTACCAAAATACACTAAGTTTCAATCCGGCAACATGCTAATAATAATAGTAATAACAATAATGATAGAATCAATCAGTAAGGATCCTAACAAAACACAATATTCTAAAAAAGTCATCAATTTAATTTCATGTTTTCTATTGGACAAAATCTATGTGTGAGAAAATGTAAAAAAATGTGTATATCTCTGTATGGGAAAATCTAAAAACTTACAGATGTACATGAAGCTCTGCGTCCAAGTTGTGACCCCAAGGGTGTTCTGTACCTAAAAGTAAAATAGTTTTGGACTCCATTTGTCTCAAATGTGCAATTCTATTGCCTCCTCGGGGATGGGCCGCAATGGTTTTAACACCATAAAATGCTAGGGAACTACAGTTACCTTCATGTACATCCCAAAAGTGTTTAGCTAAAGGATAAGATGGATCATGATTCTTAATGGCTCTGAGATGTTGCAGGAACCTGACTTTCAGTTTATGAATGGTACTGCCCACATATTTTTTACCGGAGCGAAAAGAAACACGTCCGAAACACATGCGCAATGGAGCTGAAGAGGAGTCACCACTCGATCCCATGACTCGAAAAGACTTCTTCGAAGAAAAACAACTTGTAACACTCAGAGTCCAATCACTAGATGGCAGACATATGCACAGCATGTGTATCTGCAGCTACACATGCCATCGAACATATATATATATATATATATATATATGTATATATATATATATATATATATATATATATATATATATATATATACTAAACAATGCTAAACAATCAAAAGTTTAAATGCATCACCATGGGGGTTAAATCCATCATCCTCAATGACAAGATAAGTCACACACAGACAAGGACACCCTCTAAAGGCCAAGGCGGGAGACCCCCCACTCCCCGTCACCCTCCCCCAAACATGGGAACAAAATATCCCGGGCAGTACGTCTGCTCCACAGGGGAGTTCCTGTCTTGGCGCAAAGTCTCCCCATCTAAACAAGCTAGGAGAGCATTTTAGAACACCCTCCCCTCTATTCTGAAATCAAACGCTGGCTGTACTTGGCCTGTGTCGAAAACATCCTAAAGAACTGGCCAGTCTCCAATGCACATTCCTGAGACACAGCTGTACCTTCCTCTCATGAAAAAATTCTCACCCTTGGGCACTCATTTCTCATTCGCATCCCCCATAATATGTTCCAGCACGAAATGATCCTGTCCTTGTGAGAAGAGCAAAAAGACGTTCTATGTGGAAAACCCTGCACTGACATGATGGCAACTGAAGCATGGCACAAAATGGAGTCCATGGTCAAGATGGAGTTGGTAGTTAAATATGCATAGTATTACCCACTGTCATCAGGCTTTTTAGAGATTTACAAATACCAGAATAAGATGCAGTGATTTTTGGTGGTTTTGCCTATGATCAAGAAACATCTCAAAGTCCCTCATGTTCATCTGCAGCGGTCTTTGCAATAATCGGTTTGGGTCTAAGTTATTCCATTTCGTCACCGCACTTTTAATTTTTGAGAATGTCAGAGCAACTTGATTTGTCACAGGGAAAGGGGGTTCTGAATTTAGATGTAATTTATTGGACAACAGGTTATGGTCACTGCAGCAGTTAGGTAAAATACTAAAATTAGACATTCATGGAGAACTAACATCAGGGAATAGTATAAAATCATTGATACTACAGGCTCCTCTACCCATAAAGCAGGGTAAAAAGGCCCTGATTTATGCTTTTTGGTGCAAAACTGCAATAACGCAGTTTTCCACCAAAAAGTTTAGCACCGGCTTGCACCATTTCTGAGCACCAGCCGGGCACCATATTTATGGAATGGTGCAAGACGGTGCAAAGGGTAGGCTAGTGTAAAAAAAAAGAAATTACGTTAGTCGGGTGGTGCTGACAATATGGAAGGATGGAGTTTTGCTCCATGGGTGGAGTAAAAAAAAAAAAAAGAAAAAGACTAACCACCCTAGCATCATTTTCTGATACAAAATCAACCATACCACATGACTCCTGTCTTGGAAAAGACAAGAGTCATACCCACCACCCCAATGGCCAGCACAGGGGACTAGGGTCCCCTGGGCATGGCCATTGCACCCAGTGCCATGTAGGGGGGCCCATTTCAGGGCCCCCAATGGCACTTAAAAAAAGAAATACTTATCTGTGCTTACCTATACTTACCTGGGATGGAGTCCCCCATCCTCTGCTGTCCCTCTGGTGTGGGTTGGTATGAACCTGGGGCCTGGGGAGTGTACCTGTGGGCTTATTCCACAGTCTTCCACTATTGAAATAGGCCCACAGGTCCCCTAACACCTGCCCTGACCCAAGCGTTAAATAATGGTGCAAGACCCCTCCTCCCCCGTGCGTGATTTTAGCACAGGGGATAATTATGGCGCTACGGCCATAGAGTCATTTTGTGCACGGGAATGCCTACGTTGCGTCTCATTGACGCAAAGTAGGTTTCCGCATCCAAAAAATGACTTCAACTCCATAAATTTGGTGCAAGTTGGCTCTAGCAACAAAGTATAAATATGGAGTCATTTGCGTTAAAAAGAACTACGCAAATTCGGTGCAAAATAAGTATAAATATGCCCCTAAATTATCCCCCTTGGGGCAAATTACCGAGATTATACTTCATCAGTAAATAGTTGAGAGCCTCACCATAACTAGGGTTGAGCAAAATGCTTAAAGCCCATGTTATGAATGTCTGTCAACCCACAGACTTCTGCTGGCAGTAGAGTACACAAAAGTCAATTAAAATCTCCCACCCACATAATATTAACCAGCCTCTTACTCTTTACAAAACAAACTTGTCCAATTCACTCTTTAACTGGATTGTTTCTAGGATTGAAGTTGTTGTGGTACACATTAATTAATAACATGTATTTTTAAATTTAGGAATTGAATACTCAACACCTGATAGAAAGGCATAGAGGCTATATGTTTTGTCTTTGTAATTGCGCTATTAACAGATATTACAATGAAAAGGCCCTCTTTGGCGCCCTCATAATTTGACCGTTCAGCTGAACTACAAAATGAGTGAAAACCATCAACATAACAAGCACTGGCAAAGCTAATAGGTTTCGCCTCTGCAAAATCTATTACCTTTGTCAATATTTTTTTTACATGGCGGACAACAGTTAACCTGCTGTGGAAACATGGGTTAAAGTAAAAACAACAACCACAATACAAAACACAGGTGCACGACGTGGCCAGTTTAACTGAGTGGCCAGCTTTAACTACGTCATAGCATTTCTTATTTACGGCGTATTCCTCTGCAGCCCAACTGCTGTACAACATGTGAAAAAATACATTGACAAAGAAGGTATACCAACAACTGAAACGAGGTTGATGCCATTCATGAACTGAAATCTTCCCATCAGATTTTCTTTTTATCTGCAAAAGATTTTGCAATGGACGATTTCCACCTGGATGGCAGAAACCACAAATTACGTTTCTAGACCCTGGGAATAGATGGTTGCCCAAATCCAGGTGCATCTAGCGGTTTTACTGTGCAAAAACATAATATATAGATTTGCACATAGCAAGCCTTTAATAAGCTCTTCATTGGTTAAGACTGACCCTGCCAAACCAATTAGAAATCTCTTCAGGGGAGCAGCTTTGAGAGGAGGGGCCAGCCGGTTATTTTATGGATTCAGTTTTAACACAGGGTGCCTTTAATAAAAACATTAGTCAGCTCCTTTCGCGCAACCAGAATTTTCTAAACATCTCCTCATATCCTGAGAAAGGCGAGGAAAGGAAAATGTTACTTACCTAGCACACATCTGTTCATGGCATGAGGTGCTGTAGATTCACGTTGGCTCAACTATAGATGGAAACGAGATTTAAACCATACCGACAATCAAAGAAAGTTTCCGAATCGAAATCTCGGAGTGAGAGGAAACACGCCCGAACCAGACAGTGGAAAGAAAACAATCTAACAAAGGAGTTGATCCCCATGCGCACTATGACCGAGAGGAGAAGTTACTCGATCCAATGACTCGAAAAAAGACTTCTTCGAAGAAAAATAACTTGTAACACTCAGAGCCCAACACTAGATGGCGGAAGCAATGCATAGCATGTGGATCTGCAGCTACACATGCCATCAAACACATATATACAATAATTACATAACAATGCTACAACAACAACCACAGGCTTCCGGGGAGGAGGGAGGGTGCATGTGAATCTAAACCACTAAATGCCAGGAACAGATGTCTACTGGATAACATGTTCCGCTTGATGGCATGTGTGGCTGTAGTTACACATGCTTTGCAAAGACTGTAAAGCAGTCTGTAGGAAGTTGGCTCTGTATGTGCTATTTCAAAGTAAGGAATAGCATGCACAGAGTCCAAGGGTTCCCCTTAGAGGTAAAATAGTGGTAAAAATAGATAATACTAATGCTCTATTTTGTGGTAGTGTGGTCGAGCAGTAGGCTTATCCAAGGAGTAGTGTTAAGCATTTGTTGTACATACACAGACAATAAATGAGGTACACACACTCAGAGACAAATCCAGCCAATAGGTTTTTGTATAGAAAAATATCTTTTCTTAGTTTATTTTAAGAACCACAGGTTCAAATTCTACATGTAATATCTCATTCGAAAGGTATTGCAGGTAAGTACTTTAGGAATTTTAAAGCATAAAAATTGCATGTATACTTTACAAGTTATTGACAAATAGCTGTTTTAAAAGTGGACACTTAGTGCAATGTTCACAGTTCCTAGGGGAGGTAAGTATTTGTTAGTTTTACCAGGTAAGTAAGACACTTACAGGGTTCAGTTCTTGGTCCAAGGTAGCCCACCGGTGGGGGTTCAGAGCAACCCTAAAGTTACCACACCAGCAGCTCAGGGCCGGTCAGGTGCAGAGTTCAAAGTGGTGCCCAAAACACATAGGCTAGAATGGAGAGAAGGGGGTGCCCCGGTTCCGGTCTGCTTGCAGGTAAGTACCCGCGTCTTCGGAGGGCAGACCAGGGGGGTTTTGTAGGGCACCGGGGGGGACACAAGCCCACACAGAAATTTCACCCTCAGCGGCGCGGGGGCGGCCGGGTGCAGTGTAGAAACAAGCGTCGGGTTCGCAATGTTAGTCTATGAGAGATCTCGGGATCTCTTCAGCGCTGCAGGCAGGCAAGGGGGGGGTTCCTCGGGGAAACCTCCACTTGATCAAGGGAAAGGGACTCCTGGGGGTCACTCCTCCAGTGAAAGTCCGGTCCTTCAGGTCCTGGGGGCTGCGGGTGCAGGGGCTCTCCCAGGTGTCGGGACTTTGGATTCAAAGAGTCGCGGTCAGGGGAAGCCTCGGGATTCCCTCTGCAGGCGGCGCTGTGGGGGCTCAGGGGGGACAGGTTTTTGTACTCACAGTCTTAGAGTAGTCCTGGGGTCCCTCCTGAGGTGTTGGATCGCCACCAGCCGAGTCGGGGTCGCCGGGTGCAGTGTTGCAAGTCTCACGCTTCTTGCGGGGAGCTTGCAGGGATCTTTAAAGCTGCTGGAAACAAAGTTGCAGCTTTTCTTGGAGCAGGTCCGCTGTCCTCGGGAGTTTCTTGTCTTTTCGAAGCAGGGGCAGTCCTCAGAGGATGTCGAGGTCGCTGGTCCCTTTGGAAGGCGTCGCTGGAGCAGGATCTTTGGAAGGCAGGAGACAGGCCGGTGAGTTTCTGGAGCCAAGGCAGTTGTCGTCTTCTGGTCTTCCGCTGCAGGGGTTTTCAGCTAGGCAGTCCTTCTTCTTGTAGTTGCAGGAATCTAATTTTCTAGGGTTCAGGGTAGCCCTTAAATACTAAATTTAAGGGCGTGTTTAGGTCTGGGGGGTTAGTAGCCAATGGCTACTAGCCCTGAGGGTGGGTACACCCTCTTTGTGCCTCCTCCCAAGGGGAGGGGGTCACAATCCTAACCCTATTGGGGGAATCCTCCATCTGCAAGATGGAGGATTTCTAAAAGTTAGAGTCACCTCAGCTCAGGACACCTTAGGGGCTGTCCTGACTGGCCAGTGACTCCTCCTTGTTATTCTCATTATTTTCTCCGGCCTTGCCGCCAAAAGTGGGGCCTGGCCGGAGGGGGCGGGCAACTCCACTAGCTGGAGTGTCCTGCTGGGTTGGCACAAAGGAGGTGAGCCTTTGAGGCTCACCGCCAGGTGTGACAATTCCTGCCTGGGGGAGGTGTTAGCATCTCCACCCAGTGCAGGCTTTGTTACTGGCCTCAGAGTGACAAAGGCACTCTCCCCATGGGGCCAGCAACATGTCTCGGTTTGTGGCAGGCTGCTAAAACTAGTCAGCCTACACAGATAGTCGGTTAAGTTTCAGGGGGCACCTCTAAGGTGCCCTCTGGGGTGTATTTTACAATAAAATGTACACTGGCATCAGTGTGCATTTATTGTGCTGAGAAGTTTGATACCAAACTTCCCAGTTTTCAGTGTAGCCATTATGGTGCTGTGGAGTTCGTGTTTGACAAACTCCCAGACCATATACTCTTATGGCTACCCTGCACTTACAATGTCTAAGGTTTTGTTTAGACACTGTAGGGGTACCATGCTCATGCACTGGTACCCTCACCTATGGTATAGTGCACCCTGCCTTAGGGCTGTAAGGCCTGCTAGAGGGGTGTCTTACCTATACTGCATAGGCAGTGAGAGGCTGGCATGGCACCCTGAGGGGAGTGCCATGTCGACTTACTCGTTTTGTCCTCACTAGCACACACAAGCTGGCAAGCAGTGTGTCTGTGCTGAGTGAGAGGTCTCCAGGGTGGCATAAGACATGCTGCAGCCCTTAGAGACCTTCCTTGGCATCAGGGCCCTTGGTACTAGAAGTACCAGTTACAAGGGACTTATCTGGATGCCAGGGTCTGCCAATTGTGGATACAAAAGTACAGGTTAGGGAAAGAACACTGGTGCTGGGGCCTGGTTAGCAGGCCTCAGCACACTTTCAATTGTAAACATAGCATCAGCAAAGGCAAAAAGTCAGGGGGCAACCATGCCAAGGAGGCATTTCCTTACACAGTCCCCTCCCAATAAGTGGTGGCTAGCCTGTAGGAGTTGGAGATGTTTGAAATAAAAGTGTCTTGAGCACCACTTGGCCAACATTAGCCTGTTGTGCTAAAACGTCTAAACAATAGTGTTTAGTAAATGTATGTGGTGTACACCAAATCGCAGCCTTACAAATGTCTGCTATTAAAATGCCTTTATGAGTCATAGAAAATGCTACAAACAGTTGTTTAGATTTCCTAAAGTTTTTAGTCCAATCAGTTTAATACATAGGAGCCCTTTCAACATCTAGTGTGTGAAGTGCTCTCTCAGCAACTGAGTCTGGCTCTGGTAAAAAGACAGGTAACTCAACTGAGTGTTTAATGTGAAATGGGAAACTACTTTTCGAAGGAATTTAGGGTTTGTCCTAATAACTACCCTATCTTTGTGTAACTGGAAGAATTGTTCTTCTAAATTTAGAGCCTGTATTTCACATACACGCATTAGAGAAGTGATAGCTATTAAAAAGGCTACCTTCCATGAAAGAAATAGCAAAGAACAGGAATGCAGAGGCTCAAATGGTGGACCGATGAGTCTAGTAAGTACAATATTAAGATTCCATGATTGGGCTTGAGGAACCCTGGGTGGAATGACTTTTGAGGCCTTCCATGGAAGCTTTGATAACTGGAATTCTGAATAAAGAGATCTGTTGTCTATTTTGGAGGTAAGCAGCTATTGCTGCCATATTAAGTCTAATGGATGAATATGCTAAATTTGCCTTTTGTAAATGTAGCAGATAACAAATAATGTCTTGAACGGGTGCTTTGAGTGGATCAATGTGTTTAGGTTGACAGTAGCAGACAAAAAGTTTCCATTTTGTAGCATAACACTGTCTAGTTGTAGGTTTACATGCCTCTTTAAGAATTTCCATACATTCTGAGGGGAAATTTAAATAACCAAATTCTAGGACTTAAGGAGCCATATCGTAAGTTTGAGTGTTTTGGGGTCTGGATGTCTGATTTGACCTTGCCTTTGAGTCAGAGGGTCTGGCCTGCTGGGGAGTTTCTCGTGAGGAACTACAGACAGATCCAAAGATGTTGTGAACCAAGGTTGACGTGCCCATGTGGGAGCTACAAGGATCATTGTGAGTGCGGTTTGTCTCAGAATGCGAAATAGAGATGGAATGAGTGGGAGATGCAGAAAACCGTAAGCAAATATCCCTGACCAATTGATCCATAGAGCTTTGCCCTTGGACTCAAGGTGTGGGTATCTGGATAAAAAGTTCTGGCATTTTGAATTTTCTGCAGTGGCGAAGAGGTCTATTTGTGGTGTTCCCCCACCACTGACAGTTTTGGTGAAGTACTTGTGGGTGAAATTCCCATTCATGACTTGTTGCTGCATACTGTTGAGGAGGTCTGCAAACTGGTTGTCCACTTCTGGGAGATATTCTGCCAGTAAGTAAATGTGGTGGTGAATTACCCATTTCCAAATTGTCTGAGCAAGAAGGGAAATTTAAGACAAATGTGTCTCCCCTTGTTTCCGTAGATAATGCATGGCTGTCATATTGTCTGTACAAACTAGAATCACTTTGTGGGAGAGTTGTGGTAGAAAGGCTCTGAGTGCTAAAAAGACTGCTTGTAACTCCAAATAGTTGATGGGAGAAGTTTGTTGAATGGGATCCCATATGCTTTGTGTTGTGAGGTTGTTGAGATGCGCTGCCCAACCTGTCTGTGATGCACTTGTAGTCAGAGTGCCTTGAGGCACAGGGTCTTGAAAGGGCCGCCCCTTGGAAAGGTTGGTGGGATTCCACCATAACAGAAAGCGGCGAGTCTGGTGGTCCAACAACACTAGATCCTGCTGATGACACTGACTGAGATAATTGACAAGATAGACAGTGCTGTAAGGGATGCATGTGTAGGCTGGCATGAGGAACAATAGCAATGGCTGACACCATCATCCCTGTTCTCACTTTTTAAGTGTGACTTATCTTCTCATTGAGAAAGGAGAGTTGGGAAAGCTTGAATTCGAGCTGAGCTTGGATATGCCAACGCTGTGAAGGCTGCAGGTAGGATTTGAGAAAGTTGATTGTGAATCCCAAGGTGTGGAGAAGGTCTACTGTGTACTGAGTACGACGCTGACATTGTTGGATGGTTCTAGCTTGGTGAGCTAGTCATCCAGGTAAGGGAAGGCATGAATGTGTTGTTTTCTGAGGAATGCAGCAACTACCGCTAGACATTTGGTGAATACTTTTTTACCCCGAATTGTAAAACCCTAATAGTTGTAGGAAAGTACCCTTTCTTGGCATACCCCCATTTTCAGCCTAATGTCAGTGTGTCTGCCTGTATTCACTGGGATCCTGCTAACCAGGATCCCAATGACTATGCTCTCTCCCTTCTGACTTGGTAACCTATACCATTTTCACGCCACATTTGGTATACTGGTGGCACCATGTAAGTCCCTGGTATATGCTACCCAGGGTATTGGGGTACCAGGGGATCTCCATAGGCTGCAGCATTTATTATGCCACCCACGGGAAGCCCATGCAAATTGTTCTTCAGGCCTGCCATTGCAACATGCATGAAAGGGTGCATGCATCCTTTTTCACCATAGGTCACTGCACCAGGTAACTATACGTCATCCGTATGGTAGGCCCTCCTAGCCCAGAGGGCAGGCTGCAAGTACCTGTGTGTGAGGGCACCCCTGCAATAGCATGAACTCCAGTGCCATTTTCATGGATTTCCTGAGTGCGGGGATGCCATTTTATAAGTGTACTGGACACAGCAAACACCTATGTCCACCTACATAATGGTAACCCCGAACCAAGCATGTTTGGTATCAAATATGTCAGATCATACCCCAACACTGTTACCAGTATTGGAAGTATGATTCCAAGCACTCAGGGGGCTCTTCAGTGGACCCCCAGCATTGCTCTTACCAGCCTTCTAGGGTTTTCCAGGCAGCCCATGCAGCTGCACCCCTCTGACAGGTTTCTGCCCTCCTGCTGTTTGAACAGCTCAAGCCCAGGAAGGCAGAACAAAGGAGTTCCTTTGGGAGAGGGGGTTAACACTCTCTCCCTTTGGAAATAGGTGTTACATGGTAGCCTCCCCCAAACCACTGCTAGGCTTTGAAAGGTATATTTGGTGCCCACTGTGCATAAACCAGACTACAGCGGTTCAGGGACCTTCAGTCCCTGTTCTGGCAGGGAACTGGACAATGGAAAGGGAAGTGACCATTCGCCTTTTCATCGCCACCCTAGTGGTGGTGCACAGAGCTCCTCCAGAGGGTTCCTGGGTTCTGCCATCTTGAATCCAAGGTTGGCAGGGACCTCTGGGAGCATGTGTGTGGCCAGGCAGGTGATGTCAGAGCCCCCTCCTGATAGCTGGTCATCTAACTAGGTGACCAATCCCCCTTTCATGGCTTCTTAGGGTCACTCTTTTGGGTGGGTCCTTAGATTCAGATTGCAAAATTCCAGCAAGACTAATCTTCAACCTCTACATTGACTTCTAGCCACTGGAACTGCGAGTGGACCCTCCAGGAACCGACAATCTGCATCGACGACGAAGATTCTGCATGCAACCTTGTTTCCACAGCTCTTTCTTGCTTCAGCAATATTTTCCCAACTGTGCATCCTCTGAGGGCAGCAAGTCTTCAGTCTGCATGAGAAGAAAGATGGAATCTAACTTGGAGTAAACGAGTCCACAGGCACCAACTGCAACGACGATCAGATGCAAGGATCTCCTCTCGTACTGAGCTGCATGGATCCTGCATCATGGGTGGTGGGCTGGAGTAGTCCTCTTGGTCCCTCTGCCAGCTGTTCAACTTTGGTGGAGGTAAGCCCTGGCCTTCCCACGAAGGACAGTACCCCCGTGCACTGCGTCTCTTGCAGCTGAAAGGCTTGTTTGCATCTCCTCCAAGGGATCTTCAGGTTCCATGTAGCCCCAACCCCCAGCACTCCTTCCTGCGATGCACAGCCCTCTGCATGCTTCTCCTGTAGCATGGGTCCCTTCTCCAGTAGTGCTGCGTGGGCTCCTCTGTGACTCGTGTTTCCTCATCCAGCGGGTCTCCTGTGGGGGCTGAGTCTTCTTCTGTGGACTCTGCCATTGCTGAGGGTCCCCCTTGGACTCCCATTGTGGGTGGAGTCCTCCTGGACCTTGCTCATCCCCAGTAGCTCTATTTTTGCTTCAACGCGACTACTGCTTTTGCCAAGGCTTGTTGGTGGCTTTTCCACATCACTGACCGACTGCAATCTTCCATCTGGCGTGGGACGTCAACTTCCTACTCCAGGAACTCTTCCCCTGCTTCAGGACTGCATTCCTGACCCTCTTTGTCTCACCGTCGACCAACTCCTGCATCCACAGCAGGATGGGTAGTAGCTCCTACTCCTCCTGGACTCTTCTGTGACTTCTGAACTTAGTCCCCTTCTTCCACAGGTGTTCCTCTTCAGGAATCCACCATTGGTTTCTTGCAGTCTTGTCTAGGTGTTGCACTCTCTTCATTTTCTTCCATTTCAGTGGTTTGGGGAAAATCGAGTAATTTACTCCTCTCCTCCTGGTCACCAGGGGACACTGTGGTACCTTTGGGGTTTCCTAGTATTCCCAGCTCCCTTCTACACATTCCACTTACCTAGGTGGGGCTCCTGTGTTCGCATTCCATTTTTTTTAGTGTATGGTTTGGGCTCCCTTAGGGTCACTATTGTCTATTTGCATTTGCACCGTTTTCTATCACTTTATATGCAGATTGCTGATAAGTAGTGTATATATCCAGTGTGTTACTTACCTCCTATTGGAGGGTTGCCTCTCTACTTTTTGGTGATGTGTCACTAAAATAAAGTATCTTCATTTTTGTAACACTGAGTGTTTTCTATCAAGTGTGTAAGTGCTGTGTGACTACAGTGTAATTGCATGAGCGTTGCATGTCTCCTAGATAAGCCTTGGCTGCTCATCCACAGCTACCTCTAGAGAGCCTGGCTTCTAGACACTGCCTACACTACTCTAATAGGGGATACCTGAACCTGGTGTAAGTTACTCAGGTACTCACCACACACCAGGCCAGCTTCCTCCAATAGTGTTTTCCCGCAATGGCAAATCTGAGGTATCTGCGATGTTCTAGATGAATGGGAATGTGAAAGTATGCATCTTTCAGATCTAAAGCTGTCAAGAAGTCGTCCTGCTGTAATAGGGGAATAACATCTTGGAGAGTGACCAGATGGAAATGCTCTGAGAGAATGTATAGATCGAGAGGTCTGAGATCTAAAATTGGCCTTAGTGACCCATCTTTCTTTGTATAAGGAAGAATACTCCAAACCCTTCCTGTGATAGGGGAACCAGCTCTATAGCCCCTTTGAGAAGAATGGATTGTACCTCTTCTTTTAAAAGAGTAAGATGGGTGTGTGAAAGTTTGTGAGTGCAAGGGGGAATATTTGGTGAAGTGAAGATGAGTTCAAGACAGTAACCATGTTGGATAATTGATAGAATCCATTGATCTGTGGTGATACTGAACCATTTTGGATAGAAATGGAGTAGTCTTCCCTCTACAGGAGAGTGGGGGCTGACGGAAGGTTTAAGTAGTCACTGGTGTGTATTTGAAGCAGAACCTCTAGAGGTGGACGACTTACCTCTACTGTTTGCACCTCTGTAGGAGCCTCTAAAGGAACCTCTACTATAGAAGTGTGTTCCTTGTTTGTTTTCGGAGGTGGAAGGCTCAGTAGATGATGTTTTAAAACCTCCCCTAAATTGTGGCTGGCAAAAATTACCCCTATCTGGGGTGGTAAGTAGGGCCTCCAGAGCTTGTGCTGTATCGGAATGGTTTTTTACACTTTTCTATAGTGGGGTCAACCTCTGGACCAAACAAGTGTTCTCTGTCAAAAGGCATGTTGAGAACTGCCTGTTGTATTTATGGCTTGAAGCCTGAGCATCTGAACCAAGCATGCCTCCTTATAATTACACTGGTATTAATACCACATGCTGCAGTATCAGCTGCATCTGCAGCACACCTAATCGAGTTATTATAAATGTTTTGGCCTTCTGAAACTATTTTCTTTCCCCTTTTCCGATGTTCCTCTGGGAGGTCCTGGAGAAGATCCTCCATCTGGTCCCAGTGGGTCCTGTCATATCTTGCCAACATTTCCAGTGAACTGGCAATACGCCAATGATTGGCAACTTGTGCAGCCACTCTTTTTCTTGCTGCATCAAGTTTTTTTGCTTTCCTTATCAGGGGGAGGAGCATCTCTTGTTGATTGGCCATTAGCACAGTTCTGTGCTGTGCGGACAACTATAAAGTCAGGAAGTATTGGTGATCTAATAAATATAAGGTCAGAGGGTGCTGCCTTGTATTTTTTTGCCGACCCTGGGGTAATAACTCTGGACCTAACAGGTTCTTTAAAATTATCTGTGGCATGTCTAAGCATACCTGGTAACATGGGCAAGAGTTGACTTTCTTTGTGTGTGGTGGAAAGTGTATTGAAGAGGAAATCATCTTCAATAGAGTCAGTATGTATTTGCATGTTATGGTATGCAGCTGCTTGTGCAATGACCTGTTGGCACAAAGTTGCATCTTCAGGAGGTAAAAGTCAAGCCGGGTATAAGTCAGGGTCATTGGGAAGTATGGGATCTCATTTGGATCCCATGGGTCAAAATCATGTGGAATTTTGCTTAAATCATCTCCCCGAGGTTGTGGGGAGCTCTGTGGAGAAAACTGTAGCTCAACAATAGGTGTAGGTGTAGGAGGAAGTATAGGAAAGTGAGGTGGAGAAGACTGAGGCTGCATTAGGGCCTTATCCTTGGAGACCTTTTTTCGAGGAGGAGCAGTGTCTACTGTCTCTTGAAAAGTAAGTCTCCTCTTGATTGGGACAAGGGGGAAGCAATTATTTTCCCTGTTCCCTTTTGTATGTGAAGCTTGCATTGATGAGCGTCCATAATTTCTATAATTGGCTCCACTGGTAAAGCTGCCTCCGAGGAATGAGTGGAGTCTTTGGAAGATAGCATCTTCTGTTTCAAAGTTTTCAGAGTTAAAGCCTTATGTCGAGCGGAAGATGTCGGCTCTAAAGTGGATGTGGAAGATTTCTTTTTCGGAGCCAAAACATTCTGTCAAGCACTCCCAACAACAGACAGAGAAGGGCAACACACTTGTGCACAAGGTCTTACTTAGTGCTGCACTCCTTCCAGCTGTTTAGGGAGAGAAGGTGCCTTGGGCTCTAACTGAAGGAATATGGACCCACCGCACCATGCCTGGGTAGTAGTAAAAGTCAAGCATGTTTGGAAGTGTGTGACCTACTTAGAAAGGCTGAAACACGTTGACAACCCTTATAGATGTGAAGGATATTTAACCCATTGATATTACATTTCACTTTGTTTATTCTTACCCCTATCCTAGTCCTAATAAAACAGCACCATTCTAGGATAGGAGGTAATTTTACTTCACTGCACTTTTTTCACAAATCCTCTGTCTCTATTTCAGCTGGTGGAGGAAAGACACAATAATTAGGCTACCAGCTATTTGTACATAAGTGGATAAAAACATACTACAGATAGAAACCAGCTGTTATGGGTCACAATACAATTTTTAAGAGATTCTGGTCTCGAGAATGGTTAGGGTTCACTCTCTTTGATATTTAGCACTTGGGATACAGCTGTCTGAAGAGACCTGGATGGAATTGCATTAGTGGGCAGACTTAGGGAAGCCTGAATGGTGTGAATCATGGCTAGACTGTTCATTCTGCCACTGTGGCATCTTTGCTACAGGCTAGGGTTTTTTTGTTCAGAGCTAGATGGTTGTCATGACAGTTCATGTTCTAATAATGTCTTTCTGTAATGTGTATTAGTTTGGAAGACTTTCGCCAATGCAGACTTTGGGTTCCATCGTGGCCCAGACTGGATCATTTTTGGCAGACAAATTAAGTTGGTCATACAGTCATCAACAGGTTTAGCTGGAACACACAACAGGGTAGTATATCAACTGGGGAAAAACTGTCCCAAGAAGAGCTAGGTCTAAACAAATTATTTGGCATTGTTGGCAGGCTTCATTCTGGCAAGCTGTGTGAAGGAGAACAAGACCATCTACTAAAATAGTGGAATGCGAAGTGAAGCCCCCACCGAAGGATATGGAGTAGCTAGAGGGGAGATGGGAGAGCTCTGGCCCCAAGAGCTGAGTACCTTAGTGACCACCCAGCGACCAGGAGCTGCAGAGGAGTCCTTAGAGCAATGCAGATGGTGTCCCACATTGGTCATCGGGTTGCAGATGCTCAATGGTTTAGGAGAACCACCAACAAGCCTTGGCAAATCCAAGAGGAGGCAAAAAAAGAACGGCAAGGCTGCAGAGGACCAGCAAGGTCAAGGGGACTCGACCATTGGAGGGGAGTCTGGGATGACCCTCAGCAGTTGGGAGAGTCAGCAGAAGCAGTTGCAGCCCCCACAAGCAATCCACTGGCAGCAGTCATAGTAAGTAGCAGTGAGGCCCAACCAGCACACCTGGAGAGGAGTTCCACGTCGCTGGAGCAACAGAGGAGAGACTGACCTTGCAAGGATGACGTGGCGGGTGGGGACACTCGGAGCCTGAAAATCGCTTGGAGCAGGAGAGCACAAGCTTGGATGCCGCAAGAGTCGCAGTGCACAGGAGTACTATCCTGCAAGGAGAGGCAGGGGATCACCGTTTCCCAAGCAGGACAGCGGGCAGAGAGGGCCAAAGGAACCCCTGCAGACCACACCCAGTGATGAAGGATCCATGCAGTTCCAGAGGAGAGCAGATCCACGCAGCTGGACGTCATTGTTGTACATGCCTGCATATGCAGAGGAGTGAACTCTTCACTTCAAGGGAGATTCCTTCTTGATTCCTAGTGCAGCTAAAGTCTTGCCGACCCCATACGATGCACAGCCGGGGAAATGTTGCAATTGCTGGAAGGAGCCGGGGATACAATGTTGCAAGGCGAGGTCATCTCAGGAGTTGCAGTCTTATTGGTTCCTGAAGTGTCCATTTGCGGTTCCAGTGGCCAGGAGCAGAAGTAAACGATGCAGAGGAGTCCTGGTGGAGTCTTGCACTTCGAATCTGGACACCCACCCGCAAGGGAGACTCTAATAGCCCTAAAAGGGGGTTTAGTCACCTTGCATGATGACCATCTATCACAACGGGTCTCTGACGTCACCTGCCTGACCTGGCCACTCAGATGCTCCCAGGGGCCGCTGCCCATCTTGGTTTCAAGATGGCAGAATCGAGTGGCTCCCTGGAGGAGTTCTGGGCACCACCCTCGGGGTGGTGATAGACAGGGGAGTGGTCACTCCCCTTTCCTTTGACCAGTTTCGAGTCAGACCAGGGACCGGGGTCCCTTAAGTGGTGCAACCTGGTTTATGCAAGGACAGCACCAAATGTGCCCTTTAAAGCAAACCAGTGGCTTGGGAAGGCTACCTCTCTCAAGCCTTGCAACACCTATTTCTAAGGGAGAGGGTGTTGCCTCCCCTCTCCCACAGGAAATCCTCTGTTCTGCCTACCCCTGCCTGAGTTGAACAAGCAGCAGGAGGGCAGAAATCTGTCTGAAGGGTTGCAGCGGTGAGGGCTGCCTGGAAAACCCTGGAAGACTAGTAGGAGCAACGGTGGGGTTGTCCTCTAAGAAGCCCCCGGAGTGCATTGAATCATGCAACCCATATTGGCAACAGTATTGGGGTATGATTCTGACATGTTTAATACCAAACATGGGCAGATTTGGAGTTACCATTATAGTGACCTGTGTCCAGTACACAGGTAAAATTGCTTCCCCGCACTTACGAAGTCCAGTGCAATGGAACTGGAGTTCGTAGGGCCACCTCTGCTCATGCAGGGGTTCCCTCACACACAGAACCTGCACCCTGCAGGTCCCTGCGAGTGTTCAAGGCTGCTGTATCACTATCCCAGACCCCACGAAGTTCTCAAAGCTTTTTGTCAGCTTTGCCACTGACAAGGCTTGCTGGTTGCCAGCCCGGTAACTAGCCCCTACACTCGATGCTGCAATTGCAGGACACACCGTGCAGCCTGCATCTGACATTGACAACCCAACGCCTGCTGAGTTGCATCTTCTTTTCTGCAATGTCATGTAAGCGGTAGAATCAGCACCAGCGCAAATCATGCTCAGCACTACGGACAGCCAGGATAAGTCAGCACCCGGGTGCAAAGGGCCAGGTAAAAATGAATTGACTGTCATGGCTGGTCCTAGGGCCCGCACAAGCTTAACCCTGCAAGGGTTCCTTTTAATGACTAAGTGGTCTTTTGTCACTAGTGGTGTATCTCCATTGACTTCAACGTAATGTTTAAATGCCTTTTTTGATGTGATTTAATTTTGCTTCTAAAATCTGTAACTCCAATTGTACTGATGCATTTCCGTTCATTTTGGTGTCCAAATTAAGATAAAAATAAGCTCTAGTTTTATAAATTGGTGTCAGGCTTCTTTTGAGTCGTATCAATTACTTATCATGCATGTTGCTTCTCTGAAATGCTTAACACATTTTTCTCCTGTAAAGCCTGATTGCCCTTTGTTACACTACCAGGACTGAGCTAAGAATTTTTTAGTGTGAATCCAAGGACCTTTTCTGGGGTATTGTGAGAGTATCACATGGTGAGGACTAACCCCCACATCACATAATACTCCACTCTCCTGCTGACTGTAGTTGGAGTAAGCAGCAAGGAATACCCTTCTCCCCAACTTAGCAGCTAAAGTGGAAGTAGACTGCCATGAAGCACTATGGGCAGGTAAGCTGGGTTTTGAAAATACAAACTTGCTCTTTATGGGCTTTTTCTCTCTACAAATTATTCAGCCAATCAACCAGCAGAATCAACTATGCATGAAAAAGTAGATAAACTGTACTGTACAGAAATATGGAATTCAGAGCATGGCATTAAAGTTAGAAACACTGGAAAATCGGCTATTTGTTAGTGCACTGGAAGGACGTTTTTCATCTTTCTGTTCCATAAGCAAAAACAAAACACATAAACACAAGATTTAATACAAAACAAACAGAGAAATTACTCTTAATAAATCAAATGTCTCAAGAATTTTAAAATTTTAGTATTATGAAAGTCAGTTACTTCCGTTCTTCTGATTGCATTGTTTTTGTGCAGCCCTTCCATTTCCTATTTTCCCTTAACAGTACACCCACCTTCCTTCTGCTTTCGCCATTGGAACTCCAGCACCACATCATCATGTCCTACAAAGGTGTGAACTGGAGTGTTCAGGTCGCAGATGTTCCAGAGGAGGAGACTGTTCTCACGGCGCAGCTGGGGCACCATCACGGTTACCAGCCCACTACTGAAAGGCTGCAGAACAATAGTACAGCCTTTGTTAGCAAACAGAGGATGGGACAGGGCTCAAAACAACATACATATTTTGGACTAAGTTCATGACTCTGGTCAAGAGTCAAATTGCATGGCTGTGGGATACAAAAATAAATTTTATTCTGCACCACAATATGTCATCAGTCCTTGCCGTTAGTAAGAATAAGTTTGTCACTTACTTTTAGTTTATTAATATAAAACTGTCAAATTGGTGAATCCTTAGGCCAATCTTAACATCAATCAAAAGGGCTCTGCTCGACCAAATCTTGGGGTGTGCTTAAGTGCTCACCCAGAATGCTGAATAATACAGAATATGCGTGAGGAAGCCCACATG
Organism: Pleurodeles waltl; assembly: GCF_031143425.1. Taxonomy (NCBI): domain Eukaryota; kingdom Metazoa; phylum Chordata; class Amphibia; order Caudata; family Salamandridae; genus Pleurodeles; species Pleurodeles waltl. Next base: position 558,277,161 of record NC_090451.1, read on the forward strand.
GCAGAAACACAGATCAATGTGAAACAAGATCATTTCACTAGAAAACCACAATCGCTTTGCTGGCTCTGAGGTTACTATGGTAAAATAAACTCTATATATTTCTGTAAACCTATTTTGGTACTATCTTAAAAGAAGTTGAGTTTCAGAAAAATGCATATGTTGCAAGGGTGTATCTGGAATTTTGGCCATATCCTGCGAAAATAATCCATAATGCCTGTCCAATTTCCTTGAGATATAGGGAGTCATTATGACCCCGGCGGTCGGTGTAATAGTGGAGGTATTACCGCCAACAGGCTGGCGGTACATATCGCCACTATTATGACATTAGAGGTTTGGCCAAAGCCAAACCGCCAAGTTGGAGGTACATATCTCCACTATTATGACATTAGCGGTTTGGCCAAAGCCAAACCGCCAAGTTGGAGGTACATATCTCCACTATTATGACATTAGCGGTTTGGCCAAAGTCAAACCGCCAAGTCAAAAACAACGACCGCCACGGCGGTAACGACCCCCGGGCTGGAGACTACAGTCTCCAGCACGGCGGCCGTCACCAGGCCGCCCATGGCATTTTGACCCCACCCACCGCCATGGTTTCCGTGATTTCTATACCGCAACGGAAACCATGGCGGTAGGCACTAACAGTGGCAGGGAATTCCCCCTCCCCAAAGTCCTCCCCCCCTCCAACTCCACCCCCCACATATACACCCACGCATACACACATTCACCCATGCAGTCATACATTTATACACACTCACTAACATACATGCAGGCACACACGCAATCACACAACACAACATGCACGTACACACACACACCCACTCATGCACACACGCGTTACACATGCATGCACGCATTCAACCAGTCACACACAGCCCCAACACCCCCACCCCCCCTCCTGTCGGAGAACCCGAGACTTACCTGCTTGCAGGGGGTCTTCCAGCAGGAGACGGGATGCGGCGCTGCTGCCAGCAGCAGTGTCTGCCAGCAAAACTCTGCCAGACCGTATCATGGAACATGACACAGTAGACGGAGTTTTGCTGGTGTGGCAGTTTTGCTTTGTGCCCTGAAGCTGAAATTGTTTCACTTTTATTTGAGGTAAAAGAACACTATCTTCAGTTTTGCTTTGAGCCCTGAAGCTGAAATTGTTTCACTTTTATTTGAGGTAAAAGACAGCTATCTGCAGTAAAATACAATCATCCAAGGGTGATTTACCAGTTTCCTGACTTCTGCTGTAGTTTTAAAGCACATGAAAATCTGACAACTTTCTATATAACCCAGTCTGGCTTCCTTTATTCCCAATAACTGCAGACCTGTCAGTGCCCTTGTGATTCCAAGTAATATAGTGAGAACCCATCAACTTTAGATAACTTAAATTGTTTCCAGTCCCGTGAGAGGCAATCAGCATTTACTCAGGTCATGTCATAAAAATTGCTTTGATCAAAATGGTAAACAACTTCCTAGGGTCATTGACAAAATTACTTGCATTTTCTGCATCTACTGTATTCATCCATTGCCTTAAGCACTATGGACTAATATCTCTTAGTAGTCCAGAAATATTTAGTCGTTGGTATTCGGGGCATACTTTACCTTCTTCCTCCTTTGTAAATTATGGGTTACTTCTAGGCTGCCGTATATTTTCAATGTCTATTTTCAACACTGGATTCTGATAGAGATCAACAGCCCCAAATAAAACATGACAAACTTATCAGTTGCTTAGAGGAGACCGAGTCTTAGGTGATATAGGTGGCCTAAAGCGAGTCACCTTTCTGTGTCAATTTGTCTATAGCAGTGGTTCCCAACCTGTGGTCCGGGGACTCCTGGGGGTCCGTGAAGCCTCTTCAGAGGGTCTGTGACTGCAACATTGACAGAATAGGTCACCAGCTTTCATTAATGTCTCAGTAAGGGGTCCCCTTTTCCAATAATGATTCAGTGGGGGGTCCCCGAGTTTCAGTAATGATAAAGTGGGGGTCCACAGAAGTCAAAAGGTTGGGAACCACTGGTATATAGAATCACATACATTTTTCCTTCAACCTCAACTGGTTATGTAAAAAGCATTTGTGGGGACATGAATGCACCCTGCATGGTAAACTGGTGTGTTCCCTTGCCCGGAATGCCAGATTACATGCATAACTGGGACTTTGACGTTTATGGCCCTAGCGTCAAGTTAAGCTAAGGCTGTGGGCAGAGGCCTTGGCCTATCAGTGGCTAAGGCTCAGGCCGATGATCTTGAGAGGCATACAAAGCATGAATTCAAAATAGAAAAAGCAAGTTAAGCGGTGGTGAACCATACTGTATTTTTTCTAAATGACAGTGAGACCGGCGCTTTTTATCTGTCACTGAAAGTGTGGCCCATAGGCCCTTCCTATAGAGTTCCACTGTTATGTGAATAGCAAGAACCTTGCACATGGAGTTTTCCTTCAGACTACACATTTGTCACAATATAGTAGAGGGCTGCTGGTGCTTGCACAAGCAAATACCTACTCTTTAAATAACTAGAGCTACAGTTTTTCTTTCTGTCACACTGAGGATCATCTACAAGGGTAAGAATTATCATTTGCTTAAATTATTAACAGAATAAATATAATAATGCCAGCGATATAGTAGTATGGCCTTAGGACTCAGTTTTTGATGGCTTATGTAAGGAAATGCCTCCTTGGCATGGTTGCCCCCTGACTTTCTGCCTTTGCTGATGCTATGTTTTGATTTTAAAGTGTGCTGAGGCCTGCTAACCAGGCCCCAGCACCAGTGTTCTTTCCCTAACCTGTACTTTTGTTTACACAATTGGCACACCCTGGCATCTAGGTAAGTCCCTTGTAACTGGTACCCCTGGTACCAAGGGCCCTGATGCCAGGGAAGGTCTCTAAGGGCTGCAGCATATCTTATGCCACCCTGGGGAACCCTCACTCAGCACAGACACACTGCTTGCCAGCTTGTGTGTGCTGGTGAGGACAAAACGAGTAAGTCGACATGGCACTCCCCTCAGGGTGCCATGCCAACCTCACACCGCCTATGCAGTATAGATAAGTCACCCCTCTAGCAGGCCTTACAGCCCTAAGGCTGGGTGCACTATACCATAGATGAGGGCACCAGTGCATGAGCACTGTGCCCCTACAGTGTCTAAGCCAAACCTTAGACATTGTAAGTGCAAGGTAGCCATAAGAGTATATGGTCTGGGAATCTGTCAAACACGAACTCCACAGCACCATAATGGCTATACTGAAAACTGGGAAGTTTGGTATCAAACTTCTCAGCACAATAAATGCACACTGATGCCAGTGTACATTTTATTGTAAAATACACCCCAGAGGGCACCTTAGAGGTGCCCCCTGAAACCTTAACCAACTACCCGTGTAGGCTGACTGGTTTTAGCAGCCTGCCACACTCGAGACATGTTGCTGGCCACATGGGGCGAGTGCCTTTGTCACTCTGTGGCTAGTAACAAAGCCTGCACTGGGTGGAGATGCTTATCACCTCCCCCTTGCAGGAGCTGTAACACCTGGCGGTGAGCCTCAAAGGCTCACCCCCTTTGTTACAGCACCACAGGGCATTCCAGCTAGTGGAGTTGCCGGCCCCCTCCGGCCACGGCCCCACTTCTGGCGGCAAGGCCGGAGGAGATAATGAGAAAAACAAGGAGGAGTCACTGGCCAGTCAGGACAGCCCCTAAGGCAACCTGAGCTGAAGTGACTCTGACTTTTAGGAATCCTCCATCTTGCAGATGGAGGATCCCCCCAATAGGGATAGGAATGTGACCCCCTCCCCTTGGGAGGAGGCACAAAGAGGGTGTAGCCACCCTCAGGGCTAGTAGCCATTGGCTACTGCCCTCCCTGACCTAAACACACCCCTAAATTCTGTATTTAGGGGCTCCCCTGAACCTAGGAACTCAGATTCCTGCAACCTAAGAAGAAGAGGACTGCTGAGCTGAAAAACCCTGCAGAGAAGACGGAGACACCAACTGCTTTGGCCCCAGCCCTACCGGCCTGTCTCCCCCCCTTATGAAGAAACTGCTCCAGCAACGCTTTCCCCAGGACCAGCGACCTCTGAATCCTCAGAGGACTGCCCTGCTCTAAAAGGGAAGAGGCACAAAGAGGGTGCAGCCACCCTCAAGGACAGTAGCCATTGGCTACTGCCCTCCCAGACCTAAACACACCTCTAAATTCAGTATTATGGGGCTCCCAGAACCGAGGAAAATAGATTCCTGCAACCTAAAGAAGAAGGACTGCTGACCTGAAGCCCTGCAGTGAAGACGGAGACGACAACTGATTTGGCCCCAGCCCCACCGGCATGTCTCCCTACTTCGAAGAAAACCGAAACAGCGACGCATCCAACAGGGTCTAGCAACGTCTGAAGCCTCAGAGGACTACCCTGCATCTAAAGGACCAAGAAGCTCCCGAGAACAGCGGCCCTGTTCAAGAAACTGCAACTTTTTGAAACAAAGAAGCAACTTTCAAAGACCACACGTTTCTCGCCGGAAGCGTGAGACTTTCCACTCTGCACCCAACGCCCCTGGCTCGACCTGCGTAATACTAACACTACAGGGAGGACTCCCCGGCGACTGCGAGCCCATGAGTAGCCAGAGTTAACCCCCCTGAGCCCCCACAGCGACGCCTGCAGAGGAAATCCATTGTTCCCCCTGACCGCAACTGCCTGCTTCAAGGAACCCAACGCCTGGAAACCACACTGCACCTGCAGCCCCCAGGACCTGAAGGAACCGAACTCCAGTGCAAGAGCGACCCCCAGGCTACCCTCTGCCTAGCACAGGTGGTGGCTACCCCAAGGAGCTCCCCCTGTGCCTGCCTGACTGCATCGTTGAAGAGATCCCCGGGTCTCCCCATTGATCTCTATTGAAAAACCCGATGCCTGTTTGCACTCTGCACCCGGCCGCCCCTGTGCCGCCGAGGGTGTACTTTCTGTGCCTGCTTGTGTCCCCCCGGTGCCCTACAAAAGCCCTCCGGTCTGCCCCCGAAGACGCGTGTACTTACCTGCTGGCAGACTAGAACCGGGGCACCCCTATTTCCATTGAAGCCTATGTGTTTTGTGCACTACTTTGACCTCTGCACCTGACCGTCCCTGAGCTGCTGGTGTGGTAACTTTGGGGTTGCCTTGAACCCCCAACGGTGGGCTACCTTGGACCCAACTTTGAACCCTGTAAGTGTTTTACTTACCTGTGAACTTAACGTCTACTTACCTCCCCCAGGAACTGTTGAATTTTGCACTGTGTCCCCTTTTAAAATAGCTTATTGCCATTTTTGTCAAAACTGTACATGCTATTGTGATTATTCAAAGTTCCTAGAATACCTGAGTGAAATACCTTTCATTTAAAGTATTGTTTGTAAATCTTGAACCTGTGGTTCTTAAAATAAACTAAGAAAATATATCTTTTTATATAAAAACCTATTGGCCTGGAATTTGTCTTTGAGTGTGTGTTCCTCATTTATTGCCTGTGTGTGTACAACAAATGCTTAACACTACCCTCTAATAAGCCTACTGCTCGACCACACTACCGCAAAATAAATAGAGCATTAGAATTCTCTTTTTGCCACTATCTTACCTCTAAGGGGAACCCTTGGACTCTGTGCACACTATTTCCTACTTTGAAATAGTATATACAGAGCAAACTTCCTACACTGGTTCTGGATGCCTTATCAGTTGTCTGTTTTGTGTTAACAGATCTGGTCTGTTGGGGAGTTTGATGTGTGGTACTACTGACAGATCTAACATTGTCGTGTACCATGGTTGATGTGCCCACGTTGGTGCTATGAGTTTGTTTTGACGCAGTTTGTTGACTAGAAATGGAATGAGTGGGAGAGGAGGAAAAGCGTAAGCAAATATCCCTGATCAGTTTATCCATAGAGCATTGCCCTAGGATAGAGGGTGAGGGAGCATGGATGCGAAGTTTCAGCATTTGGCGTTTTCGCTGATGGCGAATAGGTCTATGTCTGGTGTTCCCCAGTGATGAAAGTATGTCTAGAGTGTGTAGGGTTTGTATGACATAATGTGTATGGTTTTGACACTGTGTATGACTGTTGGATTTTATTAGCCAATCGTTGAGATATGGAAAAACATGGATGTGTTGCCTTCTTATGTAGGCTGCAACTACCGCAAGGCATTTTGTAAATACTCTGGGAGCTGTTGTTACCCCAAAGGTTAACACCTTGAACTGGTAATGCTTTCCCTGTATTACAAACCTGAGATATTTTCTGTGCGCTGGATGGATGGGTATGTGAAAATACGCATCCTTGAGGTCTAATGTTGCCATGAAATCTTGTTGTTGTAGCAGTGGGACTACATCCTGTAGTGTTACCATGTGAAAGTGTTCTGATAGGATGTAAAAACTGAGAGTTCTGAGATCTAGTATTGATCTCAAGGTTGCATCTTTTTTGGGAATAAGGAAGTACAGGGAGTAAACCCCTGTTCCTATCTAAGCTCCATGGCTTGTTTGAGTAATGGTGACTGTACTTCTTCTTGCAACATGGAGATGTGTTGGGAGGAGAGTTTGTGTGGTTTTGGAGGTATATCTGGGGGAATTTGTGCCAATTCTACGCAGTAACCATTGCGGATAATAATAAATACCCAGTTGTCTGTTGTAATGGGTAACCAATTTTTGTGGAACGTTTGCAGTCTTCCTCCCACAGGTGAAGTGTGATGAGGGAAGATGTGGAGCGAGTCACTGTTTTGTCTGTGAGGCTTGTTTTGCTGGCTGATATTTTCCCCTACCTCTGGGGAATTGGCCTTTATAAGTTCCTCTAAACCCACCTCGTTGGTACTGAGGCTGGCAAGATGGTTTGGATTGTGAGGTGGATGCCTCAGATGTTTGTGCTCTAAATCCGCACCTGTATTGAGGTTTTCAAAATGAACCTCTGTATTGTGTAGTATACAGAGCACCCATGGCTTTAGCGTGGTCTGAGGTTTTTTTCATCTTTTCAATGGCCGTATCAACTTCAGGGCCAAAAAGCTGTTTCTCATTGAATGGCATATTAAGGACAGCCTGCTGGATTTCAGGTTTAAACCCTGACGACCAAAGCCATGCGTGTCTCAGTGCACGTCTCAGTAATAGCTGTACTGGGGTTCCCTCTGTATTCATTCCATTTTCCACATATCATTGTCCATTTTCAGGAACACCCTACCCCCTCACCCTACCCTTCTTTGGACACCACCTTTTCAGCAAGCATGCACCGATCCATATCATTCTTCAAATCTCTCAGTTGTGGCAGTTGCTTCGCCTCTACAGGCGTGCAATGCTGCATTTTAGAACCGTCAGCCTAGGGTCACCCATATTCATTCCACTGTGGTCAGGTCAGAGGCGTCCCAGATATTGCAGAGGTACCACTCGGCATCAGGCTCCATAAATAGTGTTCACACAACTAAGCACAGCTAACCAATAATGTTGCAACGCGGGCCAATTCCATATAATATGTAAAAATGTGCCTGTCTACCCACATCTTCTATGACGTTCATTTATGGCTCTGCCCATTTTTAACAACGTAGTGCTCGAGAAATACACCCTGTGTAGGATTCTGAGTTGCACTAAATGGAATCTGGACCATACGGCCACCTCCCTGGGGGATGTCAGAGCCTCTTGCAATTCATTACCTTCAAGACCCTCTAAATCTTGCTCCCATTGTGTCCTCAAGTGAACCAGGGCCTCCGGTAAGTTATTAATTATCTTCTGATAAGTGAGATTGTTTTGCAGGGCATATAGGTGTCAAGCAATCTGTCTTCAAGCAGGGAAAGCCTCTGGGAGTATAGTGCCTGTTGGCTGTGCTTTCTGCATGGCATGGCAAATTTGATGGTAACTGTAAGTTTGTAGCTGGAATTCACTTTGCAGTTTCCGGCCCCCTAATGTGAGAACCTTCTGCTCTAAGGAGGCCCTGACAAAAACCTGTATGGCAAGAGGGTGTAACATCCCTTCCCCCAGGATGACCTGCAGGTTAGTCTTTCTAAGGCAGCAAGCCTCAAAGTGCTGCTGCCTTTGAAATGCAAATCTGGCTCCACTCACAGGAGAGGAAGCCACCCCCAATCCAGAGCCCATTTGGCACCAGGGAAGGCAGGAAAATTAGCTAGTCATGTAGGTGCGCCACCTCCAGACTAGTACCACCACTAAGGTGGGCTACTGTGACGCGGACACAATTTTTCAGATGTAGCCATCTTTGAAATGACATACCTAGGAATTCTGGGACAAGGTTATGCCCACTTACCACAGGAAGTGGTCATGTAGGGGGGAGTAGTGACCCCAAGGGTCAGTAGCCCATTGGCTACTATCTAAGATACCCCTAACAATGCTGAATATTAAGGCGAGCCCCTGGCACCAGAGAAGCAGATCCTGATGACCTAGGAAGACCAAGGATACAGAAGAGCTGCAAAAGCAGAAGAAGAGGAAAGAAGCAGCTGACCTGGTACTATCCCCGCTGGCCTGTCTACATCCCTAGTCGAAAATCCGCACCAGAGTCGACCCATCCTGCAGCTGTGACTCCAGAAACCCTATAGGACTGCCTGCCTTCGAGAAAAAAAAAATCAAGACCTCTGGTGAACAGCAGACCAGTTCTCCAGCAAACTCCAAAAGAAGGGACTCTGAAGCCTCTGGTTCTACCAAAACCCGACACCTGAAGTCACCACTGCATCCACCATCTCTGACTAAGATGAAGTGGGACACCAGTGCCAACAAGGCTCCCCAGCCCTCCAGAGTCAGAGTTCATTATGGTTTTACCCCTCCTGGACGATGCCTGCAGCCTCTGCATGCAGCCACCTTCTACCACGAATTCTCTGGTTAGAAAAACCTGACACTCAAGGACACCTCTGAACCCGTTGCCCCTTAGCCGTAGAGAAGAGGATCAAAGATGCCTACCTGTGCCCAAGCATCATGTGGCCTGAGCCCCGCTGTTGGTTCAGCCTGACTGGGCCCCGGCCAGAGCCTGCAGGCTCTTTTCGCAGTGACCGATCTCCCCAAGAATGCATTGGGCACCTGATGCTGTTTTTGCACTCTGCACCCAGCTGTCCCACTGACGTTGAGGGTGTACTGTGAGTGTTGCCGTGGACCTTGCCCACTACTCACCTTAACTCCTGGAGATTGGTATTGTGCAAGTTGCTGTACTCTACCTGTCAGCACAGCTTGTTTTTCCTCCCATAGGATAACGTTGCAGAACTCACAAATTGCACTCTGTCCACTTTTTAAAGTGAAACGAATTCCTATTTAAAAACATACTTAACTGAACTATTCCTCTCTGATGCCTAAACATATACAAAGATACTTGTATTTTTTATAAATTGGTGTGCATCTCCTTTTTGAGTTGTATGTCCCATTCATTTTGACCCTTTACACAGTTTTCATATACCATATAAAGGGCCACCTTCCTGCACCTTTAAATGCCTTTTGCCTACAGTCACCATTCAGTGGGACCAAGCACTTCACTTGGCTGAATTTGCCTACAATCACAGCAACCATTCTGCCACGTAAAGCACCCCTTTCTATTTCATGACAGGGTACCATCCAAGAGTGCTGCCATCCTTACTAGTACAGGCGACACATCTCTAGAACCCTCTGTAACAGAGCTATTGTGATAGTTACATAGCTGTCAAGATTGCGCCAAACAATGTTTAGGAAAGGCAAAACAGACTATGAAACTCCAAGCTGATAAACACAGGACCCTGGCACCAGAGTATAAAATTGGAGATTAGATCATCTGGTTGTCTACATGTAACATCAAGATGGACAGCCCACGTAAACTCCAGCTGCGTTTCATTGGACCCTTTTCCATTGTGCAGAAATTAACCCTGTCTCAGAGAAACTGCAACTATTGCCAAAATATACCTTTCATCCCATATTTCAGGTGTGCCTCATTAAGCCCTAAAACCTAGACATACCACCACACCCATTTCTGGTGAATGATCACGTAGAGGCTGAAGTACAGTGCATCTTAAACTCTAAGCGCATTCAAGGCAGACTTCACTACATTGTAGACTCGGAGGACTATGAACACTCAGAGCGCTTGTGGGAACCTGCATCTTTTGTCCTTGCCCCATGCCTCAATAGGCGTTTCCATGCATTACATCCAGAAAAACCCTGCACTGCTGGGTGGACTTGGGAGAGGTGAGTGTCACAGTTCCCACACCACAGCGTGCTTATGTTCATGGTTGGCAAAAAGGTGGCCCTCTCCGAAGTAATGTTCTGCTTTTAATGTTATGCGCTATTGACTTGCCATCCCTTGTGTTAGTCGGAGAAACCCACAGCAGATGCTTTAATGAGGAAAAAATGTGCCATTGCGTGCATTATGATGCGATCACTTCATTGTACTTGGTACAGGCACGAACTGTAAAAACTGAAACTTTCCCTGGCTGCTTTGGTAGAGACTTTGGGAAAGCTGTCAGCTTAATACTCTTGGCGCACCCCATGTTTCTGACTCTGACTGCTGGCTAACATGTAAAATAACACACCAGGAGAACGATCAAACACCCTCCACATGCAGCCACAACGCTGTCAGCATTATACACACAGCATACCACATGTTTCTGACTCTGGCCGTTGGCTAACACATGGAGCAATGCACGAGGAGAACAACCACGCCATTTACATGCAGCCACAACTGCCACTAGACGGTATGGCTATTTAAGCCGCTTCCTTCTGCCGAAGTTCACTTGACCTCATTGGAAGCACCTCTCACCAGCGCTCCAGTTGTCAGTAGATGTGCCGAGAGCAAGTCCTTAAGCTGCTCCCCGCCTTGCTTCCGCTGCATGCATTTCCCTGCCCTGCAGAGAAGGATAAGCAACAAGAATAGGCCAAAGTACAGGTATTTCGGTACCACCTCTAGCAGTACCTGCCCAGACAGCATCCTTTGCTGGCTTAGGAAGTATTTAAAATAACACTTGTGCGAATTGTTTTTTTTTTTTTTTTACTACTTGTGCCATTGCATTAGTAATACTGATCAATTCTGCTATGTAGGCATTTGGCTAAACAGCTAAATAAACTGGGACCCTCTGATGAGTGCCAATGTACAGTCCTTGATTAGGGTAGCCCATAGCTTTGATGCCTTTTCCAGGCATACTGGTCACACATGTCAAATCCATAATGGATCTGTACAAAGCTAAATGTATCCTGACAGTGGCATTTGGTTCTGTGATTTGGGGTTATAAGCTTTGTCACCCTAACCAAGTCGCCAAAAATAAGTTCTTAAGGAGGATTCTGAGGATACCACAGAATGTACCTGCAGAGATTTTGCATGAAGAACTGGGTGCAGGGTTTATCTCTGATTATATAGAAATCCACCCCGTACTATTGGGGTTTTCCGTCTGGTTAAAAAATGATCTGGAATTTAATATATGGACTTTAAAAGATTGTTTGGGTCTGGATTATTCCCATCGTATCCCCTGGCTGCACTATATTAAAGGTATTTTGGAAGACTTCGGTAGACCCAAACTTTTCTCTGAACCAGAACACATTTCTAAAACAGATGTTTTAGAGTCAAGGAGGCATTTCGCATTTGTGTGCATGAAAAAAGGGTTGAATGCAGAATTGTCTAAAAATTCTTGTAACCAATACACTGTAGTGAAAACCTTGTGTAAAATATAACTGTTATTGACACTTGCTCTGCCCGTTTACCACAGAGGACTTTTATTTTCGCTTGAATTTGATCACTCAGCTTATAGCTGGTTTGCATAAACCATCAGAGCCTCCAATTTGCACATGTGAAATGGCTGCTACATTATACACTTTACATATTGTAATTATCTGCCCTAAATTTGCTTATCTATGTCGTAAGAACATACACCTCCTCCTTTTGACATTGAATTTTAAGCAAGTGAGGCCTGCTTTTCTGTAGCTCCCATTTTAAGGTAGTCCTAATGATTGTTTTTATGTATCATGGTTTTTAGCAGGGATGCTCCACTCCTCCATATGAAATTTTGTTGCACTGTTTTTAGAAGATGTTATCAAACTGTTTATTATTAATTGTTTTTATTATTTATTGTGGTAAATCTAATAAGAATTTTGCCAGTGCAGCATTCAATTGCTGTTACCAAAGTTAGCCCTCACAGGGAGTGGAGGTCCTACGTGGCCCCACTGGAACCTCCTGGAGTTCAGCTGAGTAGCTTGTGACACCTGTCTTATCTGTACAGAACACCTCATGTACCAACTTACATATGTACATATATGCTGATAACACTCTTGCATTACAAGCTCGGCAAGTAAGTTTCTTGCAGTATACTTGTTTGCAGGAGCAGTCTAAATATCCTAATATTGATGTCTGATTCTTTCTCAGTTTTAAACCATTCCCATTCTATTTTTCTATATTTATAATCCTTGCTTTAATGTTAGTAATTTTCCCATGTTTCCATCTGTGTAGCCCTATCGCTAAACTGTGTTACATTTACTGCTAAATGCTCATCTGATGTGAAGAGGATTTGTTTTTTTAGCTTGTGCCCCTAACCAGTGCTAGTTGCCATACAATCCCTGTGCTCCCCATATCAAGTAATCCTTCCCTTATTCTTTGCATAGGCCCTGTGCCTGTTCAAGATCAGACTACTAAGGGCCATAGTGCAATATATATCAGTCCTCTTCTCCACCTTATCCCCCTCTGTCACTATTTGTTGTTAATGTTCCAATTTGTTCTTTCACTGTTCTGAGCTTACTCATATGAAGTTCTCATCTTTTCAATCAACTCATCAACCTCCTCCTGTTTTCTAAGATCGTGCATTTTGTTTCTTCGCGTACCCCTCAGTACTGCTAGGCATCTAAATATGACCCTTACACCCAGCTTCCGAAGTTCATCCATCCTTCTATCCAGCTCTCACTGCCGCTGGACAAAACTTCTGCATATATCTGATCAGACTTAATACATAAAATTGTCAAACCTCAGTGTTTTGTTTTTAATGGCAATCCCTAATATCTGTTTGTTGGGAAGGAAACGTCTCTTGAGGTGTCAGACGTGCACCCCTGCTGTGAGTGCATCAGCTTCAATGATGTCTGGATCCCTAGTGCTGATTTTTGTAGTTGTGGGCGCACATGGGTCATGTGTCTATGCCAGGACGTACCAATTTCGGTCTTATTGGACAAGGAGGGGCACCCAAAGCACAAACTTCATGGTGGTGAAAGTCTACTGCCTTTGCCAGGAACTGAAAAGCATGAGTGCGGTGTTGGCAGCTTACAGTTTAGTAATTAGTAGGAGTAAACAGGTCCTTGCTACCATTGTCACTGGAGTGAGGCCTATAAGCTCACCTGTGTAAAGGTCTGTTGCTGAGTACTTTATTCACCCTTGGCCTACATCAATTTAGCATGCTGTGCTGTGTGTCTGTGTTGTATGCATGTGCTAGGTGCATGTGTGCCTGTGAATGGCACAATACATGGAAGATTCTGGGTTCCATTTTAAAAGACCCAGGGCTGAGTAGAGGGGCATGGGGAGGTGGAGGAATCTATTTAGACCGATATTCAGTGGTGCATTCCTGTGAGCTTGGTAGGGCACACACACACACACACACACACACACACACACACACACACACACTCACACACTCACACACTCGAGGAAGAAGAGCCAGGGCTTTTTGATTCTGAAGAGGTCTCTGGAATGGGGCCTTGGCTCATCTCAGGCAGAAGATGAAGCTCATAACAGAATCATAATGAGTAGAGACAGGGCACCGGGTTAACCTTTTGATACACATATCACTGTGGCTGACATTCAGGTGTGACCTTCTTGTTACTCCCATGGCCTGTTTTGGGGGAGCTACCAGATGTGTAGTCACTCTTGCCGTGGCAGACTGCTTTTTGGAGGTAGGGCAGAAGAAAGGACACATCAAAAGGCAGCAGACCCCAAACTCAATCTTCAAAGATTCAGACCCTATATCACATTTGGCATCAGGAAATGGAGCATAAGAAGGTGACCTTGAGGCCCCCTAACTAGTCAACTGTCAAGCAGCAAGTCGGGTCAAGTGGGAAGGAGAAGCTCTGCAAGACATTTGCCTATGACTAGGAAAAGGAGTTAAGGCTGGCAGACTCCCTGCTGGGTGAAGGGACATCACCCAGGGAAAATCCAAGAGCACCTGCCACTGGAGAAGTGCCCAGTGTGCTCTGTGAGAAAGAGATCACTGGAGAGAGCGAAGTCCAGTGGGGAATCTCGGTGAGTAGATTCCTGTAGCAAGGTGTGAGATGAGAACTGCCATGCCGATCGGGCTGTTGCCCATGTGCAGTGAGAAAGTCTCCAGCCCTGTATGCACAGGGGCCACTGTTAAGCTAAGCATGCCAATCGGGCCGTTGATTGTATGCAGTATGTAACTAGGCAACCACGTTTCCCAGAGGGGGGGTGGGGGGGGGGGAGGGGGACATTTATTGCTGCTATTGAACGTATTTTACTTGTGAGTCTGTGTACACCCTGTCCTCCTCGCATTCGACACTGCAGCATAGGATGGGCGCAGGCTCACTCTACTGAGTGGTGCGGTTGCTCCTCTAGCGATCAGAGCAGCTTCCAGTTCCCAACAAAGCTGCAAGTCACGTTCTCCCTGGCAGGGTTATTCAGGCCTTTGGCTCCCGACTGGAGTCCCAAGACGGAGCATCAATCTCCTTGGTGTCCCCCTGGTCTATGAAGATCAGTAAGGGCAGATCATTTGGTGCAGCCAGTCCCATAGTTCACAGTCTTCACTTCCAGGTGACAGCCCAAAGTCTTTGATGATTTGGTCCCAGTAGCCCCCCTCGGCATATGGGGGCCCTGTTCAAGCGTTCACAAAATCCTCGCACACTGGTCACACAACTTCTTCACCATTGCCCTTTTCTGGCATACGAGGACACTGCAATGAGGTTGTGTGGGTTTGACGCACTGCACATAGCATTTGCTACTTGGCACAGAGCACGGTGCCCTCCACTGGCATACGGAGGTCGCCGAAAACAGTCTTGCACATGGGCTATGTTATGTTACCTTATATCGATTTGTAGAGAGCACTAATCACCCAAGAGGGTATCCAGGCGTTTAGACAGGTGTGTGGTCCCCAAGGTGCTTATTGCGAAGAGCCAGGCCTTCAGCTTCTTGCAGAACTCAAGAAGATTGGAGGAGGCCCTGATGTGTTGTTGCAGGTTGTTCCATGTCTTGTGTGCATTGTAGGAAAATGAGGGCCCTTAAGTTTTGCTTTTATGGATGGGGGAATGTAAGCAAGTGAGAGTGAGGCAGAGTGTTGATGTCTGGTGGGTTGGTGAAAGTGTATGCAGCTGTTCAGGTGTTCTGGTCCTGTGTTGTGTAGGGGTTTATATGCATGGGTAAGAAATTTGACTTGACTGCGCTTGTAAATGGGGAGCCCCAATGCCTTTGGTACCATATACCAGGAGCTTATATGGGGGCATCAGTATGCCCATTGTGGGCTGTAAAAGGTTAGGGACGAGAGAGAGAGAGAGAGAGAGAGAGAGAGAGAGAAGTCACTGGGGTCCAGGTTAGCAGGATTCCAGTTAACACAGTCAAAACACACTGACAGCAGGCAAAAAGTGGGGGTAACCATGCTAAAAAGAGGGCACACATATGTTCAGTACTCACCTACGACAAAGTTGGCATTAGGGATCCAGGTAGCAGTACAGTTCGGCACTCAGGGCAGGGGTACATGTCTTTACCATGCAGAGGACTTTTCCGTCCCAATGACCCTACTGTTTCTACCTTGCCCCCGATGGGACTCGGATTGCTTGACCTGTGCTACCACAGAGAGTCACGGGCTGAAGGGGTACATGGCCTAGTTGCTCTGCTCAGGATCCACAGTAGGTCAGGATCCAGGACATCGGGAATAAATTACCCCCAAACACACGGTTGGTTCCAGCAGTTCCTGCTTGCCCCGTGGCCCCCCGGAAGAGGTTATGGCACTGTTCTTTTAGTATGTAGGTAAGTTGACCAGGATCTTCCTCTGGGCTTTACAATTTGGGTTGTACTTAAATAGGTCTCTGTGGACCCTTTGAATTTCAAACCCTCAATTCCACTTAGTGTTGCACTTAGACACCCCACTCCTGAGTAGGTCAATCTCAAAGCTTTTCAAGTCAATTCCTTCAGCCTCGTCTGCTATATTTAAAATTTTAAGAATGTTACTCTTTAAATAAATCTCCTGGTTTTCTAGGTCCTCCTTCACGCTTTAATTTTCTAGTTTAGGCTGATTTATTTCCTGTGTGTTACTTCAGAAGTCCAGATTATCCTTCAGGGTCTTTGGCTCTTTCTGCTAGATCGTATATCTTAGTATACAGAATGTGATATGCCTCCTAAATCTCCTTTTGGTTGATTATGGAGATCTCTTACTCTTTCTTCACTTCCAATTTATAATTAAGTAATACAGATTCCAAGAATGCTCTTCCTAACTCACTCCGGGGTTTGGGTTGTTGTTGTCTCTGGTGCCCCTGATGTGGACTCATTGTTGTTTGTGCTGCTTCTTTCTACAATAGTATGCTTCTCAGAATCACCTGGATGTCTTCCATCTGTTTGCTGGAGCGCTTGCAATGTAGGGCTGTAGCTTCATTAGGGTTTATAGTAGCACTGAACTCCAACCCTTCACTAGGCTTTCTCTGTATTAGAGGCTGAGGTGGGAGCGGTGTCCATAGATCTGCGACTCTCAAACCCTTACCCCATGTTTGAATTGGTGAGTCCGTTAGGAATTGCATATGTTGCTTTTTCTATTCCGTTATTTTGAAAAAGGAACCTAATAATGGGGTAGGTCTCTGTAGGATCTTTTTTAGGGTACTTTATTTTGTTGTGTTCTTTTCTGTTTGGAGAATTAGGTTTCAGAGACACACAGGTCTGGAATTTAGTCCAACTTTCACCATTTTGTATTGGGTTTCCGCCTACTGTCTGATTGTCTATGATGCCTTGTGGTTCTGGCATTTAATATGACCTAAATGGGGTAGAGCATAGTGATAATAGACAAGTGTCCTCTAACCATGCACCCCATGCTTTGCCTTTTCCTAGCTCACTCATCCGCTGTAAATTAATTTCAGTCTTACTGACAACCCCCCCCTTTTTTTTTTTTTTTTTTTAGGTAGACCTAGTTGAGCAGAAGTGTTTTAATGATGTTTGTTAGTTACCTCAAACCCAGAGTCCTGCTCCTGGCCTCCCAACATCCACTGGCTGCAGGGACACTCAGCCTCTGGGAAGCTCTGTGGACTGACTCCCTTGGTTGGCTGTCTCTCTGCTGACTCAAATTCTCCTTGGCACCTTTGGACTTGTATCACTGCTGACGCTGCCTTGTAGAATTATCTGCAAATCATTGTCTCTCCCTCAGCATAGTTGGATAGTGGCAATGGGGAGGACCTGGAGCCAAAACAAAACAGAATCAAGGTCAATCCCACATGGAGGATCCTGCAACCAGCTGATAGCTTGCCACCGTGTTCTCTGCCATTGCACAGGGCACTACTTCAGAAAGGTTGATGACAGCCAGATTTCACACTGTACTGTACTGTGGTCAAGTGGTGGGTACCCAACCCAGGAAAACCAGTCCATAAGCACAGACAGTGCTCCAAGATACCTTGTCTGGGAAGTGTTTATAAAGACGGGGCTCAAAGTATCCCACTTGGTTCAAGGAAGTTCTTCTCAGAGTTCTCAAAGAACTGTTGAGAACTAGGACTGATATCTGTCAGACAGCCAAACTGCGAGAGATGAGAAGGCATCACCTCAATACTGTTCATCTTGTTAAAAGGGTCTACCTGTTTCCTGGAAACCGGTCTGTCCTACTGAGAAAAGGGAGAAAGGTGTGGCCCACAGGAGCACACTACTCAAGGAAGGAGAAGCCCAGCGGCGAAGCCCAGTAGAGGGCAGCCAAGAAGAGCGGACTGTTGGTGTATAAACAGAGTTGAGCTGAGTCTGACTGAAGGTCTCTAATCCTCATTGAGTGTTTCTAAGATCCATTGAACGGGTCTGATAATCTGTGGCAAGCGTTATATTACTTGCATATTCCCGATGCAACTGTCTTGAACAGAACAATAAGTTCAGCTTGAGCACATCATTACCTGTGCATAGGAATGACAGATACAAGGTTGGTGGAAGTAGGTCTTGTCTTCCTGTAAGTGGATCAGTTAAGGGACATGTGTTTGGAGAGAGGATGGGGGCCTCGCAGGAACAGGGAGCTTGGGATAAGTGAATTTTTTATAAAGAACCATTTTGAGAATCTGGACAGCAGGGAAGAAACTATGATGGACTTAGGGGAGGTTAACATGTTAAGCACCTGGAGGGGAAAAGCTTTGATGCCAGGCTCTCTTAGTCCATTACCTTAGTTTGTCCCTTGACACACTTAAAAAGTATCCTAAAATTTCCTTTCTGAGATTTCCCCAGTATAGTCACTCCTCTGCCCCCATTGTCAAGAGTACAATTATCACCAACTTCAGAAGTCATTCCCTTTGTGTGAGTTAAGTCTGTGTTCCAAAAGTCTGAGTCCCCATTCTAGTAGTTGGCCCTTCAGAAAGCTATAGTTTAGGATAAGAGAGTCATTGAGTTAAATAGAGAGAAGTTGAGAATAGCTCACTGGGAACAAGAGAAGGTAGAGACAGGAGGAATGGGGCCAAGAGAAAAAAAAACAGAAGACAAAAAGCAAGAGAATTAGAGTGAGGATAGCCCTGGAAAAAGAGACCAATACATCGAGGAAAGAAGATTTCAACTCTCAGGACATCCTGTGAAGGGTCTCAAAGAGTATGTGCATATGTATGTGGAAAGCAATTATATTTTTGAATGATTTGTGACGTTAGATTTAGCTTGTAGAATGCAAGTTTTAAATGCCATATCTAAGGCAACTGATTTGATAAGTCACTAACAGGACACTATGGCTGTCACTGAGTGAATGCCAGTGGCTGATCCATGAATGAGGAGAAAATGAAGGAAGCCTGATAATAAGGTTTGGGCAATACCATCAGACATTCAGGGAAAACAAAAGCGTGCAAAATATTCAGTTTAAAACCTGGATTTATCATATGCTGCGTGATTAGAATGAATGAGTGAGAGGGATTTAGGTAAATGATGTTCATGCCCTTAATCAACTAATGGTAAAAAAGTGACTCAGAGTAGTGTGTTTTCTCCAACCAGGCAAAGCCTGTCTGACGATCCAGAAAAATTTGAAGTGTTGACTGAGAAGGGATGGCTAACTGGATTACAAAAATGTCTGTAACAGATTAGTTGTAAGCCAAGAGGGGAGAAGGAAGACATTTTATCAGATTAGTTTCAAACCGGAGGGCATGGGCAATGTCAATTCTCGAGGTTCCCCGACTGGACACCAGCAGAAAGGGATCTTGGTTTCTGGGCAGGAGAAAAAGGAAAAGGGAGGGATAGAGATTTCTCCCATACCCAAAGTAGTGACTTGCTACTGGTACCACAAAAAGGGGCATTACAGAAAGGATTGTCTAGAGAAAGATCAAGTACCTGTCATGTCAACCATGGACAGTAAATTAACTGTGGGGGAGGACATGCAAGAGGGTCCAGTGGCACTCAACCTCGTTTTTATGAAAATCTAGAAAAGGGACCCATATTCCCTAAAGCACATCTATCTAAAAACAATGGTGGTTGTGTTTGCAGCAGGTGTTTAGTGGACTATGGATGAGAGAATGCATCACATACATGAGGAGAGTCTTGCTGGTGCCAGTGGCTACTCAAGAACTCATAAAAAATATCTCAAGTAAGAGACCATTTGTTCTGTCAGAAAAGTCTCACTCCCACATGCTACAGCAAAATATTATTGAAATTCTCCCTTCAATGAAAATGAAGAGTCTTGGCTTGTAGATTTCCACTAGTAGGCTCCTCCTTATTGCACATCATTCCACTTTCAAAACCCAGGCACACTCTTCAACCTAGAAAACCGGCTCTGCAGGGAAGAATTCAATGTAGGCAAGCAAAAAGAGGGGGTAAGAGAAATTATGATATCACACATACCGTGTACCTGGCTTTCCATACTGGCACTTGGCAGGACAGGATGTTCAAGTACTTCCGAGGTTGCCGTGAATCCCAAAACTTAAATAGAAATATAGAGAGAGCGAGAATGGAAGTGTTAAATGGAGAAATAGAAAACAAATCCTTCAAAACATCATTATGAGAGCAAGAACTGCTAGACTGAGGTGCCTGGTTTAATACTTAAAGTAATCTAGACCTTCTATCCGGTTGCTAGTTTGGAGATCCACTGCACAGCAGTATGTTAGGACTAGAGGACCCAGCCAAAAATATTTATATATGGTGATTATCACATGCAGATAATCAGCATAAGGTGGGATGGAAGGTGAAGGGCAGATTTTAAATACTGTATTTGTGATCATTTCTTCAAAGAAATCCTAAACAAGCATCGGCATTGCAAACTGATTGGTCCCGGCTGACTAATATATCTATTGTATCATGGTTACCTGTTCATTCCCTGATGGAGCATGCTATAGGAAAACCATGAATGCTGCCTTCATTAAGAAAGTAATGCTGTACCAGCAGCATATGGAATGAACAAAGAAAACATACCCTCTATAACATTGTGTCTGCTATTTACAGGGTTTAGAAATAAAAATAGTATTGTATAGTGCTTCTTAACCTTTGGTTCGCAGACCTCTGTGGGTCCGCAACACTTATTCATGGGGTCTGTGATTGTTTAGGAAATGAAATTAAATATTAGAAGATTACTACAGTGCATATACATAAAAAAATAAAACTGAAAATGTTAAAATGATCTGTAAACGGGAAGGAATTTGAAACAGCAAGCTTAAAATTAAGTTATCAGTCATTTCAGTAAATTTTTTATTCAGCTACTTAAAGCCATAAAAGTGCACAACATCCAGCAATATAACATTCATAAAGGACATATACATATCACAGTTTAAAAGTTGCATAAAAGCCTCATGAAGGGTACCCTGATTGAGGGCTTTGGATTCTCCACTGAGGAGTACAGGATTAGGTTCAGGGGGGCTCAAAAATCCTCGAGCCAGACCTGGGTTGACTTTGTTGACTACTCAGTGAAAACACTAGATGGTTGGATTCAAGGCAGTGGTGTAAGTAATTATGATGGGCTGTACAATTTATTTGTGAAAGAACACCTATTGAGTAATTGTTTCAATGATAAACTGCATCAGCATCTGGTAGACCTAGGACCAATTTCTCCCCAAGAATTGGGAAAGAAGGCGGACCATTGGGTCAAGACAAGGGTGTCCAAGACTTCAACAGGGGGTGACCAAAAGAAAGGGGTCACAAAGACTCCCCAGGGGAAGGGTGATGAGACAACCAAAACTAAAAATAGTAAAGAGTCTTCTACAGGCCCCCAAAAACCTGCACAGGAGGGTGGGCCCAGAGCCTCTTCACAAAACAATGGGTACAAGGGTAAAAACTTTGATCCCAAAAAGGCCTGGTGTCATAGCTGTAAACAGCATGGACACCAAACTGGAGACAAGGCCTGTCCCAAGAAAGGTTCCACTCCAAACTCCCATCCAGGTAACACTGGTATGGCTAGTCTCCAAGTGGGATCAACAGTGTGCCCAGAGCAAATCAGGGTCCACACTGAAGCTACTCTAGTTTCTGAGGGTGGGGTGGATTTAGCCACACTAGCTGTCTGGCCGCCTAACATGCAAAAATACAGACAGCAACTCTTAATTAATGGGACTAGAATAGAGGGCCTGAGGGATACAGGTGCCAGTGTCACCATGGTGACAGAGAAACTGGTTTCCCCTGGCCAATACCTGACTGGAAAAACTTACACAGTCACCAACGCTGACAATCAGAGAAAAATACATCCCATGGCAATGGTTACTTTAGAATGGGGAGGGGTCAATGGCCTGAAACAGGTGGTGGTCTCCTCAAATATCCCAGTGGACTGTCTGCTTGGAAATGACCTGGAGTCCTCAGCATGGGCTGAGGTAGAACTAAAAACCCATGCAGCAATGCTGGGTATCCCTGAACTGGTGTGTGTGAAAACAAGAGCACAATGCAAGGCACAGGGTGAACAAGTAGAGCTGGAGTCTGGAAGAATGGCCCAGCCTACCAAGAGAACAGGAAAGTCAGTTGGGAAACCAACTACAACACAGCAAAAGAAAGGGAACCTCTCTTCTCAGGAAGAAGTTCTGCCCTCTGAGGGAACTGAGCCTTTGGAGCTTGAACCTTATCAGGTTGAGCTCTTAGGCCCAGGGGGACCCTCAAGGGAGGAGCTGTGTAAGGGACAAGAAACCTGTCCCTCTCTTGAAGGCCTTAGGCAGCAAGCTGCTGAAGAGTCCAAAGGCAAGAAAAATGGAACGCATAAGGTCTATTGGGAAGATGGACTCCTGTACACTGAGGCCAGAGACCCCAAACCTGGTGCCACTAGGAGAGTGGTAGTGCCTCAGCTGTTCAGGAAGTTCATCCTAACATTGGCCCATGACATTCCCCTTGCTGGACATTTGGGACAAACCAAGACGTGGGAGAGGTTAGTCAACCACTTCTACTGGCCCAATATGTCCAACATGGTTAAGGAGTTTTGCCTCTCCTGCCCCACCTGTCAAGCCAGTGGTAAGACAGGTGGGCATCCAAAGGCCCCCCTCATTCCACTTCCAGTGGTGGGGGTTCCCTTTGAAAGAGTGGGTGTGGATATAGTTGGTCCACTAGAACCTCCCACAGCCTCAGGAAATATGTATATCCTGGTAGTAGTGGATCATGCTACCAGGTATCCTGAAGCTATTCCCCTTAGGTCGACTACTGCCCCTGCAGTAGCCAAGGCCCTCATTGGTATCTTTACCAGAGTGGGTTTCCCTAAGGAGGTGGTGTCTGACAGAGGTACCAACTTCATGTCAGCATACCTAAAGCACATGTGGAATGAGTGTGGAGTGACTTATAAATTCACTACACCATACCATCCACAAACTAATGGCTTGGTTGAGAGATTCAACAAGACATTAAAAGGCATGATCATGGGGCTCCCAGAAAAGCTCAAAAGGAGATGGGATGTCCTCTTGCCATGTCTGCTTTTCACTTACAGAGAGGTGCCACAGAAGGGAGTAGGATTCTCACCCTTTGAACTTCTGTTTGGTCATCCTGTAAGGGGACCACTTGCCCTTGTTAAAGAAGGCTGGGAGAGACCTCTCCATGAGCCTAAACAGGACATAGTGGACTATGTACTTGGCCTTCGCTCTAGAATGGCAGAGTACATGGAAAAGGCAACCAAAAACCTTGAGGCCAGCCAACAGCTCCAGAAGTTTTGGTATGACCAAAAGGCTGCACTGGTTGAGTTCCAACCAGGGCAGAAAGTCTGGGTTCTGGAACCTGTGGCTCCCAGGGCACTCCAGGACAAATGGAGTGGCCCTTACCCAGTACTAGAAAGGAAGAGTCAGGTCACCTACCTGGTGGACCTGGGCACAAGCAGGAGCCCCAAGAGGGTGATCCATGTGAACCGCCTTAAGCTCTTCCATGACAGGGCTGATGTCAATCTGTTGATGGTAACAGATGAGGATCAGGAGGCAGAGAGTGAACCTCTCCCTGATCTTCTGTCATCAGAACCAAAAGATGGCACAGTAGATGGAGTGATCTACTCAGACACCCTCTCTGGCCAACAGCAAGCTGATTGTAGGAGAGTCCTACAACAGTTTCCTGAACTCTTCTCCTTAACCCCTGGTCAGACACACCTGTGTACCCATGATGTGGACACAGGAGACAGCATGCCTGTCAAGAACAAAATCTTTAGACAGTCTGACCATGTAAAGGAAAGCATCAAGGTGGAAGTCCACAAGATGCTGGAATTGGGAGTAATTGAGCGCTCTGACAGCCCCTGGGCTAGCCCAGTGGTCTTAGTCCCCAAACCTCACACCAAAGATGGAAAGAAAGAGATGAGGTTTGTGTGGACTACAGAGGGCTCAATTCTGTCACCAAGACAGATGCTCATCCAATTCCAAGAGCTGATGAGCTAATAGACAAATTAGGTGCTGCCAAATTCTTAAGTACCTTTGACTTGACAGCAGGGTACTGGCAAATAAAAATGGCACCTGGAGCAAAAGAGAAAACAGCATTCTCCACACCTGATGGGCATTATCAGTTTACTGTTATGCCCTTTGGTTTAAAGAATGCCCCTGCCACCTTCCAAAGGTTGGTGAATCAAGTCCTTGCTGGCTTGGAGTCCTTTAGCACAGCTTATCTTGATGATATTGCTGTCTTTAGCTCCACCTGGCAGGATCACCTGGTCCACCTGAAGAAGGTTTTGAAGGCTCTGCAATCTGCAGGCCTCTCTATCAAGGCATCCAAATGCCAGATAGGGCAGGGAACTGTGGTTTACTTGGGCCACCTTGTAGGTGGAGGCCAAGTTCAGCCACTCCAACCCAAGATCCAGACTATTCTGGACTGGGTAGCTCCAAAAACCCAGACTCAAGTCAGGGCATTCCTTGGCTTGACTGGGTATTACAGGAGGTTTGTGAAGGGATATGGATCCATTGTGACAGCCCTCACTGAACTCACCTCCAAGAAAATGCCCAAGAAAGTGAACTGGACTGTGGAATGCCAACAGGCCTTTGACACCCTGAAACAAGCAATGTGCTCAGCACCAGTTCTAAAAGCTCCAGATTATTCTAAGCAGTTCATTGTGCAGACTGATGCCTCTGAACATGGGATAGGGGCAGTTTTGTCCCAAACAAATGATGATGGCCTTGACCAGCCTGTTGCTTTCATTAGCAGGAGGTTACTCCCCAGGGAGCAGCGTTGGAGTGCCATTGAGAGGGAGGCCTTTGCTGTGGTTTGGTCCCTGAAGAAGCTGAGACCATACCTCTTTGGGACTCACTTCCTAGTTCAAACTGACCACAGACCTCTCAAATGGCTGATGCAAATGAAAGGTGAAAATCCTAAACTGTTGAGGTGGTCCATCTCCCTACAGGGAATGGACTTTATAGTGGAACACAGACCTGGGACTGCCCATGCCAATGCAGATGGCCTTTCCAGGTTCTTCCACTTAGAAAATGAAGACTCTCTTGGGAAAGGTTAGTCTCATCCTCTTTCGTTTGGGGGGGGGTTGTGTAAGGAAATGCCTCCTTGGCATGGTTGCCCCCTGACTTTTTGCCTTTGCTGATGCTATGTTTACAATTGAAAGTGTGCTGAGGCCTGCTAACCAGGCCCCAGCACCAGTGTTCTTTCCCTAACCTGTACTTTTGTATCCACAATTGGCAGACCCTGGCATCCAGATAAGTCCCTTGTAACTGGTACTTCTAGTACCAAGGGCCCTGATGCCAAGGAAGGTCTCTAAGGGCTGCAGCATGTCTTATGCCACCCTGGAGACCTCTCACTCAGCACAGACACACTGCTTGCCAGCTTGTGTGTGCTAGTGAGGACAAAACGAGTAAGTCGACATGGCACTCCCCTCAGGGTGCCATGCCAGCCTCTCACTGCCTATGCAGTATAGGTAAGACACCCCTCTAGCAGGCCTTACAGCCCTAAGGCAGGGTGCACTATACCATAGGTGAGGGTACCAGTGCATGAGCATGGTACCCCTACAGTGTCTAAACAAAACCTTAGACATTGTAAGTGCAGGGTAGCCATAAGAGTATATGGTCTGGGAGTCTGTCAAACACGAACTCCACAGCACCATAATGGCTACACTGAAAACTGGGAAGTTTGGTATCAAACTTCTAAGCACAATAAATGCACACTGATGCCAGTGTACATTTTATTGTAAAATACACCACAGAGGGCACCTTAGAGGTGCCCCCTGAAACTTAACCGACTGTCTGTGTAGGCTGACTAGTTCCAGCAGCCTGCCACACCAGAGACATGTTGCCGGCCCCATGGGGAGAGTGCCTTTGTCACTCTGAGGCCAGTAACAAAGCCTGCACTGGGTGGAGATGCTAAACACCTCCCCCAGGCAGGAGCTGTGACACCTGGCGGTGAGCCTCAAAGGCTCACCCCTTTGTCACAGCCCAGCAGGGCACTCCAGCTTAGTGGAGTTGCCCGCCCCCTCCGGCCACGGCCCCCACTTTTGGCGGCAAGGCTGGAGGGAACAAAGAAAGCAACAAGGAGGAGTCACTGGCCAGTCAGGACAGCCCCTAAGGTGTCCTGAGCTGAAGTGACTCTAACTTTTAGAAATCCTCCATCTTGCAGATGGAGGATTCCCCCAATAGGGTTAGGATTGTGACCCCCTCCCCTTGGGAGGAGGCACAAAGAGGGTGTACCCACCCTCAGGGCTAGTAGCCATTGGCTACTAACCCCCCAGACCTAAACACGCCCTTAAATTTAGTATTTAAGGGCTACCCTGAACCCTAGAAAATTAGATTCCTGCAACTACAAGAAGGACTGCCTAGCTGAAAACCCCTGCAGAGGAAGACCAGAAGACGACAACTGCCTTGGCCCCAGAAACTCACCGGCCTGTCTCCTGCCTTCCAAAGATCCTGCTCCAGCGACGCCTTCCAAAGGGACCAGCGACCTCGACATCCTCTGAGGACTGCCCCTGCTTCGAAAAGACAAGAAACTCCCGAGGACAGCGGACCTGCTCCAAGAAAAGCTGCAACTTTGTTTCCAGCAGCTTTAAAGAACCCTGCAAGCTCCCCGCAAGAAGCGTGAGACTTGCAACACTGCACCCGGCGACCCCGACTCGGCTGGTGGCGATCCAACACCTCAGGAGGGACCCCAGGACTACTCTAAGACTGTGAGTACAAAAACCTGTCCCCCCTGAGCCCCCACAGCGCCGCCTGCAGAGGGAATCCCGAGGCTTCCCCTGACCGCGACTCTTTGAATCCTAAGTCCCGACACCTGGGAGAGACCCTGCACCCGCAGCCCCCAGGACCTGAAGGACCGGACTTTCACTGGAGGAGTGACCCCCAGGAGTCCCTCTCCCTTGATCAAGTGGAGGTTTCCCAGAGGAACCCCCCCCTTGCCTGCCTGCAGCGCTGAAGAGATCCCTAGATCTCCCATTGACTTCCATTACAAACCCGACGCTTGTTTCTACACTGCACCCGGCCGCCCCCGCGCTGCTGAGGGTGAAATTTCTGTGTGGGCTTGTGTCCCCCCCGGTGCCCTACAAAACCCCCCTGGTCTGCCCTCCGAAGACGCGGGTACTTACCTGCAAGCAGACCGGAACCGGGGCACCCCCTTCTCTCCATTCTAGCCTATGTGTTTTGGGCACCACTTTGAACTCTGCACCTGACCGGCCCTGAGCTGCTGGTGTGGTGACTTTGGGGTTGCTCTGAACCCCCAACGGTGGGCTACCTTGGACCAAGAACTAAGCCCTGTAAGTGTCTTACTTACCTGGTTAACCTAACAAATACTTACCTCCCCTAGGAACTGTGAAAATTGCACTAAGTGTCCACTTTTAAAACAGCTATTTGTGAATAACTTGAAAAGTATACATGCAATTTTGATGATTTGAAGTTCCTAAAGTACTTACCTGCAATACCTTTCGAATGAGATATTACATGTAGAATTTGAACCTGTGGTTCTTAAAATAAACTAAGAAAAGATATTTTTCTATAACAAAACCTATTGGCTGGATTTGTCTCTGAGTGTGTGTACCTCATTTATTGTCTATGTGTATGTACAACAAATGCTTAACACTACTCCTTGGATAAGCCTACTGCTCGACCACACTACCACAAAATAGAGCATTAGTATTATCTATTTTTACCACTATTTTACCTCTAAGGGGAACCCTTGGACTCTGTGCATGCTATTCCTTACTTTGAAATAGCACATACAGAGCCAACTTCCTACACCGTGTTAATTGTTCTTGCAGCTGTGTCAGCTGCGTCCATAGAGGAGCGTATCTGGTTATTAGAGATGTTTTGGCCCTCCTCAACCACTTGTTTCGCCCTCTTTTGTAGTTCTGTGGGTAGATGCTCAATGAGGTGTTGCATCTCATCCCAGTGGGCTCTATCATATCGCGCTAGGAGCGCTTGAGAGTTAGCGATGCGCCACTGGTTTGCAGCTTGTACCGCGACCCTTTTACCGGCTGCATCGAACTTGCGGCTCTCCTTATCTGGGGGTGGTGCATCGCCCGATGTGTGAGAGTTTGCTCTCTTGCGAGCTGCCCCTACCACAACCGAATCTGGTGGCAGTTGTGAGGTAATGAAAGCTGGGTCTGTGGGAGGTGCTTTATATTTCTTTTCCACCCTCGGTGTTATTGCCCTACTCTTGACAGGCTCTTTGAATATGTCCTTTGCGTACCTTAGCATTCCTGGGAGCATAGGCAGGCTTTGGTAGGTGCTATGTGTGGAAGAGAGGGTGTTGAAGAGGAAGTCATCCTCGACAGGCTCCGAGTGTAGAGACACGTTGTGGAACTCTGCTGCTCTAGCCACCACTTGTGAATATGCTGTGCTGTCTTCTGGTGGTGAGGGCTTTGTAGGATACGCCTCTGGACTGTTGTCCGACACTGGGGCGTTGTATAAGTCCCAAGCATCTTGGTCCTGGTCACCTTGGCTTAAGGTGGTGTGAGCCGGTGAATGTGACGGAGTCTGCGCCGGTGAAATGTGAGCTACAGGTGGA
The DNA here is from genome assembly GCF_031143425.1 of Pleurodeles waltl. Lineage (NCBI taxonomy): Eukaryota > Metazoa > Chordata > Amphibia > Caudata > Salamandridae > Pleurodeles > Pleurodeles waltl. The sequence continues at coordinate 558,305,519 of NC_090451.1, forward strand.
GGAGAGGGTGGCGGAGTTACCTTCTTCACCAGTTTTGTTTGTGGTGCTTGTTCTTGTTGGAATTCAAGTCTCCTCTTCCTCCTAATAGGGGGAAGGGTGCTTATTTCCCTGTTCCACTCTGTATAAAAATCCTTCTTTGAGTGTGGTCCACCTCGGTGGCTTGTAATTCCTCCTCGAATCGATGCTTTCGCATTTGAGAGGACAGTGATTGTTCCTCTGAATAGGAACCGGTAGTTGGCTCGGTTGCAGGTCGTGTTGGCACCGAAACTATGTCCACGCTCTTTTTCGGCTCCGAGGCGATTTTTCTTTTTTTCGGAGTCGAAACCTCTCGGCGTCGATCCTCCTCGGTGCCGCTGTCTCTGCGTCGAGCAGCTTCGGCTCCGCTATCTCGGCGTCGATCTTTGTCGGCAGCACTATCTCGGTCCCGAGATGGCTGGGTGCCTGTGTCTCGACCCGAGTCGGACGATCTCGGCACTATTTCGGCCTTCTTCGGTGCCGATGGTCGGTCACCGATTTTATGGGTTGAGCCATGGCCTGAAGGCAGTGGCGTCCCCTGGGCCTTGTCAGTTTTCTTATGTGCCATATTCGACGTCTTACTCACTGTTTCGTGGTCGTCGAATTCGTCCAAGTCCGATTCATGGATCGAGAAGGCTTCTTCTTGTTCCTCGAAATCTCGGTGTCCTGTCGGCGTGGACGCCATCTGCAGTCTTCTGGCTCGGCGGTCACAGAGCGTTTTTCGAGACCGGAACGCACGACAGGCCTCACAAGTTTCTTCCCTGTGCTCGGGCGACAGGCACAGGTTACAGACCGAATGTTGGTCTGTATACGGGTATTTGTTGTGGCATTTAGGACAGAATCGGAACAGGGTCCGTTCCATCAGCGTCGATGTCACACGGGGTCGGGCCGACCAGGCCCCGACGGGGGATCGAAAACTACCCCGAAGGGCAACGGAGATGTTATCGTATCAATTCGGTGTCGATGCTATCTAACCCGATCCCGAACGCAACAATACCGACGTAATTTTCCGATTTTAGAGCTAACTTTCCGTTCCGAAACCCGGAGCGAAAGGAACACGTCCGAACCCGATGGCGAAAAAGAAAACAATCGAAGATGGAGTCGACGCCCATGCGCAATGGAGACAAAGAGGAGGAGTCCCTTGGTCCCGTGACTCGAAAGACTTCTTCGAAGAAAAACAACTTGTAACACTCCGACCCAACACCAGATGGCGGGCTATGCACAACATGTGTATCTACAGCAACAGATGCCATCGAACATGTATTAATCAGACGCTGAAGCCCCACAGGCACCCTCACCATCAACACTGCATCGTCTGCGTACAGAAGTGCAGGGATGAAATTAGAACCAGCCTAAAGAATTTCCTGACATGCCGTGCATAAAGTGGGCCCCAGGTGATTAATTTAGAGGGTAAACAATAAAGGGGCTAAAATACACCCTTGCCTCACCCCTCTTTGAACTTTCACACGGTCAGTAAGACTGCCATCCGTATTATACCAAACCTAGGCCCATAACTCCCTTTGAAGTTCCAATAGAAGATTTAACATATTCCTGTCAATATCCAAAACACCTTAAAAACATTAGCAGGCACATTGTCCGGGCCAGGGGTTTATTACTCAACATAGAAATTATTGCACTGTATAACTCCTCCTCCTCAGTCACTACTGTGAAGGACTCCCTAGAAGGCTCCTGTCTGGTTTTGGAGCTCTCTTCCACCATATTTCCATACAAAGCCTGAAAATGCCTGAAAAGCAAACTCAAGGGCCGGGGGATTGTGCAGTCCATAACTTCAGATCTAGCCCTATAAACACAGGCACATTAACCTACTCCCAGAATTTTGTGCTGTCATTTAAAACACAAGTCTGCATAAGATCATTACACGCCTGGCCCTAAGTTCCTTTCTCTGAGCCTCTGTTACGAATTGATAGAGCTTCCTACACTCCTTGATCCATGACCTGTCTTTTGGATTTTTAATGAATGCTATTTGAAAGATTTTCTGGGCGTTTGAACAGTTTTTATCTAGCCATTCCCCCCCTACAAATTCCCTCTCTTCCCCTAAACTAAAAAAAAAAAAAAAAGAGGTTTCGCGCCTGGTCTATAGTAACAATGTCAGAGTTTCTTGGACCGGAGCTAGGACCACCCCTCCCCCAATCCCGAATCAATTTCCAAAAAGAGCGGTTATGATCACTACAATAATTCCATTCAATCTTCATCGGCACAGCATGATGGATCAGAGGAAATTAGATAAAAAATAAAATCAATAACCGACTGACTGCACTCCCTGCAAAAGAAGGGACAGCAACATCCTCATTCCTTTGTAAGCAGCATAGGTTCCTACCTGTTAATATAATCTAGGTTCATGGGAGCAACACAAGTACAGCAAATAGAAGTGAGTATGACCAATTAGTAGCCTTAATTGAAGCAACTCTGCTATGCACCCATAAAAAGATAGCATGTACTAGAAGCAAAAAAGACAAAGTGACATGTTATAGTCTAGCATATCGCTTCATCTTTTAGAAATAAAACTACCTATTGACAAAGCTCCATTCTTCTCATTAAAATTAAAGTTTTAATTTTTGATTTGTTTGTGATTTAAATAAATTATTTCTTAATTTCATATTTGTTTAGTGCATAATTGTTTCTGTATTTTTGTATACTGGCACCAGATGCTGCCAACGAAGCCAGACAGCAGCACCCCAGCATACAATGTCAGTTTCCATCCTCTTCTTCCCAGCATTTGGAGCGATTGGACAGACTGATATTGATAGAGAGTAGTGCAGTATCAACAGAGATATTTGGTATTTTACTATCTTTCCTTAAAATACATCCATTCAACACTGAGACGAGTGGGTCGGTGATGAATCAGAAGGTAGATAAATTATCCATCTGAAAAAGCGTTACTACAGGAAGGTAATTTTTCCTTCTGATTTAGACTACTACCTGCACATTCCTAATCTGTATAATAGATTTCAAAGCAATAACTTACACCCATGAGAGGCTGGTGGATGGATAGATGAGGAAATCCTGCAAAACAGATCTGGCAAAGGTGCTGACCCAATGCACTTTGAAGTCCAAGCAGTAATGTTTGGTGAAGGTGTGTAGAGATGCCACTGTTGCTGCCTTGCAGACCTCTACAATTCACACTCCTCTGGAAACAGCAGGAGTGGGCGACTTGGCTCTGGTACAATGAGGCCTGATCCCTTCTGAAGGCTCCTTTTTGGCAAAAGCATATCAGGTCTTATTGCAGATAATTCACCTGGATAAGGTCCTTTTCCGTACCACTCTGCCTTTTTTGGAACCAAAGTAGGCCAAAAAGAGTTGGTCAATCAGTATGTCCATGTGCAGTACGGGTAGTAGTTGACAGCCCACCTAAGATCCAACCTGTGCAACTGCTTCTCCTGACTAATAGGGTAGGACAGAGGGTAAAAGGACATAAGGGTGAAGGAATGACTGAGGTGGAAAGGAGTTACCACTTTTCTCAAGAAAGCAGCCCTATTCCACAACACCAATTTGTTAGGGTAACATGAAGAGAAAAGTGGACAAAAACTGGGAGCATGCAACTCACTCATCTGGCTAAGGTAACTGCCACTATTGTAAGTGAAAATTCTTAAGGAAAAGCTATGCAGGAGCTCAAACAGGGACCCCATTTGAAAAGTTAACAGCAGGTTAAGGTCCAGTTGGGGTACAACAAAGGGGGTTGGAGGATACAGATTTATCGTATCCCTTCAGAAAACGCATCACAATAGTGAACATGAACAAGAATTACTGGTCTGGAAAACAGAGGAGTGCCAAGAATGCAGCCAAATACCCCCTGACAATGTCTACTGCACATTCCCTCTAGGCAGGGGAAAGTGCGAACTGCCAGCCCCAGGACAACCATGCATGTAAGAGGTCCATTTTTTATCTGTGCACCCAAGCTACTCCACCTTCCAGAGTAAGCAGACTTGAAGAATGGGCGAAGCTCTGACAATATGACATCTATCACCTTCGGTGGCAAAATTTCAGTTTCCTCACTCAATCTCCAGAGATAATTATGTCGGCCTTGAGGATTGGGATGCAAAACCAATCCCTTGCCTGTGAGAGAAGGTCTAGTCTGAATGGCAGCTTGAGCGGGGAAAATATGGAGAGGGGCTGAAGGTCTGCATTTCAGATCATCCTTGCCCAATCTGGGGTGACGAAAATATCTTGGGCCCGGTCTTGGTGCATGTTCCTCAAAACCTGAGGAATCAATGATATGGGGAAAATCTGTAGTGCAGCTGAGAGTTCTAGCTCAAGTAAAATGCATTTCTTAAGACTGTTTTCAAGCATTATTTGAGTTCACAGAACTGCAGACATTAAGCATTTTCTGACAGGGTAAACAAGTTCATCTGAGGAGTGCAACACCGAGTGAAGATGTCCTGGACTACCTCTGGTAGAAGGTCCTGCTCTTGGTTGGCAAGTTAACTCCAGCTCTGGCTGTCGCCTCTCACATTCAGAGACCCTGCAAAATGATTGGCTGTGATCCATATCTCTTGGTAGTTTGGCCACCACCACATTCTCAACTCTTTCAGACAAAGGAGGTTAGAACTTACTCCTTGTTTGTGGATGTACCGCTGTCATTTTGTCTATCAAGATCTGGATGGACTTACCTTGGATGGAGGGACAAAGGTCTTGAGTGCCAGCTGAAACCCCCGCAGTTCTAAAGTGCTTGTTCTTCATGAGACCAGAGGACTCTGATCTCCAGATCCTCTAGATGAGCTCCCCACCCTGAGGTAGAGGCAGATGTCACTTTCATACCGGTGGTTGGAGTGGGAGTGGAGGCCATCTTAAAACTTAGGTTTAGCCTCCCTCCCCCACCAAACCATTTCCACTGCAGTGCTGGAGGTGATCACAATGGAATCTGACAGGTCTCGTCCATACTGTAGCCAATGCTTGCCGAGGTACCACAGTAGGACCCTTATATGCCAATGTGCATGCATGACCAGCCAGCAAACAGAGGAATTGTAGGACTCTCAGAACAGGAATTTGCATAACCTGTTGGAAAGATGGAACCTTTTCCTGAATGTGAGCAATCCTCTGAATTGGAAGAAAGGCGCAAAAAAGATTGGTGCCCAATACTGACCTCATGAATTGGAGATGCTGGGAGGGCCTCAGGTGGGAATTAGGGCTACGTTTGACTGCAGACGGCCTAACATCACCTCCAGTGACCTAGTTTTGATCAAACAGTAGTCCAGAAATGGGGAAATTGCAATGTCTGAACCTCTAATAGGGGCCCAATCACTACCACCACTTTCGTGAAGACTCAAGGGACCGATTTCAATCCAAATGGGAGCACTGAGAATTAGTAAGGCGCAGAACCCACCATAAAGCACCAACACTTCTGATGTGAGTGCAGGATTGGAATATGGAAATACACATTCTGCAGGTCAACTGATGGCATCCAGTCTTCAGCTTCCAATGCTAGTAACGCTTGAGAGAGGGTCAGCATCATGAACTTTTTCTTGTTGAGGAAGTAGTTCAATTCTCTGAGGTCCAAGTTCGGACTCAGACCACTATCCTTTGAGGAAACATTGAAGTAACAGGAGTAACATCCTTGACCTCTTTCCTGCTCCAGCACTAGCTCCACAGCTTCTTTCCATAGGAGTGCTGCCACGTGTTGCTGCAGGATAACTCACTGATCCGGAAGATGAGAGGAAGACTGGGGAGGAAGGGAGGTGGGACCTGAAGGAAGGGGAGGGTGTTGCCTCTATCTATGACAGTAACAGTGTTTGAGGCCTGAAGAAAGGAGGGCACCCGCCCTCCCAAAGGCTCAGAGTGGACTTGGTGAAGCGATCTAGGTCTGCTTGTCTGGTGGTGCTGGGGACAGGAGGAGGTTTGCTGGGTGAATCAGTAGCCAGTTCCTTTGAAATAACCAGCAGGTTTTGATGCGGTTCGGTATGGGGCTGGTAATGCTGATGCCAGTGACATCTCAAGGATTTTCGGGACCCTGGGCCAAACATATTTTGGGGGCCCCTGTTTCGACCAGATTTGAATTTATGATCCAATCTTAGCTCTTTCATGCCCTCTTTGGCCAGGTCCCTGACAGTGCAATGCAGAAATTTACCATGATCCCTCGTAGGGGTAGGAACAGAAGTCCAAAGGCTCAAACTGTAGCCTTGCTGTTATTGAACCGCTCCTGTGCTGAATCTGCCTTATCTTCAAAGAGGAGTTCACAGTGAAATAGAAGGTCCATGTGGTTGACCTAAACATAAGGGGAGACATTTGATGTACAGAGCTGAGCAAGCCTGCATATCAAGATAGAGGTGCCCATATTTTGAGAGGCTAAGCCAGCAGTATCTAGTTCAGGATTTATTATGTAGTGCAAAAGGGTCTCACTGAAGCAGGCGCCTGAATGGGCTGGTGCATACCTGAATTGTTTAACGTTTATAGGGAAACGCAACAGGGCTGCCCGCTCTCGCCTATGTTATTCTTGCTGGCTATTATTATACCATTTCCTAGCATAATGAGGTCTGAGGGTTGAAAGAAGGCATCTGCCTGTGGAAAGGAGAACATATCATCTCCCTATACGTAGTTGATATGCTGTTGGGTTTGTGAGAGGACTGAACAGGGATACCGTGGAAGGTCACTATTCTGGGTGATCTGGGAGAGGTGTCTGAACTATGCATGAAATGGAGCAAGACCTGCACCTTCCCAGTGGCTACAACATGCTGGGCACAGTTGGCGGTCATAGGATGCACCACAGGAGAGTGGCACGGGGGTACTAAACTGGAAGCTATTTTACCTCATGGGACAGGTGAAGTGGGTGGCAGGTTAGCTGGCTGTAGGAAAGTGCGGTCTTTCTTGGCATGGTTACCCCCATTTTCGGCCTGTTGTCAGTGTGTTTGACTGTGTTCACTGGGATCCTGCTAACCAGGACCTCAGTGATTATGCTCTCTCCTCCAAATTTGGTCGCTAGTAATCTTTTCTTCCCACAATTGGCATACTCGTCCCCCCATAAAAGTCCCTAGTATATGGTACCTAGGTACCCAGGGCACTGGGGTTCTAGGGGATACCTATGGGCTGCAGCAGTTACTCTGCCACCCATAGGGAGCCCATGCAAAAGGTTCTGCAGGCCTGCCATTGCAGTCGTTGTGAACCAGGTGCATGCGCCCAGTTTCACTACAGGTCACTGTAAGTCACCCCTATGGTAGGCCCTTTCAACCCAGAGGGCAGGATGCAGGTACCTGTGTATGAGGGCACCCCTGCACTAGCAGAGGTGCCCCCACGAATTCCAGTCCCATTTTACTGGACTTTGTGAGTGCAGGGACACAATTTATATGTGTACCGGACATAGGTCACTACCTAAGTCCAGCTACATAATGGTAACTCCGAACCTGGGTATGTTTGGTATCAAACATTTCAGAATCATACCCCACTACAGTTGCAAGTATTAGACGTATGATTCCATGTGCTCTGGGGGCTCCTCAGAGGACCTCCAGCATTGCTACCACCAGTCTTACAGGGTTTTCCCGGGCAGCCCAGCTGCTGCCACCCCTCAGAATGGGTTTCTGCCCTCTGCTGCTTGATCTGATCAAGCCCAGGAAGGCAGAACAAAGGATTTCCTTTGGGGGAGGGAGGTAACACCCTCTCCTTTTGGAAATTGGTGTGACTGGCTTAGGAGGGGTAGCCTCCCCAAGCGGTTTGCTTTAAAAGGCACATTTGGTGCCCTCCGTGCACAAACCAATCCACACCTGTTCAGGGACCCCCAGTCCCTGCTCTGGATTGAAACTGAACAATGGAAAGGGGAATGACCACTCCCCTGTCCATCACCACCCCAGGGGTGGTGCCCAGAGCTCTTCCAGAGGGTCTGTGGGTTCTTCCATCTTGATTGCAAGGTTGGCAGGGCACTCTGGGAGCATCTGAGTGGCCAGGCCAGGCAGGTGACATCAGGAGCACCCTCTGATAGGTAATTACCTGGTTAGGTGACCAAGCCCCCCCCCTTTGGGATATAGAAGGTCACCCTCTAGGGTGGGGACTCCTCTGCAACCTCTGCTTCAACTTCTGGCCTCCGGAACCACGACTGGACTCTCCAGGAACCCAAAAGCTGCAGATCCACGAGGAAGACTCTTCTGCAACATTGTATCCAGAATTCCTGCCAGCTTTGCAACATTTCCCTGGCCGTGCACACTCAGAAGACTGCGTCTCTCCAGCCTGCACAAGAAGAAGGAATCTCCCTTGGGGTGAAGGCATCACTCACCTGCATCCGCACTTTGGTGGTGGTAAGTGGGACCTGTGGGTGCTGCCTCTGCTCCTGTGGGCTTTCTGCGACAGAGAGAGTCCCCTGTGACCCCCCCTCCAGTGAAGAGTCCTCCTGGAACTTGATGGTCCCCAGCAGCACCTCTTTCTCCAACCACAAATTTGCCTTTGCCAAGGTTTGTTGGTGGAAATCCTTCACTGACATCCGTCTGCAATCCAGCTTCCAGCGTGGGACACCTTATGCACACATCAGGAACTCTTCTCCAGCTTCTGTGCTGCAGTGCTGATCTCTCTTCCTTCTTCGTCAACTAATCCCAAAAGGTACCTCTGGGTGGGTAGTATCTCCTACTCCCACTGGAATCCACAGACACTTCTGGACTTGGTCCCCTCTCTCCACAGGTCTCCATCTTTCGGTAATCCATTGCTGATTTCTTTCAGGCTGTCCTGGGTGTCTTCTTTTTCCTCTTTTTATCTTTTGGGGTGGTTTGGGGGAACTCCAGGGTTTTACTCCTGCATTCCTAATCGCTGGGGGGTACTGTATTACTTACCTGTGTAGTTTCCTAGTACTCCAAGCTCCCCTCTACACGATTTACTTACCTAGCTGGGGGCCCTGTGTTCACATTCCACTTTCGTAGTATATGGTTTGGGCTCCTCCTGGGGCTACTATTACTTATTGCTATTTTACACTGTTTTCTGACCTTTTTATGCCTCTTACTCTTTATTAGTGTGTATATATAGTGTATTTACTTACATCCTATTGGAGGATTGCCGTTCAAGTATTTTCTGATACTGTGTTCCAAAAATAATGTACCTTTTTTTTTTGTACAACCAATTATTTTCTTTCTTGTGTGCAATTACTGTGTGACTGTAGTGGTACTGCATGAGCTTTGCATGTCTCCTAGATAAGCTTGGCTGCCCATCCACAGCTACCTCTAGAGAGCCTGGCTTCTAGACACTACCTACACTTCACTGAGAGGGGATACCTGGACCTGGTAGGTGTAAGTACCTTAGGTACACACCACACACCAGGCCAGCTTCCTACACTGGCTGTGAAACATATGGCAGAAAGATGGGAATTTGGAGATAAACACAGGGAGGGAGCCCTCATAGAGCTGCTTCTGGGGTGAGGTTACACCCCTTGAAGTAGCTGCTTGCTATGGCCCTCACGAAGGGTGCCTTCAAATGATCAGTGGGAGCACATAGCACAGTGATACCACTGGTGAGAATGCCCACTGCTAGAGGTGTGTTCTTTATTGCTTGGCAGAAGGAGGAATGGACGGTGTCAGGGCAGACAATGCTGCAGAACTGCTATGCAAATGGTGGATGTCGTGGCCTGGGAACTGGAGCAAAGGAATATAAATTCCCAGAAGTGCAGTTTCTGGTTTATGGTGCACTGACATGGTGGTACACCAAATTTACAGGAGCCTTCAACCAGAGACTCCAACGCCCGATCTCTTTCAAACAATGTTAACCTTCAGGGGGCAGGTGCTACCTAATTTTTGGTTATATAGAACAGTGGTTGCCATGACCCTGGATGGCCTACCTGGAGCACGGGCCTGATGGGAGACAAAAATATGCAGACAATTTGTGGAAAAGCAATAGAAGCAGACACAGGAGTACACCCACAGGGGTCTCAAGGAAGAAATTAGTTACTTACCTGTAACTGCAGTTATTCAGTATTGGTATCTTTCATAGATTCACATGCTTGAATCTTCCCAGTCGTCCAAGTGGGAATCCCACAGTATCCTATAAAGCAGTTTGCAACAACCATAGAGGCTACAATGAAAATAGGCCTTAAATTTGCTAGTCTATCCAAGTCCTTTCTTAAAATGGACCAAACTTGAACCATAACCAATAAGGCGACAACACTCCCCAGAGAGGCTCCCTTCCTCAGATTTTCAGCACTAGAGTGAATTATGTATCCTGAGTTAGTAAAGGGAGCCTCTGAGGGAGGAGGGTGGGTTGCATGTGAATCTATGAAAGATACCAATACTGGATACCTACAGTTACATGTAAGTAACTCATTTCTTATCCAGAATTGGATCTTTCATAGATTCACATGCTTGAATCAGAATAACAAACAGTATTAACCATGTAGAATAAGAAAATTGTAGCAGATGGTGGGTAAGAAAGAATGTTCTACATCATAACATATAGTGTAGTCATAGAAACAGAAAACTGTATCCAGAAATGTTCAACTTATAATAGTAATAATATTAATAATAACCAGTATTAGGAATCAAATTCTTCATTACCGTAGAGGCTCACATTACTGGAACAGATGGCGTAGGACTGATTGACCCACGGCCGCATCAGTTATATGTGTGGACTGGAGGCAGTAGTGCTTCGTGAATAAGTGTGGGTACTCTTCCAAGTAGCGGCACAGCATATTTGCTCTAACGGAACTCCAAGAAACAGAGCAGAAGAGGTAGATGTGCTCTAGGCCGTCTCTCTAGAAGTTTTCCTGCTGCAGAATGACAGAACTGGATGGTTGTTGATAGCCATCTTGCTATCATTGTCTTTGTTACTGCAGTGCCCTGTCGCCCAGTTCTGTAGGGCGGTAATAATTGATCAGACTTGCGAAAAGTTTTAGTGCACTAAAGATAGAAGTTAAGACATCTCTTTACATCCAACGTGTGGAGGGATTTTTCTGCTGGTGATGTTGGATTGGGAAAATATGTCCAGAGAATAACTGGTTGATTGAGATGAAATTAAGAAGGAACTTTAGGAATGATTTTGGGATTTGTTTTGAGAATGACTAAATCATCAGTAAAACGTAGAAAAGGATTTTGTCTAGTAAAAGCTTGGATTTCTCGGACTCTTCTGGTGGAAGTGATCGCTAGTAGGAAAGCCATCTTTCATGTAAGAAATTTGAGGTCTGCCTTGTGGATATGTTCAAACGGGGATTTGATTATTGTGAGAGAACAACATTATGGTGCCCTTCTCAAGGGGGCAACATTACTGGAGGAAAAAGCCTGAATAAACCTCTCATGAATTGCTTAATTAGTCATGATGAACAAAGGGAGGCTGGGTCTGAAGAACGTCTGTCGAAATTAATGCTAAATGCACTTTTACTGAGAAATGCACGAGCCCAGATTTTGCTAGCACTAGCAGATAAGGTAATATTTGTTCTGGGGGGGCGGAGCTAGCCAGCCAGCAAGATGGCCGGCACTCTGTGAGGCTCTGCTCTGGCGGGGGCCCAACTTACGCATTTACCCGGCCAGGACGGAGCTGGCCGAGCAGTGAGGCGGCGGGGGGGGGCGTCTGAGGTCGGCATCGCCCCCTTGCCGCTGTGAGCGGAGGCACATTGGCGGCGCGAGAGGGGAGATCGGACCCCTCGAGGCGCGGTGTGGTTTCGGCCATCGCGGAGCCGCTTTGCACGGTCCCCGGGGGAGTCCTGGAGGGCTCCTGGGGCTGCGTTCATTGAGAAGCGCGGGGGGCCTGCTCGGTGGCAGTGTCGTGCCACGGCCCTCCCCCCCACGACTGGGGATCTCTTCTTCGGGCGCGGCTGGGCCGCGCGGCCTTGAGGACTGGTGGCCGCGCGGGTGGCCCGGCGCGCTGGGCGGCCGGGGGGGGGGGTGGGGCCTGTTGCTGGAGGACGACTTGGGGAGGCAGAGGAGGCCCCGTGGGGGTCGTATATTGGTGCCTAGGGGTGTTGGGGGGGCCGCTCAGCGGTCGGGTCGGACCGCGGCCCTTTATCCCCCCCACCTTCTGGCTGGAGTTGGATGACCTCGCGGCCAGCTGCAGATAGCGGGCCTGAAGTTGCCGAGCTTAGTGCAGGAAACATCTTGGAGTGGCAGCACGGCGTGATTTGGCCCCTGTGCCTTGGGCCCACCTTATAGAGGTCAGTGGGGCTGCGGTGCTCTTTGGTGCAAGCATTGTGCGAACTACTGGTGTGACGGAGCTGGGTGTACGATCGGGAGGACCGGAGCCAGACGGGCTGATTGTCAAAAGCCTAGTGGAATTTGCGTGAGTGACCTACATACCCGACTCCCTTTCTTGAACTTCCACGGAGGTTGGCGATATATATTTGGTGACAACCTATCGACTGAGTGATAGGAAAGGCGGAGCAGAGGCAAGCTAAACTCTTATTTGAGGGAGGCAGACGGAAGGGGGGGGCACCTGCTGCTCAGCTGGAGGAGTCTGCGACGTAGGGGGAAACATCGGATGGATCAGTCAAGGCTATGTTTCTGGACTTAAAAACTAGCCTGGCTGGCATAGATGGGAAGCTAGACCACGTGGCAGAGCAACTTGATCGCATTAAGACTCGGGTGGACGAGCATGACTCCCGTCTTGACCAGTTGGAGGCGCGTACTTCCGGGATGGAGGACGCGCAGCGAGGGGAGAGTGAGCAGCGCATTGAGAGGGTGCTGGAGGTCATCCGGGCTAAAAATGAAGATTTGGAGGCCCGGTCGTGCCGGAATAACCTCAGACTGATAGGACTTCCCGAATCCACAGACATGGGCAGAATGGAGGATTTTGTTGAGGGAATGTTGTCCGATCTCTTCCCCGGTCAGTTGTCCCGCTTACTGGTAGTGGAGAAGGCGCACAGACCGTTGGGGCCGCGGCCCCCACCTGGGACCCCCGCGCCCTATTATCATCCGACTCCTAAATTATCGGGATCGAGACACGATTCTGCGACTGGCCAGGGAGCGCTGCCCAGTGGTCTATAAAAACACTGAATGGAACTTCTTTCCGGACTACACCCCTAGCGTGCAGGCGGCGCGCAGGGCGTTTGTGCCAGTAAAGCGCTCTCTGGCCCAAACAGCTGCTAGGTTTTTCGCTTATATACCCGGCGAAGCTAAAGGTGCAACACGGTGGGTCTCTTCAATTCTTTACGGATCCGAAGCAGGCGGCGAGATATGCTAAGTCTCTCCCACGGAGGATTGAGGCGGCACCTGCAGAGGACCGTGCCGCTGAGCGGGAGTCCCTGAGCAACAATGACTGATTGACACAGATGCCTTCTAACAGAGAACGTGCCGCTGTATATGGCTGTGAGATACTTTTGTGCCGTCCGTCCGGAAGACACTCCTTTTGCATTGGGCCCCCTGCCTGCCCTCCCTGCCGTTAGTAGGTGGGTTGGGCGGTTAGCTTTCGCCCTCTGGATGAGTCCCCACTATTTACATGGTTGGGTATTTGTGGTTTTTGGGGGAGGGATATGAATTTGACCCGTTTGGGGGGGTCGGTGTGGGTGGTGGAGTTCTTGGGACTGTTGAAACACGGGATTTTCTGCTTTTCTTTCTGTGTTCTGTGGATGGAGGAGGCTAGCCGGGATGGAGCAGCGATAGATTTTTGTTGTATGTCTGCTGAGGAGCGGAGATGACACCGATGAGAGCGTCTCTGATTCTTTGCTTAACATGGAACATGCATGGCTTGAATGACAGACGGAAGGTGCGCCTTATGTCCGCTTATGTTAAGAGGAAGAACATAGATATATGCATGTTACAGGAGAAGCACCTGGTGGAGAACACCTTGCATTACTTAAAGACGGGATGGATTGGGGAGTGCCATGTCTCTATGTACTCGCGTTATGCTAGAGGCGCAGCGATCTTGATACGAAAAGGGTTACAGTGGCGTACTCGTAAGGTGATTGTTGACCCAATGGGACGGTATGTACTGTTTAGTGGGGTGTATGGACCCAATACAGATAACCCTGAGTTCTTCAGTGAGGTCTGGCGATTGATTGAGTCTCTGGGGGGAGGAGCTGTGATATGGGGAGGGGACTTTAATGTGACCCTTGATCCTATTCTTGATAGAGAAAGTGCGGCTCGGGTGCAGCGTTCTGCCGCTGCTCGCGTCTTGTCCCCAGTTATGGAGGATGCGTCGTTAGTTGACCTGTGGCGAATGAGACATCCTGCGGTCCGGGAGGGCACTTGTGTAAATTATGTGCATAATAGTTGGTTGCGACTTGATCGCTGGATAGGCTCACGTGATGTGGCTCTATGGACCCGCTCGGTTGACCATTTGGCTCGTACATTGTCGGACCACTCCGCGGTGCGGGTGGAGCTGGAGATACCTGGTGGGCCAGCTCAGACTTATGTTTGGAGGCTGCCACTAGGGGCGCTTAGAGATGAGGTGTTCCGTGAGGAGCTGCGCCGAGACATTAAACTTTATTTCTAACAGAATGCGGGCTCGGTGGGGTCTGCTGGCATGCTGTGGGAAGCCTTTAAGGTGGTTGTACGCAGGACGTGCATTTCAAAGCAGCACAGTGTATTACGCGCGCTGCGGCGTGAGCTGGCTGAACTAGAGGAGGCATCTCTGAGAGAATTACATTTCTTAGGGAAATTTGCACGGGCCAGGAGCTATGGAGAGGGCGACAAAGCTGGGCGCACCTTGGCGAGTTTACTCTGCAGGCCATGGTCTAGCAGTTACATGACCGAGATGGATGATCCGAGTGCAGAGCGAGTGATGGGTACGTCTGAGGTTTTGAGGGTCTTCACTGCATTTTTTCAGGACCTCTATTCTGCCCCCTCTGCAATTCCCGGGAAGGTGATTCAGAGATATTTCTCGACATTAGTCTCCTCTGGTTTGACAGGGCGCATAGGGAATATTTGGATGTTCCCTTCTCTATAGAAGAGGTAAAGGCTGCAATTCTGAGCCTTCCGGGAGACAAGGCCCGTGGGTTGGATGGGTTGACACCGGCGTTTTACAAAGAATATGCTGACATTTTGGCACCCTATCAGCTGGCGATGTATGATGAAGACCTACGGGAGGTAGTCCTCTGCGCGAGGCGCTTACTGTCACGATTCTCAAGCCTGGTAAGGCTGCAGCCATCTGTGATTCGTATCGACCTTTATCGATGATTAATATTGATAACAAGATATTGGCTAAGATGATAGCGGCTCGGCTGCAGCCTCTTATGACGAGACTGGTGTTGCCGGATCAGTCAGGGTTCACTCCAGGGCGGTCCACCGCACACAACCTGCGCACATTCTTTTCCGTTGCTGGTTCAGTTTCTGCTGATGAGGTGGCTGCAGCAGTGTTCCTAGATGCCACTAAGGCGTTCAACTCCTTGCTGTGGCAATACCTGTTTGCGCTTCTTGAAAGGGTGGGAATAAGCAGACGTTTTGTGAACTGGATATGTTTATAATATTCGCAGCCAGCGGCTCGCTTACGGGTGAACGGATGTGTGTCGGAGCCTTTTGCGGTGGCGCGCGGAACCATGCAGGGATGCCCCCTGTCGCCATTGCTTTTTGCAATTGCAATGGAGCCTCTGGCGGCCTTTTTGAGACAACACCACAGTGAGCGGGGGCTGCCGTTCTGCCAGAGGGTGATTCTGATTTCCATGTATGCCGACGATGTGGCACTGTATGTTCGTGACCCTGCACGCAACTTAGACGTGTTGTTAGATGAGATTGTCAGGTTTGGAGATATTTCTGGAGTGGTGATAAATTGGACTAATTGGGTTGTGTTTACCTCTGTCGTCTGGAACGGCAGAAAGTCGATCCCGCTATCCCATTGTGTGGGCGGATGGGCCTGTAAGATACTTAGGTCTTTGGCTGAGCTGTGATGTTGAGACGCTCTGGCTGGCCAATTATGGTAAAGCCATGGCTTGGCTAGAGGACAGAATTACAGCATGGCGTTCATTGCCATTGTCCCTGACTGGGCGGATTGCGGTGGCTAAGATGACTGTATTGCCAAAATGTTTGTATTTGTTCACTAACCTCCCGCTGGTGCTTACGGTTAGTTTCTTGCAGCGCCTTCGTTCCGTGGTGATCCGATTGGTGTGGGCGGGAGGTCGACCCCGCATAGCTTGGAAAACATTAGTGTTGCCATTCGAGATTGGAGGACTCGCGGCCCCTGATTTGGAGCTATACTATTACTGCGCGCAGGCCCTATTTGCGTACTATTGGATCAGGCCGATCCGCTATCTGCCGCACCTGGCTCCTGAAAGCGACGCGGTGTGGCCTGACGGACTTGAACGAGTGTTGGGCTGTCTGGACAGGGCTCGGCCTTGAGGCATCACACTTTATGACATATAATATGGATTTAATGAGGTTAGTCTGAGATTTTAAGGATAGTGGACCACTTAATTGGGTTAACTTGATGTTATTCTATGTAAAGTTAACAGATACCTTATGGGTCTCTCTCATTATTTTAGATATTCACTATAACATAAGGATTGGTCTTTTCGGCTATATTGACATTTTGAATAAGGTAGGCGTATTGATTTGCTGAATTCTATATAAATCTAGGGTTTTAAACTCTTGATTTTTTCTCACATCACTAGTAGGATTTGGAGCGTTACCACTAGGTATTTTGCATTTACCTTTTTTTTCTGATTCACAGTGGTGTGTTGATCTGTGGAACTTCATACAAGTCAAGGGTTACATACCCTTGGTTATTTCTCAAATTACTAGTGGGTCTTAGAATGCTAATACTGGGTGCTTTGCACTTTTTCTTTTTCTTTTTCTGATTCACAGTGGTGCTGTCACGTGATAGTTTATTTGGGCCAAATAGTGTTTGATTGGACTTGCGCATTTGTGTCCTCACAACGCTCTGACTAGGAGACTAACTATTGTCGAATTTATCATGTGGGTAATTTTGGAAACCTCCTTTTTTGTTTCCTGTGTTTTTTCTGTTCTCTTATCTGTGAACCGAACGTAAATTGGATTACATGTACTATAGCTATAGTTACTGTTTTATTTATTTCAGCCCTGATGAAGTCTTTAAGATTATTATCTTATTGGACGAAACACGTGTTGGCGTTTGGCTGTTGGTGATTCATGAATGTTGAATCAATGAACGTTTTCGTTTTCTGCAATGATCTGCTCTTCTGGAAAAATAAATTGAGTTATACTCACTCATAAGTTCCTGTGCGTCAGCGAAATTCATCGGAATATTTTGGCACCAGATATGTAATATGGACTAGGAAACATTTACCTAAATATTGAGTACTGATACACGAGTGCAGTGACATTTTGATCTTACTGTTATTAGTTTCCTAGGAAACACTAGAGGAGTTAGGAAGTTCCTCTTGCCACGAGCACCGTGCCTGCAATGTTTCTTATCTAAAAATTGTGGAGATTACCTGTGAGCGCCTCTTCCTATGTGTTTCTTCCTAGTTTGTGCGTATCACCCCCTTTGTTACAGCACCCCAGGGCACTCCAGCTAGTGGAGTTGCCCGCCCCCTCCGGCCACGGCCCCACTTTTGGCAGCAAGGCCGGAGGAGATGAGAAAAACAAGGAGTCGTCACTGGCCAGTCAGGACAGCCCCTAAGGTGTCCTGAGCTGAGGTGACTCTGACTTTTAGAAATCCTCCATCTTGCAGATGGAGGATTTCCCCAATAGGATTAGGGATGTGCCCCCCTCAGGGAGAAGGCACAAGGAGGGTGTAGCCACCCTCAGGGCTAGTAGCCGTTGGCTACTAACCCCCCAGACCTAAACACACCCCTAAATCGAGTATTTAGGGGATCCCAGAACACAGCAAGATAGATTCCTGCAACCTAAGACGAAGAAGGACTGCTGAGCTGAAAAACCTGTAGAGAAGACGGAGACACCAACTGCTTTGGCCCCAGCTCTACCGGCCTGTCTCCCCACTTCAAAATAACTGCTCCAGCGACGCGTTCCACAGGGTCCAGCAACTTCCGAAGCCTCAGAGGACTAACCTGCATCTAAAAGGACCAAGAACTCCCGAGGACAGCTGCTCTGCTCCGAGAAAGAAGCATCTTTGCAACAAAGAAACAACTTTGAAAGAACACACGTTTCCTGCTGGAAGCGTGAGATTTGCACTCTGCACCTGACGCCCCCGGCTCTAATTGTGGAGAACAAACACTACAGGGAGGACTCCTCGGTGACTGCGAGCCCCTGAGTAGCCAGAGTTGACCCCCCTGAGCCCCCACAGCAACGCCTGCAGAAGGAATCCAGAGGCTCCCCCTGACCGCGACTTCCTGCTTCAAAGACCCGACGCCTGGTAAGGACACTGCACCCGCCGCCCCCAGGACCTGAAGGATCCGACCTCCAGTGCAGGAGCGACCCCCAGGCGGCCCTCTCCCTTGCCCAGGTGGTGGCTACCCCGAGGAGCCCCCCCCCCCCCTTGCCGGCCTGCATCGCTGAAGAGACCCCTTGGTCTCCCATTGAACTCCATTGCAAACTCGACGCCAGTTTGCACACTGCACCCGGCCGCCCCCGTGCCGCTGAGGGTGTACTTTTTGTGCTGACTTGTGTCCCCCCGGTGCCCTACAAACCCCCCCCTGGTCTTCCCTCCGAAGACGCGGGTACTTACCTGCTGGCAGACTGGAACCGGGGCACCCCCTTCTCCATTGAAGCCTATGCATTTTGGGCACCACTTTGACCTCTGCACCTGACCGGCCCTGAGCTGCTGGTGTGGTAACTTTGGTGTTGCTCTGAAACCCCAACGGTGGGCTACCTTGGACCCAACTTTGAACCCTATAGGTGATTTACTTACCTGCAAAACTAACAAACACTTACCTCCCCCAGGAACTGTTGAAAAGTGTCCAGTTTTAAAATAGCTTATTGCCATTTGTGTGAAAACTGTATATGCTATTTTGCCAATTCAAAGTTCCTAAGTGAAATACCTTTCATTTAAAGTATTGTTTGTAAATCTTGAACCTGTGGTTCTTAAAATAAACAAAAAAAAGATATTTTTCTATAAAAACCTATTGGCCTGGAATTGTCTTTGAGTGTATGTTCCGCATTTATTGCCTGTATGTGTACAACAAATGCTTAACACTACCCTCTGATAAGCCTACTGCTCAACCACACTACCACAAAATAGAGCATTAGAATTATCTCTTTTTGCCACTATCTTACCTCTAAGGAGAACCCTTTGACTCTGTGCATGCTATTTCTTACTTTGAAATAGTACATACAGAGCCAACTTCCTACACAATACCTCAGCCCTTATTGCAACGTGGCCGCAGAAGTGCATGGGGAGTTCAGACTATATGGTCGTAGTGCACCAGAGGCAGACAATATCATCAATTGCCTGTCGCTCCCCAGACTGCCTGCCCCGATCTCCACCATGCACAGGGGCAGCACAAATAGCTGGTAGTGGTTGTTACGTGCATGCCACTGTGTTTGGCTCCTGCACCTCCTTGTAAACTAGATGGGTGTGGCCCCGCTCCAGTCCCGGCACCCCTGGTCGGAGAACACCCACACCAGGGGGGAGCCGCCTCTTAACTATGCAGTGAGGGTGGGGGCAGCCCTTAAATTACTGCTCTGGGCTTGCGGTCCCAGGATAGCAGCCGTTGCTAGCCCCTGTGCCCCTGCATGGCTGCCTAATCCACCCACCTGGCTTGGGGACCCAGATTTCTGGCCTTACCTTTGTGCCCAGCTTTCTCTGGAGTTTCCCCTTTCCTCAGCATGCCCGGGGAGAGAGGGCAACTGGGCCATTTCAACTTTCATATCCAGATAGAAGGGGATGTGGAAGGTTCTTTCAACCCCCAGGCCAGCTACTAACCATAGGCCTGCCGGCACACTCACATGTCCCTCAGCCACAAGCTTCAGCAGGCCCTCAAACTCCCATTGGAATAAACCGCCTCTGGCGTGTCGGCCAACCCCCCGCCACTCCTCCCACAGCAGGCAGCGGAGGAAGTTGATGCATCACTCTAGCCAGTGAAACCGCACCCTTCTGACTGTAGTGCTCCTGTGGTCCCGCACTCGAGCTGTCCCCCTCACTGCGCTCGCTTTGACCCAGAGAGTGTCCATTGTCAGCAACCCCTGATTGGGGTGCCCCACCAACAAGAGGAATATAGAGGTGGTTACAGGTTTATGGCGGATGCTTGGGAGCTCAATCACGGTAAGACCACCATCTTGGTCAGCTAGATTCAGGCGTCATTGATGTCCTCTGTCAATATAGTGCTCATTCCATTTTTAGGTCTCGCCTACACAGGGGCATGTGCCATGCAGCTAGACTTATTGCTTACAATTCAGTGACCTTACAACCCGCCCACAGCATACCATTAGCTGCTTTTGTCACTCTCATTTGTAATCTTCCAAATTGCTTAGATCCCTGTACACGTTCCTTCCTTTCTTGTGTTAGCTCCTCCCTGGAGCATAAACAAAGAACATTTGTTCTTCCTTATCTTTGTTCTTCCTTGTCCTTTTGCAACGCATTTTTTATTTTATTTTATAAGCATTTCAAATTACTCCTGGATGTGCATTGTGCTTTCCTACGTTTAACACAAGCATATAGCTTCTTATTTATGTTGCTTTTATCCTTTCTGCTGTCTCTTTTGACACTTTAGTTACATCCACAACTGTACTAGTCTATGCCACTCTACTCTATGCCACACCATGACACTCCACTCTATGCCAGTCTACTCCACTCTACCCTACGCCACCCTACTATGTTACTCTACTCTATGCCACTCCATACAATGCCACTCTACACCACCTTACACTGCTCCACCCCACACACTCCAGTCTACTGCATGCCACACCACTCCATGCCACTGCACACTACACTACTCTCCTCTATGCCACTAACTTTTAGCCATGCTGAACAGTAACCACACTTCTACAAAGGATGGGTAAAAGGCATTGGCAACGCTAATAGCTCTCTACGCCACTCTGCTCCACTGCACTCTACACCATTTTACTCCACAATCTAGTCTTTGCCTCTCCACAATTCCACCCTACCAGATTCTATGCCACTCTACTCTATGCACCTCTGTGCCATTCTACTCTCAGCCGTTCTACTCTACTCCACTCTATACCAATCTAATCTATGTCACGCAATTCTATGAGACTCCACTCCATGCCACTCCACCTTACACTATTCTCCTCTATGCCACTAATTTTTAGACATGCTGAACAGTAACCACACTGGTACAAAGGATGGCTAGAAGGCCTTGGCAAGCTAATAGCTTTTACACAGGTGAGGCCTACTGGCTTTGCCAAAGCTTGTTTCTCGTAAGTGGTGTCTATCTTTGCGCACCTTGGTGAACAATGTGCTCTTTTCGCACAATCACTTTACCAATATTGCCAACGGCCAAAGAGGACATCAATTTAGTCGAACGGTAGGAAAAGAGACAATATAACACCCCTTTTCCAGGGCAGCGACCTTACCTTGACAGAGTTATCCTGGCTGGATGTGGCCAAGATATGTTCATTTTCAGGGTGCCAATCCAATCCGTGTATTTTGGACAAGTGGGCTGCAATGTACTCCACAGCAGTGCTGGGTTTCTGCAACAGATAGCAAATTTAGGACTGACACCAAACCATTCAATAAAAGCCCTCCCAAAAAACAGAATAACCAATGCCTTTGCCACACAAACTCTACTTTGTGTATTCTATTATTCCCAAAGTTGACAGTAGTCACAAGATCCATGCAGCTTAGTTTTCTGTAGGTTGCTACTATTGGGCAGTGCTTGGGACAACAAAGAAGTCAAAAAAATGCAATACTTTCTGCCATTAAGTGCCATGAGCAGAGCAATCAATTGTCACCTCTTCCTACATTTTTTTTTTAAAACATCACCTCTCTGTCAATCCTCGTTAAAAACTCCTCCAGCCTTGTGTTAAAAGGCTGATAAAGGGTACAAGAGCACACTATGAATTACATTTTTTTCATGGTGAAACTATTTCATACTGGGAAAAAAACCTTTTCTATGGCAGTGAGCAAACCTCTTCAAGCGTTAGTGGTAGGCAAAAGGTTATCTATATTATCCTGTTAACGAATGAGCTCTCTACCTACCCTCCCAGCTGCTTTTTTAATTTGTATTTATAAACTTGGTAGCATTTGAGTCAAAGCAATACTCCACCGCTTCTATGCACTAAGTGTATTGGTGTCCCAGTGGGTACGTTGTTTAAGATAGATGGAGTAGTGCAATGTAAACAGGCGAGGGGAGCCTCTGAAAAATTAATTACTCAATAGTGACAATATAACTCCATCTTGGGGAAGAAAAATATTACTTACCCTTTAAGCATCTGTTGGTGGCATGTAGTGCTGTAGATTCACATGCTGTGCATACTCCTGCCACCTAGTGTTAGGCTGGGAAGTGTGTAAGCTGTTTTTGTTCAAAGAAGTCTTTCGAGTCACAAGATACTGTGAATCCTCCTCCTGGTGATAGCTCTCATGGTCATCGACTCCACAGCTAGGGTAAAGGTCAGGGTCTGTCTCCCTTGGTGGGTCTACATTATAAAAGTCCAATGGGTCAGCCTGTGGAGGTGTGTCAAATGTGGCATTCCCTCCCACCACGCCTATCTTGTCAGACTGTGGAGACCCCCGAGATGTGATACCAAGAGGGTCTCCTAAAGAATTAGGTGGGGAGGGCGAAGGCTGAGGGAGGGGCTGGTAGCCTTATCTGCTTTATGCACTTGTTTTGTTGGAATCGATATGTCCAAGGCTTCCTTGGACAACTACATTGTCGAGGTGGAGCAACAGGGCAAGGATCTTGACAATCTGGGGGTGGATGACCAGATGGGCAAGGATCTTGCCACTCTGGGGGGTGGATGACCAGATGTTTTTGTCTTTAGTCCAGCTCCTCCTGCAGCTTGTGAAGAATCAGCTTGACTGTGCCAATGTCAGACTTGGCGGTCGACGCTGAGGTCTGCAACTCTGGGGTATCTCTCATTTTGGTGCCAAGATTCTGGCCGGTGCCAAGGGTTGGCTCGGTAACAGTGCAGAGGGTTGCCTTGGTGCCACAGTGGCCAGTCTTGAGGTTTCTTCAGCCCTGAGAGGGAAATGGGAGGAGCGTCCAAAGTGGTGTATTGGTGCTGATCGTGGTCTAAAGGCAGTGGTGGTCCTAAGACTTGTCTCTGGTGGTCCAGATTGGCTGAGTGCCCTTTGGCAGTAGGCTGCTTAGGTCAGGAGCGGTGTCAAGTGGGGGTGAGGTGGTCATACTTACAGACGCCTGGGCTGGCGGAAGGTCCTTGATCTCCAGGTCAGAGCCACATCTTGCTTCAGTGGAGAAAGTCTCTTTTCATCTGCAGTCGCCAGTTGTGGATGATGTTCTTCTCGATGTCCTTAGGACCAAAGAGGTCCAGGTGTCATTGCCGTCCCTATACGACATCTTGAGTCGGCAAAACTGAAGGTCGAGAAGAGTGTTCTTGGTGCGGCAAGCTTCGCAGGTGACCTTGAATTCGGGTGAAAGGCACATATTGCATATCTGATCGGTCAGAGGATATTTTGAATGGCAGCGAGAACACCAAAATGACGTCTGTTCCATCACCGTCAAGACCTGGTGGAGAGACGCAATGGAGAGACAGAAGTAGGCCCCCGAATGGGGAGGCCAGGGAAAGGCTGTGGTCATCTCGGACCCCACTCGAGCAAGTAATCAAACATTGACCTAAGACAGAAAGTAAGGGAGATGTGATTGAAGTACAATATTGACAGAGGGAAATAAACTGTGTGAACTGAAAAGCATTCTGCAATGGTTGTTCACCCAGGGCACATGTCCGAAACCCTACAGCGGAAAGAAAACAATCTAACAATGAAGTCAATGACCATATGCATTATCACCAAGAGGAGTCATGGTACCTGGTGACTCAAAATACTTTTTCGCAGAAAATCCAGGCCCAACCCTAGATGCAGGAAAATCCTCAGCAACTTTGTCAACAGTAACACATGCCTCAGACATGCATTTCATATGTGTGTAAAACACACCTCTTTATACATGCATAAGCTTACCATATAGTTCATATCCATGATGGTAACGCCACACTGTTAATGTAGTTATTTCCGGGAATGGACAGAGGCATTCCCGAAATAAAAACACAACAGTTCAGCCAAAGAAACTTTGTTCACACCTTCAGATATTAGATCTCCCATACTCTTTTTTTAAACTCAGAACTATATAGAGTAATCCTAACTGACTTCTTATTATCAGCAGGCAATTTACATTCTCCATATGAGTAATAAAAAACAGGTTTTCGTGAGTGACTTTACTACTGATCAAACGTATGTTTAGGAGAACCTGTGTCAAAACTCCTGATGAATAACTATTTACATAATTCCGTTTTCTTTCTGCATTTGTTTTTCACCAGAAAATACCAGCTTCATAAATGTGTGGAATGAAACTGCTTCCCCACAGGAGTTTCCCGAGGAAATCTGGCTAGAACATGCATTTAAAACTAGAAGTCACTTCTTATGCTTGAATCCCAAGAAGGCTTGCCTCTCATCTGGCTTAAGAGGAGAAATTGAAGTATGAAAGAAATAAGCAAACCCAGGAACTCTTAGTATGGCATTTTAAAATAAGGCAATTAACATTTTGGATTTCCTGATCCCAAGGCTAATGGTCGTTTAGGACTTCAAAGAACATCCAAGCGTTCAATCAATGTGAATCACTTGGATAAAAATTGCACCATCCCAAAAGCGCACGTGACAAAATCCTGAAAAACCAAAGCAAACAGATCGCACACCATGTGTACAAAAGGGTTAACTCACCCCAAATTGAGTATTCATAGACTGCCTCGAGTGTAGGCAGACTTAACGCTCAATGGTGTACTATAACCGTGAATACACAAGGTAAGAATCAGGGAAACAAGCTCTCCCTAGTTGCAGTGTCCAGGAAGCTAAAACAGGTTCTGTAAAGGAAATCTATGTAAGCAATACTCACAGAATGTGGCACCCAAGGTATGACATACCCCGAAGTCCACTTCCTCAAAAGTGAAAGAGCTGGCTGGCCGGAATATAAGCACCAGTCAGGGGCAGCTGATTGCCTACGTCTGCAGCGGCCGCAAGTAGTTAGGGAGGCAGCTAGGGTGCATCCCATGCGAAAAAGCTGGGAATTTTATCAGTGCCCTCTCAGATGAGATCGGAGGGCGCTGGCCATGAATATTGGAAGAGAAGATTGTGTTAAACCTTAAACAGGAATTTATTTATTTTTGAACTCCATAATGGGGTAAT
Source organism: Pleurodeles waltl (assembly GCF_031143425.1). NCBI lineage: Eukaryota > Metazoa > Chordata > Amphibia > Caudata > Salamandridae > Pleurodeles > Pleurodeles waltl. The sequence continues at coordinate 558,330,557 of NC_090451.1, forward strand.
CTGTGCCGTAGAATAACACTAAGGAACTGCTCAAAACTAAAATGGATTACCAGAAGGTGCTGAGCGTGAATGCTCCTAATGGGGTGGAGCAAAACATCAATGAATAAAAATGTAGTCAAAATCAACTAATCCTCTTGACATAATAAAATGCAATAAAATAACAAATGAGCAAACCAGATCATAGTCTAGCAAAAGATCCTACAAGTGAACAAAAGGCAATATTGCTGACTGGAGTAGAATAGCTTAAGTCCAAACAGGGACAGAGTTAGTGGTCTTGTTCACTCCACAGAATATCATCATTACGGCCATCAATGTGCATGGACAAACGGAAAACCCACTTCGGTTACCTTCTGAATAAATTGTTTTTACTAATGTGTTGATGTGCCTCCAGTCCAACACAAATCATTGGGTAAATGACCTTTGCTCAGGTAGTGTGTGGTGATTTTTATGCTGGCCTTTTTGCATTGTATGGTACTGCTGTATTCCATAATTCATATCTTAACTGGTCAAGTGGTCATGCCTATATACCTTTTACTACGAGGACAAGTGATCGTGTAGATGCAATTTCTGGAATTACAGTTAGTATGTGTGATCTGTCTCCAAGTCTCAGTGGTGACCAATCTAAGTTCCTTAGTGATCTCAGTAAAGGCACAGACTGAGCAAGAGCCCCACGGAAGGGGTCAATAGCAGGGGGTAATAGGGTCCAATATATTAGAAAGAGACTGATCTCCCATCAAGAGATTTCCTAGCTGCCACATGACAGCTTCTCCTGTTTTCACCAGTATCATGTAAACTCTCATGCAGAAAATGCTACTATAGACAGAAAAAGAATAAAGACTGCTGCTGGATGAATTATGTTTTTGAAAATTATATTTTCATTTAATTTCCTAATGTATTGTTTTCACTATCCACTTTTGTTTACATAAAATGCATCAATAGATCAATACAAGGCCTGTACACTTTTGTCCCATCAATCGGAAAACTGAAAAAATTGCTTACTTACGTTAACAATCTTTCCAGTGGATCCTCTTATCTGCAGATTCCTCATCTTTTCAATAATCTGGTCAGGCTGGATCTAGCAACTTCAAAGCTGTACAAACTGGAAGAGCGTGCAGGCCTTGTACTGGCCCCAGAACTGACTCCGAGAAATTTAGTTCCCACCCCCTGGCCAACAACGTCAGTTATCACCCAATTTTTTCCCAAGACTTTAAGGCAACCAGATGCAGCGACAAAGATCAGATTTAGTGCAGTGGCAACTCTAATTGGAAAATGATTAACAATGTCCCTCTACTTGCATCCATCAGATGGGTAGGTGGATGGGTTGGGTGAGGTCCATGACCAGGCTTACTACTATTTTGCACAAAGTTCAATCACAACTAGATGAACCATGACTGGCTAAACATTCTTGACTCAAGTACCTTGTAGTGAGGATCTACTTACAGTTATCATGAATAAACACCTTCTACAGCCTCCAGTCTTGGATCCAAAAAAATCACAGAGTGCAGTTCCCAACCACAGATTTCTTTGGTTCAGGGGGATACTTACCAAAGCAACTTACATTTCAACCCCTGCTTTAAGGAGCAACATATGCAAATCTTTTCTACCAAAGTAGTAATACCTACAAGCAAGGGGCACAGTCCAATTTCCTTCAACAGAATAGCATTCCATCCCAATATGCTACAACTGATTTGGAATTCAGGTGACGGTAGTGTCAAGATGGCCAACCGAAGGATCGCTGCTAATGAGAACCCGCCTCATCCCAATCGGCTGAGGCCCCTGAGAGCTTGAAGGTACAGCCCTCTCCCCAGGACCCTGCTGTGAGCGTGCTGGGCCCGCTTTCCTGGCATTGCGGCTGCCGTGGGGACTGTCTGCGAAAATAAGCGGCGAGTGACCAAGCTGCAAATGACATCACAGGTGGCGCCCCTTGGACCGAGACTCTGAGAGCAGGTCTGGATTTCTTGAGGGCCGAGATGCAGCCTGTTGAAAGTGAAAGGTGCAGTTTCGCAGCTCATCAGGGTCTGTAAAAGCTGCACGCACAGGGCCTGGAGATCACCCTTGTTCAGTGACATTTTTAGGGTTGGGGGTAGTAGTGGTGTGCCTCCATCATGCCCTACATGCATATTGGCTGCATATAAATCCCCCCTTCTATTGTGTAATACCGCAGGCTTGGGAGGGGGCAGTATTTCAAGTAGGGCATCCGTCCTGAGCAATTTGCAGCCCACGACAGCTGCAGTGCTCACTGACAGCGATTGAGCGCAGGGACAGCAGGGAGCCCACAGACTGGCACTAATTCGATGAGGGCTGGGTACAATCAAAGTGAGCAATGGAGGTGACTTTTTACCAAAATGGATGCCAGCTGATGATTGTGCTTGCACACCCACCCTGGTCCTCCTAGAGCAGGCACGAGGAATCTAGCCCTGCTGGTTATCTGGAGACTGGGTGAGCAAAGACTGCTGCAGTTTATCTATCCCTAATACTTACTCCTGATAGTGGCCTGTTATTGAGCTTAAAGTACGGGTTGAAAGGGCTTACCTAGCGATCTCGAGTACTGTGCAGGGGAGGTGTTAGAAATGGGGTCTCTAGATGGCAGTCGGTTTGCACCTTGTCCAAGTAGGGACCCTCACTCTAGTCAGGATAAGGGAGATACCCCGCTCAGATACCCCGCTCAGATACCCCCTGCTCACCCCCTTGGGAGCTTGGCACTAGCAGTCAGGCTTATCTCAGAAGCAATGTGTAAAACATTTGCACATAACACACAGAAATAAGTGAAAACACTACAAAAGGACACCACACCAGTTTTCGAAAAATAGCCAATATTTATCTATATAAAACAAGACCAAATACGGTAAGAATCCAACATACAGTAAGAAAAATAAGAATTATGCAAGATTTACTCAAAACTACAGTTCCTTGAAGTGGATAGCTCCACCTGGGGCTATCACGGCATCGTGATCAACAAAACCAACAGTTCAGGCCGGCCGCGGCGTTGCGGCCTAGCTACGGTGTCGCGAAGACCCGCAATCAGTACCTTGGATTTGCAGGGCGTCGTGATCCTCGCGGTGAGCTCCGGAGCTGGCGTCACTGACGTCGCAGTGTTGGGTCCGGAGTCGGTGCAGGAGTCGTCGTGCCCTTAAGGTCACACGCGTTGCAGATCGAACTCCAAGCTGATGAAATCAGGTGCACCGGCGTGGATGGCGTCGGGGCTGTGGTGCAAAGTGGGACGATGCCACGTGCAGTGCCCACAGGTCACTGTGCAGGCAGTGGCTCGGTGACGGCGTCCAGCGGCGTTGGTGAGACCAGGGCTGCGGTGTGAAGCAGGGCGGTTCGACGTGCGTTGTCCACAGGTCACGGTGCAGGCAGCGGCGTCGTTGTTGCAGAAGCGCTGTTGTCGGTAGGCCCAAGCCAGCAGTGCCGGACGAGGTGGTGCTTCGTGACCCTCACAAGCGGTGTCCACAGGGCACGGTGCAGGCAGGATGCCTGGTGACGACACAGGAGTCGATGATGCTGGCGTCGGTGGACCGGGGTTGCGGTGCGGGATGGGACGGTGCTTCGTGTACCTCACGAGCGGTGTCCACAGGCCACGGTGCAGGCAGCGGCGCCAGTGTCAGCAGGTGCGGCGTCGCCAGGGATTCCCAGGCGCCGTGTGAGCAGGCGATGCCAGAGTGTGGGGCCCACAGGTCACGGTGTGAGCAGCGCTCGGTGAAGGTCGCGGTGTGAAACGGGGCAATGCAACTCTTTGCAATGTCTGCAGGTCACGGTGCAGGTCACGGTGCAGGCCAGCGGCATAGTTGGCGGTGTCGCAGTGGTTTCTCCTCTTCAACAGCACAAAACACACAGTTCCCAGTGCTGCAGGTCGAGGAAACTGAAGTCTTTGGTGTCCCTGAGACTTCCAACAGGATGCAAGCTCTACTCCAAGTACTTGGAGAACTTTCTCAAGCAGGACACACAGCAAAGTTCACCCTTTGCACTCTTTTCAGGCAGAAGTAGCAACTGCAGGCCAGTCCAGCAAAGCAACACAGCAAAGGGACAGTACTCTTCCTCCAGCTCTCCAGCTCTTCAGCTCTTCTCCTTGGCAGAGGTTTATCTTGATTCCAGAAAGATTGTAAAAGTCTGGGGTTTTGGGTCTTCTTCTTATACCCAGTGCTACCTTAGAAGTTGGCAAACTTCAAAGCAAAGTCTCAAGTGTTTGCAAGATCGTCCCTTGTCCAGGCCAGGTCCCAGACACTCATCAGGGGGTCGGAGACAGCATTGTGTGAGGGCAGGCACAGTCCTTTCAGGTGTGAGTGACCACTCCTCCCCTCCCCTCCAGCACAGATGGCTAATTAAGATATGCAGGCTACACCCCAGCCCTCTTTTGTGTCACTGTCTAGAGGAGAGGTGTGAACAGCCCAAATGTCAAACTGACCCAGACAGACAATCCACAAACAGGCAGAGTCACAGAATGATATAAGCAAGAAAATGCCTATTTTCTAAAAGTGGTATTTTCAGACAATTTAAAAAAACAACTTCACAAAAAGATGTATTTTTAAATTGTGAGTTCAGAGACCCTAAACTCCACATTTGTATCTACTCTCAAAGGGAATCTGCGCTTTAAGGATATTTCAAAGCAGCCCCCATATTAACCTATGAGAGAGATAGGCATTTGCACAGTGAAAACCGAATTTGGCAGTATTTCAATGTTAGGACATATAAAACACACTAGTATATGTCCTACCTTAAACATCCACTGCACCCTGCCCATAGGGCTACCTAGGGCCTAACGTAGGGGTGCCTTACATGTAGTAAAAGGGAAGGTTGAGGCTTGGCAAGTGGGTACACTTGCCAAGTCGAATTGGCAGTTTAAAACTGCACACACAGACACTGCAATGGTGGTCTGAGTCATGTTTACAGGGCTACTAATGTGGGAGCACCAGTGCTGCAGGCCCACTAGTAGCATTTGATTTACAGGCCCTGGGCACCTCTAGTGCACTTTACTAGTAAATCAAATATGCTAATCATGGATAAACCAATCAACAGTACAATTTCTATAGGGAGCACTTGCACTTTAGCACTGATTAGCAGTGGTAAAGTGCGCAGAGACAATAAACCAGCAAAAACAGACCTAAAAACAAATAGGAGGAAGAAGGCAAAACGTTTGGGGATAACCCTGTTAAAAGGGCCATTTCCAACAGAAGGCTTTTGAGGTGCTCTGTTGTGAGACCTGTAGTGTAACCCACCTGGGCACAAATGCTTCCCAAACCCAAGGGAGGCCTGGGAACGGGCTTCAAACGGCTCCAAGCCCCAACACATGATTGAGAAGGGCACTGCCACAATGGCTCAAGGTGGAATCACTGGTGAGGAACCCATGCTACGACAGGCTCAACGGCCATTTAATATGGATAACTTGAAACTGGAGGGTAACAAGGCCATCACCGAGAAGACTGAAGGTGTAACCATCACAGTGGTGATATGGACAAAATGAGGGACTTGGGTACTAGAGCTGATGGTGCGGATAAGATACTGGAGACGTACACTAGTAAGCTAGCAGACTAAGATAGGTGACAGCAGCAACAAGAGGCCAAGCAGGTCGATCTGGAAGACCGATCCCAACGCAACAACATGCACATACTGGGGCAACTAGAAGGGACTGAGTCCACACTGGTGGAGCAAATTCTGGAAACATGGCTCCCTACGGTATTGCACGGGTTTGAAACTGAGGGAGGCTTGCACACAGACAGAGCACACAGAACCCAGACCCAAACCCAGAGCATGCCCCGCATGCTGATCACACGAATGCTGAAGTGCAGAGACTGGATGGGTACATTAGCGGCGGCTCGCCAACAGGGCAATGTCAAATTTAATAGGAACAGAACTTCCTTCTACCCAGACTATGCAGCAGTGACCCAAATGAAGAGTAGATAATTCATGGAGGTGAAGAGGAAACTCAGGAACCGTGGGTTGGTAAATGCCCTGCTGCCCCCAGCACACCTAAGAGTAGACTTACAGGAGAAAAGGCTTTTCTTTGTTCATGCTGAGGAGCCCATGCAGTTTCTTGAGAGTCACTGAACAATTAGCAGGGGAGGGTGGCAAGCATGTGGGCAAAGATTCACAGTCAGTGGCGGGGTGGGAGTGCCGACGCTACTACTCAATTATGCATAACATAACCGAAGAGGGATGAACTACAGATGATCCTGCATACTACGCAAGTCAAACGAGGTTGATGCAGTGTCTGAGTACACCACCGCTTTCTGGTGTGACTAATGGTGACTCTGTTCCTGGGGTGCCCCACACCAGGGGACCTAGGGAGCAATGTGCTGTAATGGGGAAGATTGTCTGTTTCTCCAGGCGGTGGGGGGTGGTACCATGCATGTTACTTGTAGACACCAGGTTGGGGCGGGCAACAAGGGTGGGAGAACAGAGGGTGTTACTGTTCTTGCATTTGAGAGGAGGAGTGCAGGCTATCAGCGACACAATCACTTACTGGCAAAGACCGTATACAAGCACAGAGAAATACACACTTCACACACATGTGTTACAGTGTTATCCAGGAAGGTTAAAGGGATCCAGAGCCCCATCAAGCGGCAAAGAATTTGATCATATGCACGTAAGCAGAAAGCAAATATCGCAATGTTGCAGGAGACACACCACCTCCTGCAGGAACATGAGAAGATACGAGCAAAAGGAGGGGGGTGCAGGTTATGGTAAATCACTGATACAGTGACGACACAAGAGGTTACCCCACGTCCTTTCCTGCATTGTATCCACAACAAGGCTGGAGTGACATAGCAGGCATGACCACAGTTTTGCATGAAGCGCAATTGCTCACAGCAGATGGGGATAGGAGGGCAGCCCTGAATGCACAGACTGATGAAACAGATATCAGATGGGCCATAAAACAAATGTACACAGGGAAGGTGCCCAGTAATGACGGACTATCAGCCAAATTCCATCAATAATCTGTGGATCTCCCATACGCTCCACTCCTATCTATGTACAGAAGCATTTGAATCTGGGGTGCTACCGGCATTGTTGAGGGAGGCAAAAATAGTGGTCCCCCCTAAGCTAGGAAAGGACCCTGCTTGTTGCAAATCATATCAACCACAGTTGATGATTAATGTTAATGCTAACATTTTGGGGAAGATACTAGCCCACTGCTTGGCTAAAGTGGCATGGGAGATCGTACACCTGGACCAAGCAGGGTTTGTGGGAGGCCGCACTACCACCAATAACATCAGGAAAGTGTTTTTAATAAGAGAACAGATCGAGAAAGGGGAAGAACCCTGTGCCCTTGCTAGTCTGGATGCCCATAAGGCTTTTGATACTGTCAACTGGGAGTTCATGGAACAAGCGTTACAATTCTACGATCTAGGCACTGACTACTTGAGATGGATGAAGCTATTGTACACAGACGGCAGAGCAAGAGCAAAAGTAGGTAACAGAGTGTGAGTAAAATTAGGTAATAGAGTATCCGAAAGCTTGTAGGTGGACAGAGGGACCCGTACTGCGGTGCACTCTCTCGCCGTTGATATTGGCCCACGTCATCGAGCCAGTGGCACAAATTATATGTTCCAGGCATGAGGGAGACAGTGTTAGGTGTACAAGCAGGAAGTCATTTTATTATATGACGGTGACATCCTACTGACCCTACGCAACTGGGAGATAACAGGGCACACAGTTAATGCCACAATTGTTGAGATGGGGGCATACTCAGAGTTTAGATTGAACGCGGACAAGTCAGTACTTTATTACATGCAGTTAGACCGGGTTGCGGGTGGAATCTACTTAACATAAGGGTCCAGACAATCCCAATGAAATACTTAGGGGTATATTTGAGCTCTGATATGTCTGAGAAGTATGACTCTAATGTGGGTATCTTCCTTGATACCCTGGAGCAGAGCGTGCACAATTGGCTATGGTCCCCTATGTCCCTGATAGGGCACATAGCGATAAGTAAAATTATTATATTACCTAGTCTTATATGTTCTACATCACATGCCAATGCGTGTGCCAGATGCCTACTTTTGTCGGCTGGATGAACTACTTAGGTTGCTCTACTGGGGGAATGGGAGGATAGGCATTAGCCTAGAGGTCCCGAAATTACTGTGGGAGGGTGGAACTTCCATATCTATTACTCAGCAGCTCAATCACAGCATGTCATACAGTGGTTCCTGGAGGGGGACACCAACCCTGTGATGGGACTCTTGATGCAACTGATCACACCACAAAAGCTCTTGGCTTTACCTCTCGTTTCCAGAGAGAAGAGGGCAATTCTACTGTATGGGTTACGGCCATGCTAGATATATGGGGCAAGCCTCCCAAAGAGACTGAGATTACCATATTTATGTGAAACAATGGATGCTTTGGTATACGGGAATTAGTCCCATGATGACCCTTTTCTTAGGATGCAGGGAGACAGGGGAAATCCCACAAACTTCGGGGGACCTATATGAGAATGGTTCGCTGGCAGGATATGTGGCCTTCTGTGCCAGATGGGAGATGGCTGTGGGACGCTTTGTGGTCTATGCAAGCCTCGCTGCAGCAATCCGCAAGGCCTGGATGGAGTTCTCGCAGGAGCCAGAAAATCACACACTGAATCAAACTTTACTGGACATGAGAGGAGAAGGTAAACTGATCACCTGTTCATATGCACTGTTGTTACTGAAAACTGCTGCAAGGGTGGAGGAGTTGAAGTTGCAATGGGAGACTGATCTAGGTGTGGAATTGCAGGATTGTGACTGAATGTTTATACTAGGCAACTGCAGGAGGGTCACCCTCAATGTGAGGTTGAAACTGATACAGTTCAAGTTTATACATAGGGACTATGTGACACCGTGCTGGTTACACAGGCTGTAGCCTTCTAAATCTGAGCACTGTTGTAAATATAAGACAGAAGTAGGAACTTATATACACATGTGGTCTGGTTGCCACTAATCAAGACACAAGGGGACCTGATAGAACTACCGCTGCAGCCTACAATCCAACTATGTCTGCTGGGCTTGGTAACCTGGGCCAAACCCACTAAAGATGTGGAAAGATCCTAGAGTTATGATTAACCATAGTCAAGTATTTCCTTATCAACATCTCCTTCACTGATTGTTCGGACTGGGAACTTCAGCTAATTGTTTGTGGTTCAAGGCCTTTTGAAAATTAAACATCCTCTGCCCTTCCATCTTTTGCCAAAGTATGGTTTTTGGGAGTTTTCTCCCCAACAGAGAACCCCATCAAGGGCTCTGTGGGACACCCTTTCATGGGGTGTGCCTGCGGATGGCGAGCGTTTCGGCATCAAGGCTCCCTTTCGTGCCCGTGAGTCTGATTTCTTCTACTTGGGTGCCTTAGCAGAGGTCGTAGACTCTATTACCTCTTTTCCGCTCTTCTTCAGCGCTTCTTATTCGATTTCTATGATATCCAAATCACCCTCCGAAGTTTCTCATTTGGGTCCTTCGGTGACATTTTCCTTTTTGTCACTCAAAAGTCCCAGATCTTTAAGGGATGGTGTAGATTTTTGGCCTTGTAATGAGTGATGGGCCATTGTTTGTTTCGCTTTCACCCTCAGCGTCTTCGGGGCAAACACAGAGCAGTGTTACAATCTTCACCCTGGTGATCGAGTGAAAGACAGATTACACAACGGATGCTTGTCCTTCTGAGCATATTTGTGAGGGCAATTCTGGCAGAATTGGAATGGTGTTTTCTTTATCATGCCACAAGCGGAGCACCCTGTCTTGGCACTCTCAGCACTCCGTTGAAATTTGTAAAAAATTCACCCTTGCTCTTACTTCGTCTGACATACAATCCCTTTCGATGATGTTCTGAAGCTTTGATAAAGTTTTCTATAAAGTTTTACACCAATTCTTTTACGTTTTTTCTTGATATCTCTGCAAAAAGATCCAGACCCAACGGTGGAAAACAATAATCTGAAGATGGGAACCTAAGGTGGGAACATCCTGACAAAATACAAGGGCTTTTCAAGGAGTCGCCAAATGGAGGTCCCATTGATGCCCACCAACAAAGGTAGATAAAGAAGATGGAATAAAAAAATTTGGTGAAATGGTAGAAATTTCGGACCCAACCACTAGATGGCAGAATAATGCATAGCATGTGAACTCAGAAAAGATTCACACTGCAAAACCTGGGTATTCAAGATTATCGATCTACTTTATGAATCTATACGTCACATTCTTCTGATTTTTGTATTTTTGCTATTTCACCATTTTTGCACTCTACTTGGAAAATATGGTGTAAACCTATGAAATAAGCTCTGACAATATGTGTAAGATGAGCACTATTTTGTGTTTATTCATATTTCCATTCTTGCGTTTGAGCTTATTTTTAAATTTAGTGTTCAAGGTATTCTAATATTTCATATATATTTGCTGTACAGTCTTGATTGAGCATAGGATAATAACATTTTAGAGATGAAAATTATGCATTTTATATCCAGTAGAGCTATTTTGAATTATTATGTATATTTTTACTAAATGATGTGTTTATGATGTAAAATGTATTGGCTTACTGAATGAATTAGTCTGTGGTATTCTGTGAAGAACACTGGATCCTATTCAGAAGGTATAATTCCTTTAATAACATTAATCTTTACCAGTGTCAAGAAAACTAATCGTATCTTGATCAAGCAGAACTAGTGACAATGGAATAAGTGTCTTGCAAGGTGTTGGACGCAATAACTCAAAATTCACTAGCAGGTTGTCTTCCAAACTTTAGATCATCCATGCCTTCTCTGAAAAATAAAGTTTGTCATCAATGGGGGATATCCACATTTGCCAATGCCAGTGTTGACCCTTGAGAATAGTCGCTCCAATTGGATGGCAAGTGGGCGCTCTGCCTTCTTTTGGGAGGTCTGAATGATTGTGCATGACTCTTGCTAATACCCCTGTCCCCACCGTCTCTCTGGCCTGGAAATAACTTACTTTTCTAAAAGTAATATTTTTTCTTCCAGCACAAGCCTCTAAGTAGCCTCAATGGTAGTGTTAGGTCAAGCTAAGAAAATTATTCCTGTTCTTCTTAAGTTTCTTCAAATTTTCGTCCTAGGTTCAAGCAATGTCTCAGCGGCATATCCTCTAACTGTAAACCACAAATGCTTTCAATCTCATATCCCTCAATGGTGTGTCTTTCAATGTCAATATGCCTATCAACATTGGTATAATGTTCGGACAGTGAAGTGCCTTCAACAGTGATATGACATTCAATATCTTTTGGACTGTAAATTACTTAGTGTCATGGGCTGTACTAATATGGAGGTTGACTGGGAGGAAAATGCTTTGTAACTATGACAGAAAAGTGGACAGTGGTGCCACTCCTATGTATTCCTGTCAGGGGAGTCTGAGTTAATCCCCATTTCATCTACATTGTGGTAGAGGGTCATCACCTGTACTATCCCTTGTGTTGAGGCTAAAGTTAAATGACAACTTTATCAATAGCTTTAGTTTTTCATTCACACAAAGACAATCTTGGTCTCTAAGAATTCTACTGGACATATTTCAGCAGTATGGACTCTCAACAGAGTTACATAGATATACACACACTGCAAAAGGAAATGGTTAATCTACAGAATTTTTAACTGCCTTATGAAGGACAGATAAACAGTGAGGACACTGCAGTCCAGAAATGCTCCAGAACAAAACATACAAACATTGGACACCTCAATATTTAGAGACTTACAGGCTGTGTTAATGTGAACACATGCATGAATGTTCAAAATGTATGCGGGTTTCTACACAAGGATACTTATTTTTAAATTTAGTGAGCTGAGATGGTTTGGTAAATAAAACAAAAAGTGCAAAAAGCTGTTTTAAAGTGTAGCGCGATATTCATTTTTTAAATTTATTTTTAAAAGCACTGAGTGGGTTGGGTACCGAGAAGCAGGCCACAAGAAGAAACAAGAGGGAGAGAACACGGATAAAACGTGGAGTGCTGGGACCAGGCAGACGCACACTGGGAAGAGTGCAACACAGGTGGAGGAAAGAAGAACATAGGCAGAGAAAGCGAGGGGTGGGATAAAAGCACATGAGGAAGATAGCTGGGAACTCATCAAGACCTTAAATAAGAAGAATAAAGTAGTTCCTAAAAGTGATCTGAGTTGCCAATCAAAGAGATGGGTAAGGAGGCAATGCCCCATGGGAGAAACAAACACGGATTGACAATAAAGCCATTAAATAAGAAGTAGCCAAATAAAAGTGACAGGAAAACCAAGCAGTGGTAGGTTTCAAAAACCGCTGTATGTGGCTGGTAAGCCCACAATATGCCTTTTTGCAACCAGACAGCTTATGCTCTCTGGTTGGATCAAACTATTAAAGGAGGTTTTAAGGAAAGCCCTTGATTGAAGAAGCATTCCAAAATATCAGCAAGAATCAAGAATCGTTCCATTTTGGCCACAAACTGTATTTAGAAGCAAATTGCACAAAGAAATACGTGGGGAGGGTTTAGTGCTCAAAGGCTTTTTGAACTAGAGGGAAAACAAGTAATTGTATTTAACAGTTGCTGTAGTATATTCTAGAGCTATGGAGCTCCTTTGATGTGTTAAAGTGAAGTTGAGTTTTCTTCACTCATAGGTTGGTGTGTGATTTAACCAGCATTTTAGTTATTTTTCTTTAACATTTTAAGATATTTAAGATTGTGAGATTAAGGGCATGACATTAGCTTGTTATTTACATTTTCAAACGTCTCTTATTGAAAAATATAACAAAGAAATAATCCACATACAGCCAAAAATATTTTGTGTTTATGAAAACCATGATAGATAATCACTTTTCAAGAAATGGTGTACAACCCCTTATCCTACAAAGTGTTGTAGACTAAGCTTGCAGCTGTGACACACCCAGTGGTAGTAGGAGCGAAGCACAAGTAGTGAACAATACTCACCCGCTTATCCCAAATACGCACATCCCCATCGTGACTGGTTGCAAGGCAGTGAGTGTTCTTCTTGTTCCACTTCACCTGAGAAGCACCCGCTATACAAAGAGGGGTGACAAAGTAGATATGAACTGTGATGGTACCAGAAACTGTTCCAAGGCAGTACAAAAAAGTTTAACAAACAAGGCTGCCTATTATAGCACTTAAAGAGTGAGGCTTATAAAGCACACATTTATGGTTTGTAGAGTGGAACATAGGTGGAAGGGGCACCATCTTATTTTACTATCCTAAGAATTGTGTTTATTTATACAAATATTTTCTACACATGCATAGATGTGAAAGCAATCCATAACAAAATAGGGCATGTCCCCGAGATAAATAGCAGCAAAGGTTATGCCCCGATGGACATCTAATGAGGTGTATGTATTTCTTGTAATGAAATGTTGTGAGTTTTGAAAGTGTGAGGTTTGTGGTGTGTTTTTTGGTGTGGTTGTGGGACCTCACCATGTAACATGTTCATGAAACCTAGTTGGGTCTGATCAGGCTCACTTGTAAAATCTCTAGTCCAACACTAGGTAGCTGTGGCTTGATGCAGCAAGGCTTAAACAGAGAAAATAGTGTAGATTATTTAGACATACCAAATGACAAAATAAGAATGTCACACAACACAAAAGAAATCCGACATCAGTTTATTTAAAAAAAAAAGGTTATATTTTTCACGAGGGAAGGGGAGGGGAGAGGAGAGGAGAGAGATTTCTTTTTCTTGGGTAACAATAAGGGGTATTAGGACAGTCACCTGGTCACCAAAGAAGCATCAAGTCCAGTTTCCACACTGTATGCATGGACCGCTATAGACTTTAAAGTAGTGGTCCTGGTGCTGAGGATGTTGTAGGAAGTCCTCTTTGGGCCAGAGGAAGTCCAGTTACGATTGGGCTACTGGTCTCCAGTCACAGCAAGCCCAGCAGTTTCCTTTGGCAAGGACTAGTGTCTGTTGGTAACCAATCTGCACTCTGACTAATCTCCTTGGTCCACCACATTCTGTAGCAATGTTCGAGTGTCAAGGAGTGGGCTTCATTCCTGCACATCGGCAGTCAGAGGCGATTCGATGAATGTGGCTCAGCTGTTGTGGCCCTAGTTACTATCAGGAGCTGTATAGTGAAGATATAGTGTATTCTGAACAGCTACAAAAAAAGGTTAGTGAATTTCTGGGGGGATTAAAGAGTACAAGGCTCTCTTCTGAGGAACAAATTACATTAGATGCACCAATTCGTATTGATGAGATAATTGAGGCAGTAAGCTCCCTGGCAACAGGGAAAGCTGCTGGACCGGGTGCAATACCACTTGAATTTTACAAGACCTTCCTGATAGACATTAAAAAGGATATGCATAGCATTTTTTGTATAGCGCAGGCAGGTCAGGCACCCTTATCGTGGGAATGTGCAAGTGCTAAAAAAAAAAGGATAAATCAACAGAGTTCCCCAGTTCATATAGACCCATATCTTTGTTAAACGTAGATGGAAAGATTTATGCAAAGATTTTGGCCAGTAGATTGGCAAATGTGATAGTCAGGCTGGTTAGACAACAACAACATGGGTTTATTCCGGGTAGAGATACAATAGATCATATAAGAAGAATAATAGCCATGTTTGATCTTGCAGAACTATATCAAACAAATTTAGGATTATTACTTTTGGATGCCGAGAAGGCATTTGATCGTGTATCGTGGAAGTTTCTATGGGAAGTCATGCGCTGGAAAGGTATAGGGAGTGGATATATCACAGCTATAAAAACTTTATATGTAGCCCCAAAAGCTAGAATTTGCATTGCTGGTTTGGAATCAGATACTATCTTAATCTCTAGGGGGACTAGACAAGGGTGTCCATGTTCCCCCTTGCTCTTTGCTCTATATATTGATTCTTTCTTGCTGAGATTAGAAGAATGCAAAAATATTCAACCTCTATTATATCATGGAGAAACATATAAGGTGTTTGCATATGCTGATGATGTAGCTATAGTGACAAGCAACACGGAGGAAGCTATTAAGGCAATAGAAATAGAGGCAAGAGAGTTCGGAAAATACTCCGGATATAAGCTGAACTCAGATAAAACACAAATAGTATGTTCTGGGCACGTTTCACTAGTAGATAGACGATTGGTATCTGAAGCAGTGTATTTGGGGGTGAAGATTACATCAGTGGTTAATCGGTTGGTGGAAATTAATTTTATCCCCTTATTAAATAGAATAAAGAGGGATTTAGACCGAATGCATAATTTGCACTTATCGCTAGAGGGTCGCTGCAATGTATTGAAAATGATGGTTCTGCCACAAATCCTATATTTATTTCGGGCTATTCCCCTTGAGGTTGATAAAAAATGGCTTAAAAGATTGGAAAAGATGGGGAATAATTTTTTATGGGGATATGCTAAAACGAGAAGGGCAATGAAGTATATGACACTTCCCAAAGATCGAGGCGGGTGGTCAGTCCCTAATTTTACACTGTATTACTACGCCTGTTGCCTTCAACATATGGATGAACTTATAAGGGGAAGTTTTAAGGGTAATGAAGAAGTAAAATCAACCCCTATTTATACTATGATGGTGGGTGGGGAGGCAAGTGGTTGGTTATCAAAATTTGAGGAACCAAGTTACTTTAAAAAAGTAAGATTTAAGCCTTTTTTGTCCGCCTTCAAGGTTTGGGCTCAGATAAAACGGAGTATGGGACTGGGAAAGATTACGGCTTATACACCAGTGAAATTTTCAGCTATCCCAAATCATATCTTTAGGGATCCCATACTAGATTTTTGGCGTTCTAGGGGAATAAATAAAGTCGGAGACTTGTATTGTAAATCCGGTTATAAATCATTTACGGATCTGCAGTCTCAATTTGGCTTACCTAAGACCCATTTTTTTTAATTTTTGCAAATACGAAATTTTTTACAGTCTCAGAAGTGCGTTACAGTACAGTTGTCGGAGATCCCGGTAGTTGAGGCTGTTAAAAATGGGGCAAAGATTGGCAAGTTATATAAGTTATTAACAGAGTTACAAGTAGATGATATGGCACAACAGAATGAGAGATGGATTGCACGATTTGGGGTGGCTGGAGAGTGGGTGGACCAATCCTTAGCCATGGCTGAGACAACATTTCTATCAGCTAATTTGAAAACCCAGCATTACAAAACACTGATGGACTTATATTATACTCCAGCAAAACTGAAAAAGTGGGGGATATCCTCTGGAAGCTGCAATCGATGTGGGAAAGTTGAAGCTGAGATAATGCATATGTTTTTTGTATGCCCAATGTTGCAGGGAATATTAAATGAGATAGAGGTATTCCTTAAGAAGATCACGCATTGCAATATTCAGGTTACTGTTATGCTGGTAGTATTGGGAGTCGTGGACTCACCTGAAAGTACGGAACCTGCACTGTATAAAATAAGGCGATTTTTATTTTTGTCCATGGCAATATACCGCTTATGTATTGCTACAGATTGGCTCAAAAAAGAACCCCCCCACGTTTGAGAATTGGCGCTCTAGATTACTTACCATCTATAATACTGAATTAAGTCTTTATAAGTTAAAGGGTCATAAGAAGAGACATAGAGGAGAACGAATGTGGGCACCACTGACTAGATGGTTGGAATATCAAGACACAGTTTAAAAAAAAAAAAAAAAAAAATGCTAATTGTTTCGATATGTGATATATATAACTGAGGTTTTTTTAAAGGTCTTCTTTCTCCTGTTGTTTTGTTTACTTTACTTTCTTCGCACGGATATATTATGTCTTCTTCTTTTTTTTCTCATGTAACCCCCTCCCTCCGACATATTAAAATAAAATAAAAAATTTAAAAAAAAAAAAAAAAGAAAGAAATCTGTGTTTCCTGGAACGCAGCCAGAGTGATCTCAAAATTTAAAAATGATGTAAGGCTCCCTCTAACATTGATGGGTCGAGTGGCACCTTTTAAAATGATTACCCTTCCCAAATTGTTATAAGTGCGACAGAACACATACCAATTACCCAGATTACATTTGCACAATAAATCACGAGCAGCGAACCCTACTATTGGCACGCAGCAACCCACGGATAGCAACCAGGACATTACAGCACAACCTACACAACGGGGAGCTTGTAGAAGGCTACTACTGGACGACACACCTGATTGCCATTGGATCCACGCCCCACAAGACCACCTGACCTTCCATCTAGAGACAGAGCTACTGGGTCAAAAATCATATCTACACTATCTGTACGGAGAGCCAGGTTTAAATAGTTTCCCTCCTGCTACACAAGTCACAATCACGGCAAGGCGTAAAGCCACCAAGACAATAGGCTGGGCACAAAAAACTCACCAGCGAGACACCGCTGTGGAAAAGCACATGGCTAAAAGAAATGGCAAAGCTACTGGGCTTTGAGTCGTGGGACACAATAGGTATCTCCACAGTAGGGTATAGCATTGAAAAGGGAGACACCATGCCCTTCTCATCTTTACAGCAAGAGTACAACATGCACCAGTTCGAGTTTCTAAAATATGTACAGCTGGGCCATGCATGGCACACTCAGGGACTGAGAGAGATCTAAATTCCTGATTGTGCCCCTCTTGAGGGAAGGCTACTAACAAAAGAGCTAGGAAAGGGAGCTGTTTCATGCACATACAAACAATTAATAACAATATGCCAGACAAACTGGGTGCACTAATGTGCACTGAGAACTAGATGGGGGCAAGACCTAAGAGAGATAGACAACCTAGATTTAGAAGCAGCACTTATGCACACAGAGAAGTAGCCATTAAATCCTGCCTACGCTTGATCCAGTTATGGGCCTATCAAAACAGACAAAAACTGCACCAAATGGGGAGGGCCCTCTCACATCTCTGTTTGTGATGTGTGACAGAGAGAGGCTCCTTCATCCACACACACTTTGGAAATGCCCTACTATCCAGGTCTATGGGAAGGCGATAACGTAAGACCTTACTGCAATTCTGGAGGTGCTCATTCCACTAGAGTCAAGATTTGTCCTGTTGGGAATCCCAAATGATGTGGACATCCCACGATTCAAGCTCCTGTTGTGTACCTTGGGATTGGTAGTGGCAAAAAGGGATGTAGACAGACACTGAGGAGCAACTGAGGCACCTAACCTACATGAATGGCAGACAGGTATGGACATGTACATAGGTGCAGAAAAGGTTGTCGACCACAACAGAGGGTGTCCCCGTAAGTTCAAGACAATGTGTAGCTAGTGGAGGATGTATTATGGGCTGTAAACAACTTCACATGCTCAAGATACTTACCTGGATCAGGTTGTTAATGTGTAATAAATGTGCTGTGGGCCATAGACAATATGCTTCCATACTGAGGCCTACCAATGTTGAATGTGTTGAATATATGATTTGATGCACTGTGTCTAAAATAAAATGCTTTGTCTCTGAAACACCATGGCTACGATTATGAGTTTTTGAATGTAATGGTCCTTTTTTAGTTTTGTTACAAAATAAAATTAAGGTATATATTTTTTTAAAACTAAGCTTATTGTAGGGACTATTGTTCCTTTGAAAAAGCATACACCCTTGGTCCCTATATACTCTTGGGTTGTCCTTGTTTTTTGTAATATATTATGGCTATGTGGGGGCGTCTTAGCTATCCCAGAGTGCAGTATTCTGCACACTTCCAAGATGTCTGAATTCCTCATTTTTTGTCAAGAACATGGTAGCCCGCCCTAGAGATGTGGCTACCTGAGAGCTACATGTCCATGGAAAAAATGGTTTGGCAACTGGTTCCCCTCTCTGTTCCCACTGCCAGTCTGTCTACCTTAACAAATGAGCAGACCCCTTCAAGTGTAGTCGCCGTTTGCCAATCGAAGGCAGCTTCTCCTTTGAGGCTTGCCTTTTGGGCAAACATCCTATGTGGCTTCCTGGGATGGGAAGTTAACACTTCTCTCTATAGAAGGCTTCTATTGTTTATGTGTTTGAGAGTTGTTCACACTCTTCCCCTGGAGGACAGAAGGCTATCTAGTAGTCAGCATCCGTTAATGACCACCAGAATAACTGGGCAAAACAGTGGCAACTTTCTAAAAGCTACCTTTTCTTAAAAGCAACATTAAATCCGATGTGGCCATCCAGTCTGTTTTGGAGCCACAATTAATTTGATGCGTTGTACCAATGTAGGTAGTCTCATTCAGAAATTAACACAGCTGTGGGGCAAATCCGTAGACCTGCACTCGCCAATGGTGCTGCCATTGTAAAATGACAATCTGGGGGCGTTTAATGTTAGGGCATCTGAAAATATATGCCCTACCTAAGAACATACAGCACCCTGCCTTAGGGATCAATGTATCTTCCTTAGGAGTGACTTATGTATCCCTTTAAGCAAGGTTTGGGATTTGCCATCAGTTTAAATTGCAAAGTCAAACTAACAGTTTTAAAAACTGCTCTTCCAGTCTGCAGTGACAGGCTGTGAGCCATGTAGTGTTTTGTCACACTCAGGGTAGCACAATCAGTGCTGCATCCCTGGGTGGAAACTGTAACTCACATGCCCTGGGTACACTGTGGAGGGAAAAGTGGAAAATGGCTTAAAAGGTGTTTGTCCGATTGATTAATGATGGCTTGGTTAGCAAACCCAAATAAAGGTTAAGTCAAAATAAAGATATGAATGGTAAACAATGCTCTGACAAAGTCGGAGAGGGATAAGAAAAGAAGGAATTTGTGGTGGAAGGTTATGTAGGGCGAGTGGCCTTTTCTGGTAATGGCTTCTCTGTGTTCTTGTCTTCTCAGGTTCCACTGCATGATGCCACCAGCACCCTCAGGAAAGGGCAGACTGCCTGGTAAGTGTCCTAAAAACTAATTATTTCCTCAATTGTTCCTGACTAGTCTTGATTGTCTCAAGATGCCTTATTATCTCCAGTTACCTTGTCCTCCTGTCTTCTTCTAAAGTGCAGTGAGGCACTCCAGTCACCTCTAAACACCCATGTTCCTCTCTCTGTCAGGCCATTATGCTCAAGGCTGTCTTATTATCACTGTTAACTGGGTCCTTCCATCAAGATCCATCAACCAACAAGCTTAGGCCTGCGAACTTCGTTCCCATTCGGGTTTTGCCTTCACCCACGAGCCCATTCTCAAAACAGAAGATAGAGAGAAGAGAGACAGTAAAGAAAACAATAGTGCATGTGTCCCCATTAAGTGCATGCATCCCCAATGGCTGCCCATGTCCAGCTACCCTGTCACTCACCGGGGGTAACCACAACCCTCCTGTGGCGGGTGATTCTGCATCCGGTGGGGTTATCCACCAGTCCTCAGACCAGCCATTCTCTTCTTTGCTCCCCTTGTCCCCTTGTCCCCTTCCACTTGGGTGTAATCAGCATCTGGGCCCAGTCCTCCCTCCTCAGGAAACCGTGTGCTTTGTTTGCCAGACTACTCCTGCTCTTTTCCAGCTTGCTGTGTGGTAGATCAATTCTCTACTAGTGCTTCTCCACTCCCTGAATTCTTCTCCCAATCTTCTCCTCATTCGGCTCTTCCTTTCCTCGCCATCTTTTGTCTCCGTCACTCAGCCCCTTCCCTGTGTGTGTGAGTCCTTTTCTGTTTGCACTTTTCTCTTGTACTTCACCCTTCCCCTCTTTTCTGTTTAAGCACTGTACTTTTTCTCTTTCCAAGTTTCCTGTTTGCTTCAGAGGAGCCACCGCAGGACCTACGCTCCACATATCAGGTAACTGCCCCCTGCCTCCAATGACTCCTTCACAAACGCCTGGCACCATATACTAGGGACTTTTGTGTAAATAGGTGGTAGACAACTGAACATATACTTTGTAAAGGGTTAGAACCCTGGCACTGAGGTCTGGTTAGCAGGCCTCAGTGCATACTCAGCGTAAAAAAACAGCCACGTCAGACCAAAACTTCGGGGGTGATCATGCAAGGAGAGGCACCTCTTTACAGAAAGCATGTCACAAGTTGGAAAAAGGAAGTTCTGGCTGATTAAACAACAAATTCTTTGGGAGCCTGGCCATACAGGCACCCAAGATGGGGGCCTAGTGTGGATCTCTGCTTGGAGAGGAAGGTCCTGTGGTGAGTAGCACCACCCACCGTCAACTACTCTGACAGCTTGCAGGAAAGAGAAAGCAGGCTCCCAATGTGGCTGAGGTGTTGTTTGCTGCTGCTCAATACTCCAGTTTTCCTGCTCGCCATGATCACAGCCCAAATGCAGGTGCCAGCTTCAGAGGCATGCAAGCAACAGGGACGGCCAGCGAGCTGAAAGCCGAATCTTCCTGCCCACCTGCTGTGTCAGGCAGGCACATACTGCTGCAGAGCACAGCCAACTGCCTTTCCCCCAGATTGGAGGCAGCACGTACAAGCATTGAACCGTGCGCTGGCTGGGGGTGATTTCAGCTTTGCTGGAGAAGCCCACTGTGCCGAGGCTGAGGAGATGAGTGGAGACCTTGCTGCTACATCCGGCATCCTGCAACCCCTCCCCTGCTACTCTGGATGTGTGGCTGACCCTGTGGACATTCAGGTCTTACTCCCCAGACTTAATTGCTTGCATACAGCTTCAGACGTTCTGTCCCTACAGCCATGCATGGAGAAGTTGGGGCCGGCCTACTGTGACCTGCAGTCATCCTCTTCCACCATTCATATCGGGTTGGGAGATATATCACACACAGGTGAGATGGGGCCCCGCCCGAACCTATGCTCAATTAATATGGTGCTGTGCTGAGATCGGACACATTATGGGACTTGGGGGTGATGTCATATGGTGCACTGGTAAACAAACACAAATGAGGGATGGAATGCAGAACCAATCATACATTCATCCCTAGTCACAGATCTGGGTTTAATCCATCAATTCTTTTGCTCACCATGCCACACCAGCTTGTACCCAGCCATATGCAAATCAGTGTTGACCATGTTCCCCATGGGAACAGTCCAGCCCAAACTGCCAGGCCAGATCCTCCCTAGACCAGAAACAAGCATTCTGGGACCGGTTTCAGGGTATCACCCTTCATCAGCCAGGCATTTTACAAGTCACTTCCCAACCCTGGATCCACACCCGCAGCCCTGATAAGCCCTGCCAGAATCAGCCGCTCCACGGGTCGTTCCTGGGCTAGCATTCCTGAGGATTGATTTGACAGACACTTAGGGTTATCTCCTACTCTTTCTTCTACTGTTGTGGTACACTTGAGATGGCTGGACGTCCACTTATAAACCTAATGTCGGCCCCGGGGCTACCTGTCCTTTTCATTTTCCTGCTCAGTAGTTGCTAACAGTCAATGTGATACTGTGGGGAGAGGTGCTCTCCACAAACACCTTAACTCGACTATGTTAATCATTTTCCTCACCTAGGAACAATGTCACATTTTTCCTTGTTGTGTGAGTTTCAACTTGAGGATCCAAAACTGACTATTTGGGCTTTCAGTGAAGATAGTGAGAGGGTTTGGAGAGTTCACTGTTTTGCATTTTCATGGCCATGTCTTCACAATAGAGATGGCACCTGTTTTTCAGGCCGGCTGGTAACTATACACATCCTCTGCTGTATACTGCTTTAGCCCGCTTTATGACTAGCCATAGGCATGGCTAAGTTGGACAGTCTGTGGACTCAATAACTCTTGCAAGACCAGCAGATTGCTGACATATCTAGACCGTCACAGAGTCAACATCACTTTTTTACAGAAGACACACATTGCTCCTATTTGCCCGAGCTCTTTTGCTCCTAATTGGGCCCCACATTGCTATTTCATCTTCTATAGTACGTAGTAGTGTGTATTCCAGGCTTTTAAGTTGTGTTATCAACATGCCGACCCAGCTGATAGATTCGTAATACTCCAGGCCGGTCTTGATGACATCTTTGTTACACTGATCAGCAACTATCAAAAGCTGATGACTCCCAGTTTTTTGGGGGGGATATTTCTATCAAAATGCACACCTCCCAGCTTGGAACAAGCTGACTGACCTGTATGGACTGTCGGATCTATGGTGAAGGGCCTATCTGTCCATCAAGGATTTAACATTTTATTCTGCACCCCACAATTATTTTCTATACTAGATTAAGGGATGACATCCTGTAACCTTATCTATTCAGTTACAATGGTGAGACATTTACCTCATATATTGACCATTCACCGGTTCGCTTTGTGCCTCTATAATTCTCAACTTCGCCAGCCGTATTGGTGCTTTCCGGCATCCTTGTTGCTAGACCCGGTCTTCACGGATGAACTTCATGTTGCAGTCCTTGAATACTTTAAAATTAATGCTGGCTCCCTTTCTAAGTACACTACTCTCTGGGAGGTCTTTTTACGGCATATATCCGGGGACAGGTAATATCTAAGCATGCTGGGGTTTTGAGGGACATTCGGGGGTAAGTCAACTGACCAGAAGCAGCACAACAGGCCCTTGAGGCCCAACATGAATGCACAACCAGTGAGTCAACTTTTGCAACAATTTCGAGACTTAGCTGACAGGGGAGCCCTTCACCAGGTGAAACACCCTGGCTAGATAATACTGCAAAGAGTCAAGGCCTGACAGAACATTGGCCTAGTTCCTTCGGCATGAGAGAACTAAATCACAGATTGTTGGGTTGTAAAGCCACAGGGGGACAATCCTAACAGCAGATGATGACTCTCGTCTTGAGTTTGTGCATTACTATTCCCGGCACTATGCTGCAACACATGTCAAATCCCAAGTTGAAAGAAAACAAGTTACTTACCTGTAACTGCAGTTCTCTAGTATTGAAATCTTTCACAGACTCACATGCTTGAATAATTCCCTGTCATCAAAGTCAGAGTTCCATGGTAACATAGAAATCAGTACTGAAAAACTTAAAAGGAAGTTAATGCTAAAAGACATTTACTTTAATAGCTTATTAACATAATTTGAAAAGACCCAAAATCCACCCAATCAGGCAACAGCACCCTTCAGAACCTGCACCAGAGGGGCTCCAAGTGCTCAGGATTTCCAGTACAAGTGAGATGTATACTGAATAGAAGTAAGGGGAGCCTCTATGGGAAGGAGGGTGAGTCTGTCCTGCCATTTGATAAGTTTTGTTTTGACCAATGACTGTGTTTCACCACTGCGCATATTAGTTGCTCAATGTTCACCAGTAGCACATGGTATGTTTTGTTCAGTTTAGCCGCCTATGGGCTTTGACATTGCATTAGTCATTACATTCTGTATTGTGCCTATTGGCTTTGACATGGCATTAGCCATTGCTTTCTGTATTCAGTTTAGCCGTCTATGGGCTTTGACATTGCATTAGCCATTACATTCTGTATTCTGCCTATTGGCTTTGACATGATATTCAGCTCCGCTGCCTATTGGCTTTGACATGATATTATATATTGCATTTTGTATTCAGCTTAGATGCCTATTGGCTTTGACATGACACTAGACATTGCATTTGATATTTAGGTTAGCTGCCTATTGCCTTTAACATGACATTGCATTTGATATTTAGGTTAGCTGCCCATTGCCTTTAACGTGGAGCTCTGTATTTTTCCAAGCTGTGTTTTTGCACCAGAGAACCAAGATGTTTTGCTCTCACAGTAGACTAGACCTGATAAGAGAGAGAGTACATGGGCGTCGTTTCTCTTCCCTTGAGCTTGGGAACAGGAGTAGTCTTGGAGACCTGGCCAGTCTCCAAAAGGCTTGCTCAGTTTCCCAGGTCTGAGGGGAGGGGGCACACCTTTGTAACGAATGTAACAGGCTGCAGAGAGTCAGATTCGAATCTGCCGGACCTCGTGCTGGAGCTTGGCGCCAGCTGCCAGCATCCCGTGTGGGTAGATGACACTCTTTCTCGCGGCTGACAGGGGTCATCAGCTTGCAGACCTTAGAAAGATGTAGCTGTAAATAGTTCCTACACGGTGAAGTATTTGTTTTGCTTTGCATTCAATATCTTATAAATATAACCTGCTGTGTATATTGCAAACTGATATATTTTGTTTGATTAACGCGGACTTGAAAGCTACTAATTCGTCATTCATTCATAAACATTGTGGTTGGGGAAGAATAAAATAACAATAAAAGTCTTCTTTGACCTCAGAAGTGCATTTCTGTTGTGTTATGTTAGTGCTTAGAAACTAAATAAGAGGAAAGCACTACAATTGGTACCAGGAGTGGGGTGTCGGTCATTAAGAGGTGATTAAGAAGGGGTTTGACGAGTTAGTAGATTTCTAAGTGCACACTTTAAAAGTGTAATTGTTTTTTGTTGTTTGGAGAATTACAGAAATTGTTTTCTGTTTGGAGAATCACAGTAGCACGGCAGACCATGTCTGAGAATACATGTGTTGATGAACTGCCTGATGGTGCTAAGAAAAACTGTGAATTGTTTTCTGTTTGGGGAATTACAGAAGAAAATGCATGTGTAGCTAAAATGCCTGATGTTGTTTTGAGAAATAATTCCCGTTGTATATATGTAGAAAACGTGTGTTTTGGAAGTAATGATGACAGAAAGGTCTGGATACCTTTATCTGCTTACAGAGAAATGCAGGAGAAATGTAGGAAGTTGGAACATGAAAATAGGAATTTACGTGAGCAAATTAGCCCGACTGAAAGTTATAAAAAGGCTGTTTTTGAAGAATCTTTCTTGTCCCATTCCAGTAATGAGGGGGTTAAGACAGCTCCGAGCTGCACTGAGTTTCCGTGTGAGCCAGGGTTTTTGGCAGCCAAAGTGCATTCCTTAACTGATAACACGGACGACGAGTTACCGTTGCAAAATGCACAAGTAAAACGAAGGATTTTAGAGCAAGACACCCCGAGTTTCATTAGCTTGTTTGATTTTTGGAAAAAGAATAGCCCTCATTTGAGAGAAATCCTAACACTTTTGTACATGGTCACTGTGAAAAATAATATGCAGCTGCGCGCTTGTGATTTGGCAAATGAAATAATGCAGACTTTAGGTTTCTGCGCAGTGCAAGAAGGAAATACTTATGTACATGTAACTCAAGAACAAGGAAAGAAAATAGTGCCCCTAGCTAGAATCATACAATGGATCTGGTACTTGCAAGACAGGGCTAGAGTACCACAGATAAAAGAATTACCAATGAAATTGTGTGCACCATTTGAATTCGTGTCTACTGAAGATAAAAAGCATATTTGTTTTACTAATGATTCATTGACTGAAATGTTGCTTTCTGGCACAGTAGAAGGAACAGCGTTGTATAATGTGTGTCAGATTTTAAAGCAAGAGCTACGTGAGATGTGTCATTTTTATGCAGATTTTTGGTTCTTTGATAATGTTTTAGCCACATGGCTTGTACCTAACTGGTTCAATTACCTTGCAGATGTTAATCAGAAAAATTCAGAGAGAGAAGTGTTCACCCAGAATTCTGCCTTAGTGGGGATGGCTATGTGGGTGCCCCAGAAATGTGAAAAAGCCACTTACAGGTGGGCAGAGATGAGAGAGATGCCCATTCCCCTAGATTTGATAAAAACTGTGCAGCACGCACAAAAGCAATCTGTCATGCAAGCAGTCACAGAGCAGTTGGGGAGAGGAAAGTTACCAGGACAGAAATGGCAAAGTGATCAGGTTTTAGGGAGAGTGATTGCTGCAAATTACCAAGGAAAAATCGAAATTATGCTGATACCTAGAAAAGAATCTGATTCATTCATACAAATTGGAGACAGAATGGCCCAACTTGACAAAAATGCAGTGAATGGAGGTTTGGTAAAGAAGGAGTCTGCCCCAGCCCTTCTGACAGTGCAAGAAAAGGGGAGCTGTGGCGCAGCAGATAAAAACCTCAGTGCTGATGTGTGGGCTGAAGCCCCAAGTGATCCTCCAGAACCTGCAGAAAATATAACAAAGGGCCTCAAAAACGTCCTGCTGATTATAAAACAGGGAAAGAAAGAGGAAGGGTGCAGTTTAAATGAAAAATTTTATTTGCAAGAAAAGTCATACTTGTTTCTTTTGCAGATCCGACCACGTTTCGCCACTGTCCCTGAGTGTGCTGTGTGGTCCCCCTTCCGGTGTGTGCGTGTGGGGTCGGGGAAGGGACCGAATCCCCAACCTGAACCTGGCTGAGTAAAGTGCCAGCACCATGGATCCATTTTGCGCAAACTGCGCCTTCAGTTCAAGTTCAACTTGTTTGCTGTGTTTTTTTTTTTCCCTCTCGTATGGAACTCTGACTTTTGCTTACCTTCCAGAAAACCTTTCAGGTGGACCGTGCACCTTTACATGAGCAGAACTCATGCCACATCAAATTGCTAACACTGTTGAATTAGAGACTCATTTAGAGAAAAAAAAAAAAAAAAAAAAATTTGTGCCCAGTCTTTTCTATGTAGATGTATCTGATGTGAAAGGTTATGAGATCAATGTGTTAATTCACTTCTATTGCTTTACAGGGATTGCTTTGATCATAATGTTTTTTGTGCTGATGTTTTTTTTTTTTTGTTTGAAATATGAGATATATGAAACAAAAATTCATTGGTCAAAGGGCGGAATGTCCTGCCATTTGATAAGTTTTGTTTTGACCAATGACTTTGTGTTTCACCACTGCGCATATTAGTTGCTCAATGTTCACCAGTAGCACATGGTATGTTTTGTTCAGTTTAGCCGCCTATGGGCTTTGACATTGCATTAGTCATTACATTCTGTATTGTGCCTATTGGCTTTGACATGGCATTAGCCATTGCTTTCTGTATTCAGTTTAGCCGTCTATGGGCTTTGACATTGCATTAGCCATTACATTCTGTATTCTGCCTATTGGCTTTGACATGATATTCAGCTCCGCTGCCTATTGGCTTTGACATGATATTATATATTGCATTTTGTATTCAGCTTAGATGCCTATTGGCTTTGACATGACACTAGACATTGCATTTGATATTTAGGTTAGCTGCCTATTGCCTTTAACATGACATTGCATTTGATATTTAGGTTAGCTGCCCATTGCCTTTAACGTGGAGCTCTGTATTTTTCCAAGCTGTGTTTTTGCACCAGAGAACCAAGATGTTTTGCTCTCACAGTAGACTAGACCTGATAAGAGAGAGAGTACATGGGCGTCGTTTCTCTTCCCTTGAGCTTGGGAACAGGAGTAGTCTTGGAGACCTGGCCAGTCTCCAAAAGGCTTGCTCAGTTTCCCAGGTCTGAGGGGAGGGGGCACACCTTTGTAACGAATGTAACAGGCTGCAGAGAGTCAGATTCGAATCTGCCGGACCTCGTGCTGGAGCTTGGCGCCAGCTGCCAGCATCCCGTGTGGGTAGATGACACTCTTTCTCGCGGCTGACAGGGGTCATCAGCTTGCAGACCTTAGAAAGATGTAGCTGTAAATAGTTCCTACACGGTGAAGTATTTGTTTTGCTTTGCATTCAATATCTTATAAATATAACCTGCTGTGTATATTGCAAACTGATATATTTTGTTTGATTAACGCGGACTTGAAAGCTACTAATTCGTCATTCATTCATAAACATTGTGGTTGGGGAAGAATAAAATAACAATAAAAGTCTTCTTTGACCTCAGAAGTGCATTTCTGTTGTGTTATGTTAGTGCTTAGAAACTAAATAAGAGGAAAGCACTACAGAGTCACATGTGAATCTATGAAAGCTAACAATACTGGAGAATTGCAGTTACAAGTAAATAACTAACGTTCTTCTGCAGTATTGGATCTTTCATAGATTCACAGTTCTCTGTTTATTCTGGATGTCCTTTTCAGGTAACAGTCTACTACTTTTTTCTTGCATTACATTACCTGAAAATAGTAAACCACGTGTTTTGCATGGAGATAGGGTAAAGACCTGTAGTTTAGGCATATGCACAGGGAGCTCGCTGGATGAATATGGAAGATATTCCTAACAAACTAGTCTCATTGTCAGGAACACTTGAGAATTAAAACAGAGGATGCAAAAAAATACAAAACTAGAACAAATGCCTTCTTGGTCAAAACTCCCAGGATCTGGAGCAATGCCCCCTCAACATCAGAAATACCTGAATCCACTCGCAATTGAGGAAGAAACCAAAGACTCATCTCTTCATTACACTAGCGAAATTAAATTACCATCCAAAGTATTCTTCATCGTAAATGACGCTGAATTATTTCACAGTATTCTGGTCCATGTTCAGCACTTCTTTGCTCTAACTAGGTTTGTACTTAGAAATATTGCTGCACACATTTCAGACACACTACAAAGATGTATCTTATAAAACTACTAGGGAAGCAAGAGAGCAACTCTTCTTGTAAAGAGCAATACACTCAACCAGAATCAATAAATGCTGGAGGGTTTATCACATGGAAAAATAACAAAATATAGAAATACTAGTAAGAAGAAAGAATGAATACTGCCCATAGCATAATTCACAGAGAAAATCATGACCTCTACTCACCTACAGCAGACAATGATACTGCAGGTTTTCTAGTGTCTCTAAATAAAGTTGGAAAAAAACAGAAACAACTAATTAGATGAATTCATGTGCAAACAACATTTACAACATAAAAGACACACATCTACCAAAAAAGTTGCCACGCAAGAATGAACATGCTAATAACTAGGTCTCCAAATTATAAAATCTCCAAACACTGGGGAGAGTGAATAAGCAGAGTTTAGACATTTCCACAAGAGAACATTCAGGAATAACCAAGGTTGTGGAACTACATGTGAGGAATGTAATTTCTTTGCTTTTACCTCTGGCGCGTGACTACTCTAGGTTTACGTTTCTTATTATTTCTCCTATACTAGGACATTGCCAAAGTGTCAGTAATCAGAAACAACTGGCCCTTGACAGACCTGCCCTAATCATTCAGGTGTTATAACTGTGGAATCCAGTATTCCTCTTCTCTATTAATGTGAACCAGTGTAGGGTCCTACTTCTGTAGTTTCCCTAAATATTATCTTTCTATCTTCTATCTATTACATTTCTCTGCCTGGTGAGAGCCGTCTTGATGGACTGTTCATGAGGAAAATTTACATCATTAATCTACCTAGATATAGAAGACTGCCTTTGTAATTTCAGAAACTCAGTCAATTTTCCCAAATTCAAATAAAAGGCAGACTCAGTGTATTTCTTTCTAGTCTCAATTGCTTAAACCTGCAGTGTACTGCTACTGCAGGCAGGAACCAAGATAGCATGTGTGAAATGTTTGCATAAATGAGTGACAAATAATGTGTGAATCCTGGGGCCTAGCCAGTGTCAACTTCCTCTAATAGACCAGTAGGAACTTTTGGATGTATATGATCTGCCCCACTTGCACTGCTTTTACAGTTTCATCATGAGTGCTAATATGATTGCTTTGGCCAGAGAGCAGTCATTCCTGCTGTGACCAAAAATAACTGACTCTGTTAAGCCATTACCACTCACTGTCTTTTTTATAGTCCACTAGAATCCACTAGTTTTCCAGCAGGTGAAGTTCTTCCTCTGGCACAGCAGGGCAGGTGGATGATTAATTGTAAGTAAATGAAAAAGTCCAACATCAACTGGTCAATGTACAGCTCATCAATATTTACTGGGCTAGGAGAATGGCTCAATTGCAAAGTTTGTTACAAGTGGGTTGGTAAACTCTTGTTGTTTGCAACTTCCTGCTGGAATAAGTTAAAAAGTGTTTGATGGAAAGATGTAGAAGACTTCACATGAAATAAGCTATGCCACAAAAGCAAGGTGAGTATTCTCTGGATGAACATGTTGGCTCACTTCACCGCTTCCTGATCCGCCAATCATGCTAACAGGTCTTTATTGTGGTGCTTGTTAAGCAATACTAAGTCAACAGGTAACAGCAAGCAGAAGAGGTGGATGTACCTCTCACATTCATGCATACAGCAGTGGCTATTGCTCTTACTTGATGTCCCATATGTAGATGTACGTGTCCACTGAACTTGTGACCAGTAGCTCAGGCTCGAAGACAGACCAATCCAGATCGCTGAAGTGGCAGAGAAAACACAAAGGGGTAATGTTTAAGTTCCCAAACTAAACAACAAAGCAACTGTACTGTGATGCATGTTTTTCTTTTAAAAAATGTGTTTAGTTCACATTTATACTTACCATATCTCTACTAAAAAGTCACTGTCAGTGTGCTTTAGAGGAAACAAAAACTGCTTGAAGATGAAGAATTCCTTCTAATTAACAATTAAATATACTCAGTGGGGAGAGAAAAACAAGGAACCAATAAAAGAAATACAACCGCAGGTATTCAGTGTAGCCTATTAAGTAAGAACACTTTGCTACAGCAATGGCTAAGAAGAATCTAGTGAACAAGAAGTTTCTGTGCAAATGAAGAGCTTGGACTCATGGGTCTAAAGATTAAGTATGGAAAGGGAGGAAGGAAGGCCAGAACAGATAAGGATTCAGTTTACACTAAAAGATGATATTGCAATAGAGGACAGCAGATTAAGGATAGAAAGACGGGAGAAGGAGGGATGGAACCGATAAGGAGGCAGTAGACAATGGCGAAGGAACAAACAAGATAAAGCAACAGGCTCAAGGAAGGAAGAGGAGGAAATATGTGGGAAGGAAAGGTCATTTACTGAGGTAGACTTAGGAGAAGAGAAACCTTGCCCATGAGGTAATTACAGATCAAGACAAAGTTTAAAAAATATGTTTTAGTTTTGTTGCAAAATTGTAGGAAGCCATCTTGTCATCACAGGTCTGCTAGTAACGACTGCTAAAGGTTGGGTGATGGGGGAGCAAAGATGGATTAAGTGGCAACTTGGTAAGATTTACATTTGATTCTGGACTGAAAACCACTCTGGTCCTAATACTTTTCTTTAACACCAGAAATTGTATTTTATTACTTTTTATTTGTAGTATTCTATAAAGTTAACAGACATAAGCACAAGTTCTTACATTAGGCATAGCATTGGGTTTGCATGACAGTGGGCTATATTGGAAGATACTGCATCCAAGAAAAATGTGTGAGTTTGTAACGTAATATGCAAAGATTACAGGGGCAGATGCACAGTTATATTGATGATTTCCTAGCACGCTTGCCTCATTCCCATGTTTGTAGCCAGTACAGTACAGCCTGACAAACACTATTATTTGATCATCTCTGACCATTTAAATTACCTTGACCTAATTTGTAAAGTTACTCGCTCCATTTAAGTAGGCATGTTCAGAGAGACAAGCCATATATTTTTGGGGTAAGAGGCTGTAGAGACGAGGGGTGTGTGGCATTATTACAGTATGGGAGATAGTTTTTGTAGTCCTTGGCTTAAGGAACTAGACTTCACCCTATCGCATGACCATCTTTCATTTTTACTAAAAACAGTCCCATCCACACTGGGAGGCCTTGAACATATGCCAAAGTCAACAAGTTACGTAATTCTCTCAGAAAATATGCCACCAGAGGCTATCTAAAGAAAGATAGTTGGTAAGGGAGACATATGAATGTAGAAAGGGAAGCTGAATAATCTTTTACCGTTGTCATCATATAACATTGTATCCAAAATTACTATTCCGACAGATTAAAAGGTTGGGCTTGTGTATAAAAAAGTAACAAAAGTTAGCTTTTTTGAAAAAAAATAGATTTTGTTTATTGAGAGTTTAAGTAACCTTTAAAAAATTGAGCTTGTTGCTCATGCAGTTGTAACAGACAGGGTCAACTCAGTATTAAAAAAGTCGACATTGTTTACCAAAAAGTACAAATTTATTTATCATTCCAGACAAGAGAGCTCATCTTTCTAGAATTGTACGTACATTTTAAGGTTTAGCAATTAAGTTGCTATAGTTAGCAGAATTCTATAAAAAAAAAAAAATTACATAAGGAATTAAAAAAAAGAAAATGCAAGTTTTGATGACATACTTGCAAACCTTTTAACGTATTACTAGGTCTGGAACTGTGACAACGGAACATCACATGCAGTGATGCCATTCTCCCTCTAAGGGATAGGGAATCATTGTGACAGTTACTCATCTAAGAATGTAAAGGCTTCAGACATGCTGGCTCTCAAACCAGTGATAAAATGAGTATCCAACCATCAGCTTCCCAGAAACCTTGAGAAAGCTAATGTAGTGAGAAAAATACAAACAACTGCTGTTAACTGAATGCAAGACTGAGAAGCAACTTAATACACTGATCAGCTTCCAGTTCTCGAAAAGTGTTACTTCACAGTGTTACAATGCTGAAAGCAGCAAATTCAGTTACAACATCAGTTTCAGACTGGACTATAGCTACGTTCCAAAGGTATATTAAGGAACTTTCCTATCTTGTGAATGCTTCCATTTAACAGCAGATGTTTAACAGACTTTATCCTGAGACTATTCAAAAGCAAGTAGTCTTTATCTACTGTATAACCTGATAAAATTAACCTACCACATTATTTTGTATACAAGTTATAACTCTTAAGTAACTACACAAGTTGGCATGTAAGTGTGTTAAAAAACACTGCAAATGAATTACTACATAAAAAGGTGCAGAGCTTGGCAACTCACTACCTACAACTGCATACATTAGAAAGTACATAGGGGTG
The DNA here is from genome assembly GCF_031143425.1 of Pleurodeles waltl. Taxonomy (NCBI): domain Eukaryota; kingdom Metazoa; phylum Chordata; class Amphibia; order Caudata; family Salamandridae; genus Pleurodeles; species Pleurodeles waltl. The sequence goes on from NC_090451.1 coordinate 558,363,767, forward strand.
ATGACTTGACTCACCAAAATGGTGGTCACTCTTCGGAGAAGCTGCAGCTCTGTGCCCCAGTGCACACCAGCATCCTGCATTAAATCAGCACATCAATTTCCTGATAACTTATTATTTATTGCAGAGTTGAGTGTGACCCTCAAGTTGGGCTCTGTATCTGAAGACCTGTTGTGTGGTCTGTTTTGAGCGACTGGAGAGGAACCCTATAACAAGTGTGTGCATTATTACTGCTCCAGATGCATTAGGATGTTGTATGATTGTATTGCTTTCAGGAATGCTGACACTGGTTTGCACAGTTTCAAATGTTTCTGTCCCAGTTGATAATGTCTTTCAGAACAATCAATAAATGCTCTATTAAAAAACGAGAATGTACACATAATTTTGTCAGAAAGCAGGTTTCACCTTTCCTACCTAATCACTCGAGTGTGTCCTTGTAGAGAAGTACCAACTTCCCCATTTCCATCCTTCCACTTGTACAGATCCACTCGCTGGTTGCTCTGCAATGACAAAGGTATGTCATTATGCATAAGAGATGGAAGGTGAACTGGTGCACAGCAAAGAAACATGCAAGAAACTAGTAAGAGGCCATAAAATGCAGAGGGAAGCAGAGAATGGGCATGAGTAGGTGAAATGGACAAACAACATGGACTGAGAGCAGGAGGAGGGTGTGGTGCCAGAATCAGTCAAACATTGGTAAGAGTGAACCCAAGTTTAGAGAACATATGATGGAAGCAAAGCATTGGCTAAGGTCAGCCAGCATGGATCCCTAAATTGTGAAACCTGAGGTAAGGCACAGAGGAGACATTGAGGGCTTGGCAAGATCCCAAAGAACACAAAGCTGAGATATGTGTGTAGGATGGGGAAGTATGTGAAGAGCATGGAATCTTGGCGGGATAAAGACCATGAGAACACAGCAGGACTGTGGGGAGGTGCAAAATAATCTGAGACCAATAACCCCCTGGGGGTACGCAAAACCTCCTAGGGGGTCCGCGACTGCCCAGAAAATTAAATAACAGATTTAGAAGTGTATATGTGCAGCTCAACATTTTTAAATATATTGTAAATGTCAAGGAACGTGAAATTGGAGGCTAAAAATTAAATTACTATCCTCAGATTGATTTGTGGGAGCAGTGCAGGTGCATCAAACAGAATATAGTATGAACGATGTGTGGCTTCAGTGAATTTAGAAAAGCTCCAACCTATAGGAAAGTACCATCTTTCTTGGCTTGTTACCCACAATTTCTGCCTGTTTGTCAGTGTGTTTTGCCTGTCCCACTGGGATCCTGCTAGCCAGGACCTCAGTGCTCATACTTTGTGGCCTATATGTGTTGTCAGTATGCTTAACTGTGTCACTGAAGTTCTGCTAACCAGAACTCCAGTGCTTATGCTCTCTCTACTTACCAAATTTGTCACTATAGTTTAATACTCCAGATTCCAATTCTGATTGGCACACTGGACCCCCCCTTATAAGTCCCTAGTATATGGTACCTGGGCACTCAGGGCATTGGGGTTCCAAGGAGATCCTTATGGTTTGCAGAATTTCTTTTGCCACCCATAAGGAGCTCCTTCAAACTTTTCTTCAGGACTGCCACTGCAGCCTGCATGAAATAGTGCACACACTATTTCACAGCCATTTTACACTGCACTAAGTAACTTATAAGTCACCTATATGTCGAACTGCCTGTCTCCACCCTGCACCAGAAGAACCAAAGGAATCTCCTGTGGAGTAACAGAGTCACTTCCCTGCTTCTGCAAGCACCCTTCTGTGACAACAACTGGTACTCTGGGACTTCTCTCCTGACAAACGTGCTCCCTGGAACACAGGTGGTGGACCGAAGTGAACCAGACTGTCCAAGGGTCCAGCTGTCCAAATTTGGTGGAGGTAAGAGCTTGCCTCCCCGTGCTGTGAGAGTACCCCTGTGCACTGCGTCTGCTGCAGCTCCTTGGGATTCTGTGCACTTCTTCCAAAAGTTCTTTGTGCACAGAGTAGCCCAGGTCCCCAGCATTCCAACCTGCAACACATAGCTCTCCGAGTTGTTCTCTGGTGGTGTGGGACCCTCCAGTGTAGTGCTGTGATGACTGCACTTTGCATCTTCTTTGTCCCTGTGTTCTGGAATGTCCGTGGGTGCCGTCTGGTCTTCTGGGGGCTCTCTGAAGTGCTGAGAGCCCCCTCTGTCTCCTCAGTCCGAGTTGAGACCCACAGGTCCCTCCTGCGTCCAGGCAGCTCCTTTTTGACACAAACCGCATACTTGCTTGAACCAAGGCTTGTTGGCAGAATCTAGCGACGCAAACAGTCTGCATCCAACAACTCGACGTGGGACATCTCCTGCACCAAGCAGGAACCCGCAGCCATCTTCTTTGGTGCACTTCTGTACTTTTCTTCTGACCGAAGAATCTACTTTTGCACCTTCTTCTAGACTGGCAGGGGCTCCTGTCCTTCCTGGATTCTTCTTCGACTTCTGGACTTGGTCTCCTCCCTCCACAGGTCTTCAGGTCCAGGAATCCATTGTTTGTTGCTTGGGTCTCGCTTGGTTCTTGCATAATCCTTTATCTCGACTTGTAGTGTGTCCTGAGGAAACTTGCTGTACTTTACTCCTGCTTTCCTGGGCTCTGGGGTGGGGTGCTTTACTTACCTTTGGTGTTCTCGGACACTTCCAGCACCCCTCTACACACTACACTTGCCTTGGGAGGGAATTTGATACTGGCATTCCAATATTTTAGTATATGGTTTGTGTTACCGCCCCTAGGCCCATTGCAATCTATTTTATTTTCTACTGTTTGCACTATTCTATGACTATTACCTTACCTGATTTTGGTTACTAGTGTATATATTGGGTATAATGCTTACCTCCAGAATGAGTATTGCCTCTAAGATATTTTTGGCCTTGTGTCACTAAAATAAAGTACCTTTATTTTTGATAACACCGAGTATTGTCTTTTATTGTGTATAAGTACCTTGTAACTATAGTGGTGTTGCAGGAGCTTTGCAGGTCTCCTAGTTCAGCCTAAGCTGCTCTGCTACAGCTACCTCTAGACAGCCTAAGCTGCTAGAACACTGCCTCTGTTTCACTAATAAGTGATAACTGAACCTGGTATAAGGTGTAAGTACCTTAGGTACCCACTACAAACCAGGCCAGCCTCCTACACAACCTACCTATTTAAATGATTTTTTTATTTATATTTGCAAATTAAATAAATAAGTGTTATCAATTGTGGATGTGTTTGGCAAATGCTTGTTTCTGTATTTTTTGAGTATTGTTTTACATTTCAAATAATCAGCAATGTTTAGGCCGGGGTCCCCAGGTTCAAGTAATGAATCAGTGGGTGATACTTAGGTTCCTATGATTTAGTGGGGGTCCCTAGGTTCCTATGATTTAGTGGGGGTCCCTGGGTTCCAGTAATGATAAAGTGGGGTCCACAAAAGTCAAAAGGTTGAGAACCACTGCTCTAAACTATGAGAAACCTCAAAGCGAGGAGCATAAAAAGGTAGAGAAGAGCATGGGGCTACAGAGGTAGTGATAAGAGCATAAACCCATTAGGGTGAACAAACAGCAGAGGAGTGCAGGAGTGAATGAAAAAAGGGCTGGCAACTGTGAATGAAAAGCAGAGGAGCACTGGGCAGATGAAGAACAGAGGGAAAAGTAAAGATCAGGGGGGACATATAGGGGTGATTAAAGACCTTGAGGAGAACATGGAAGAGCACAGATTGCGGTCCATGCAGTGTGAGGGAAGAATGTAGGAATGTAAGGGGATGACTGTAAAGTGTAGGGGAGAAATGGATGACTTAAGTGCATGCAGTGTAATAGTGGAATGAAGTGCACCAGAAACTTTAAACACAACTGTGAAAAAAGCAAAAAAAGAAGCACTACATGCACCACAAGCAATCTGTCTCATGGCCAACAACATAACTTCATAAAATCATCAATAAATTCTCAAACCAAAAAGCATAAACACTCACTTCCACAAACATATTATTTCATCAAAAAAAAAAAATCAAATGATGTCATAATGGGTACCAGAGGAGAAAACACTACAAACCTTGCTGTGGGTCAGGGGACCAATGATAATAGCTATTTGAGCACTCACTCAGAGTGTCTGATTGAGGCATTGCACTCACATTTTGTGTAAGTACAACTGGGTGGTGCTTCTAGCAGTGGTGAATTAATATGGATTTTCACCATTACAGCAGGCCTCACTTAGAATTGACAGACACGTGAAAAATCCAGGGCTGCCGTGGGGGCGATACATGGGAGTACTCTAGTCAGGAATCTGCCCAAACATACTGAGACCGTGGCATGGGTAAGACAGTTGGCCACAGACACTGTGCTGGAAAGCAGCCCTCATAGATCAAATCCTTCCAAGGTTGAGTATTAGACTACAAGGAGCAGGGAGGCAGGGGGCATCGGTCACTATGACACAGTGAAGATCTCCAGTCTGGGGGGTGTACAGAGCCAGGTAAATGTAAAAAAACGATTGACAATTGCACAAGGAATATGAGGTGGCAAATACAGAGATGCTTAGATACTTATTACTCAGATTCCAGGCAGTACCCCTACTGGAACAGAGGGTGTTGGCAGGGGCCATACCTAGAAAAGCTGTCTCAAGAATCTAGAAGACCTTGATTATCAATAATCCTTATATGCCTTCTCTGTTTGAGACCATGTGGGAGGCAGGTATTGGGGAGCTATAGTATACTTACTGAAAGGAGGCTCTGCAGACACACTGTGAAGTGGCAATTAGTTGTTGTGGGTCAACGGGGACTCTGCGTCTTACAGTGTGGGAGAGCGCAGAGTCAATAACCTGCAATGGTATTGGCGCTTACCTCAATGATGTAATGGGGACCTCTGAAGCGAGCTAATTTTATTGAAAGCTTGGGGAGATGATCTGCCATTGAGACATGTGCAAAGGTATGGTAACATTGTTGTATTGATTGCCTGGAGAGAGACTGTCAGGTTGTGAGAAAGCCCTGGGGGTTCTGACCTTTCGGAAAATGGCTGCTAATTTAGACTGGCATAATGTAGTCAAAACAAATGTGTTTCTAAAGAAAATGAATGGCCAGGAAGCATGAAAATATTTGTGTGCTCCCTACCTGAATTATAGGGATCTAGCATGATGAACAGGGGGCAGGATAGCAAGGGGTTGCAAGGGTTCGAAGAAGAATAAAATAAGGAACTTTAAAAAGCATACCTGAGGAGAACTAGCCCAGTGCAGAGGTAGTCACCCACCTTGGGAAGGTAAGATTGCTGTGATTGATGTACCTTACTCGGCTATGTGTTGATGTGTGAAATTTGTTGAAAGACAATAAAACAGCTTTTAAAAACCGTAAAGACCTCAATATAACCAAGTCCTGACACTACTCCTCTTATCCACTACACTAGCTCATAGAGGTGGGACTTCTCCAACACAAAAACATTCTACAGATCGTCAGGATCACCAGCAGATCTGCACTCAGCACATAGTTTCAAGGACATTCAAGATTATTCTCTTCAAAAGGTTCTGCAGCCATTTCACCCATAGCCAATTGTTTTTTAGAGGCTACAACCTTCTAAAGAGAACATCTGCCGTCATTGAAATGGATTCCATCTTGGTTGCAAGACTGAGGCATCACCAACTGCGACAAGGGATGACATCAAAATATACCAACTCCAAAAGAGTAGGGATGTAATGCTACATCATCTCATTTCGTTCTTTGACATGGTTCAACACCCACTTTCTTTCAGAGACTTTGTGGTACATAATTACAAGGATTTCTTTTGAAGTTATTAGATCTTCCCTAACTCACAGGTGTCTTACCACATTTCGTCCACCTTTCTCCCCTGAATGGTTCTAGTCCAAGCACAGGTACCACAAAGATCAACCACTGTGCACCTCCTCTTCAGCAGTTGCTGCTGTCCACTGACTGACCTCTTAACTTTCTTTAATCTCAACTACTACACCTATGCCAATGACATTTAAATCATTATAAAACTTGAAGCTTTATTTAATATTAACTCTTGAACCTAGGAATTGATGCCTTTATGTTTGCCAACCATCTAAAATGCACCATCTCACCAAGCGCTGGCAAAGCCAACAGGTCTGTCTTTGGCTACACCCCATTCGTATTCATCAATACGCCTTTTGTTTCATCATCATTTTTCCAAACTTTATGGTTAGAAAGCCACAGTCCCCTCGACAATATAAAAAATGTCTAAAAGCGAAAATATTTTTGGGTCACGCAAAGCAGGCATTTCCACAGTAGTCACTGAAGGGAATAAATTTGGATGTGGATGTGTTCCTTGAGAAAGAACAGAATTACGTCATTCACAGTGAAGTTAGCCAATGTCAGACTGACATCTTCATCAATTTATTAACTTACCTTTGCAAACTCACATCACAGTTGGACTCTTTTCCGTATATTAACTCACAGTATTAAAAAGGACAAATTTTAAAGCAATTCGTATAGCTCACAGAGCAACACACAGACCTGGACATTTTTTGTATCAACAATAATTCTGCACATAAAGCCAAACTACATCTCTGCACTCAAGGTTGGCCCCAATATTGACTGCAACACATTAAAAAAAAGACTCAAATTGGTGGAATCTCCTTTTCATTACTAAACAACCAGACTGTGGAAAGAACCCGGTTAAATGCTTGAATGAGGAGCATTGCAAATCACCTTCAATACAAAAAAGCATAAAGGCATGACTCTTCACATCTTTATCAACACAAGATACAGAACTATTATCTTTACAACTGATAAATAAGCTTGGACTGCTCTAACTATTCATACACTTCCTGTGACATTTCATGTGTATACGCAGGTATGCTTGCCGCACCATGTTTGGAGAAGGTCTTCAAAACTTGTGCACCTCAACCTACACCTCCTACATAGAACATATTACACTCAACACCTCTCAAGCAACAAACTTCCAAAAGAGCTCAGAGGGACCAATTCAAATCAAACTATTGAATGAACTCATCAGGGGTAAGAAGCATTATAGTAATGCTACAATACTAGACAAGTATGAATTTGCAAGGGTTGTGATAACATCACTTGCCATTAGGGATGAATTATAGTGGGTGTATTTGGGCATTCATCAATGCCCTTTAAACAAACTACAGAGGTTACAAAATGCAGCGTTGAGTCTCCTCAAAAGAATTCTGAAGTTTAATTCAGTCTCTGATGCACTAGTGGAGCTCCACTGGCTTCCAGGGAAAAAGCAAGCACAAACCTCTCCACGGTATAGGTCTGGAGTATTTGAAGAAGAAATTCTTACTGTACACTCCAAGATGTCTGCGTTCTGCGGCTTCCAAAACAGTCATAGTCCCTAAAATTCACAAAGTCTACTCCACCTGTCAACTTTGGAATCGACTGCCCTGGCATCTTAGCTATCAGTCAAATCTAACCTGTTCCAGGAAACATCTTAAATCCTGGTGGCTCTTTTCTCTTCCTCTATAGTTTTCCATAAATATTTCTATCTTAGTACAGTAGCTCGCAGACACTAGTGCCAAGACACACATGGACATTTGATGTACTTTTTAAGTATATCAAATCAAATCAAATCAAAAGAGAGGGCAGCAAAGAAGTGAAAAGCAGGGGTGCACAAGGTTGTATACAGAACTGGGGCATGGTTGGACAAGCAAAGGGACACACAGAGAGTTGCAAAAAGCACAGAGGCACAGCAGGTGAGTGAAACGAATAGTAGGGAAGATCTGAGTGAACAGCCATGGCAGTGCAGGGGATAAGTGAAGAGTATGGAACGCAGAAAATGAGTGAAGGGCAATGGGACTGTGTAATTAAGATTGTGACTTAAGATTGCATTAGCAAATAGGAATAAGTTAAGAATGTTGAGTATGCGGAGGGTGAGAGAAAATCGTTGCTAAGAAGGGGATAATTGAGGATTGTGGAACGCAACCAATGCAAGAACTTGTAAAAGCAGCAGGTGAGGGAGGTACATGAGGGAAAGAGGACTGAGAAAGAGTGTAGAGGAAGCATGGGCAAGTGAAGAGTATGTGAATATGAGATCCAATTGGGAGCACAGACCATTTGAGAAGTGAGGGAAAAGTGTGAGAGAGAAAAAGGCAAGTACATATGGGAAAAGAGGTGGGCTGAAAAGCAGAGAGGACAAATCCTAGCGAGATGCAAGCTAAGTGAAAAGCAACGGAAAACATGGAACAAGAGAAGAGAACATTCAGTAAGTGAGAATAATAAGAGCCTGAAAAGCACTAAGACACTAGGTAAGTGTACGTGAACATAGGGCACAATTGAAAACTATGGGAGTTTTGGTGAGTAAAAAAAAAAAAAGCATTAATTGAAAAAGTTGTGTGAATACGTTAGTCAAGAACATGCAAGGGTGAGTGCGGTTCAAGTGGTGAAGTGAGTGTGAACAGAATAGATAAAAGCAAATGTAAAGCAAAGAGGAGAAAGAAGTGCAACTGTAAAGTAAAGGGGAGCAGCAACGCAGAAAATGTTTCTTCAGGAGGTAGAAAACTGCAAAAGCAGAGGGACAGTGAGTAGAATATGAGATATGAGGGTAAGCAGAGTGTAGGGGTATATCAAGTGGTCACAGAGCACAGCAGGTGGAGAGCTGTTTCTGGGTCTGCCCAAAACCTGCACGAGAGTGGGAGACAATAGGGTCTGGACTGGAAGCAAGCAGGCTAGGAGTTAAAAGACAGGAGGTTACAGAAAGAGCACCAGGAACATATGGGGGAGGTGGTGAGGGCAGTCAGTGAAAGAGCAGAAAACATGGTGAAGTAAGACTGAGATGAGAAAGAAGGACATAAGTGTAGAAGAAAGTGAGGTATAGACTAAGTGGAGGAGATCTGCAAATTTACTGAGGCTGCAAAGTAGTAGGCACAGCACTCATGTGGGTTCCACTGCACTGCCCCAATATCCCACTTGCTCTGGCGTGCGATCTTGCGGTGCCCCTCTGTAGGCACATCCAGATTCACAATGTACAGAAACCGGCGGCTGCAAGAAGAAGAAACACAAATTACCAAAGCTGGCAAAGAACTCAGGAAATAGCAAGTGTTCGTAATTAAATACATTTTTAACCGCAATAAGACTAAAATGTGCATTCTACACACCTTAAAACATTTTTTAACGTTTTGTTCTTAATATCTGGAAGCAGGTTTTAATGACACTGTGGATGACTGTTTTAGTATGTGTAGAGTCCATCTTGTTTCGTTCATGTCCTGTGATATTCAATGAGGCCTGTAGAATGTGTGCAGAAGTCAGATGACCTCAGATAAACTAATGTACCCAGTGGAATAGCTTGTAAGGCAAGGCTTGCTCAAAACCATCTCATGCGACATGCATTGCTTCAGTCACTCAGCAACAGTCATTTTGATGGTCACACATAGCTAAGGCCAAGGTCATGTGTCCCACTGGTCAGTTATTGTGTAAACCCACGTACTGAGGCATTTGATGATCCCAACCACCAGGATATAGAGACACCTTACCTGGTGCCCTGTTGTATCAGACCGGTATCACAAGATGTTATTTCACTGTGATTGGCTGTATGCATAAGGTTTGTGTAATTCTTGCATCCTGTGGTCAGCAACACATCATGTATTTGCTCATAATGTTGGGCAAATATTATTTTCCATAGCATGATTAGATTTGGGGTTTTCATGTATAAAGGACCTGGTGAAAGTTCCGTAAATTGGAAATGCAGAAAACTTGCTCATGTTCCCGTGACTTAGGTATAAATGTTGCCAATTAAACTTTAATTTAGCTTCCACATTGGGTTTAGAGAACAAAGTCCTAGACTCGGTGACCTGTTCGAACGCCGGACACGTTTCTGTGAGTTTTGGCCTCCCTTTGCTCTGGATGAGTGAACAGACAAAGCCCTGGAGCTCCTCGGTGACAGTTCTGCCTTTCCTACCAGTGTGGCGTGACATCTGTCTTTTGCATCTCTACACTTCTCCACAGGGAACAACTGTTCTTGTCAGTGTTCCCACTGCAACAGCCCTAGTAGTTACCTGCTCTTACAGTTTATCATATTATATTTGGACACTGCATGTTTAATACCCAGCAGCTCCTCAGGATAGCCTGCTCTTGTTCTATTATTTATGTTATTTTTGGGATGATTATGATGCTTCATGTGAAGTAGTGCAGGGCAGAGAAACACGAATGTGAAGCAGTGCGGGCAGGAAACTCTCCACTGCTGGTCTCCTCTGTCTACCTCCTGCCTTACTTGTACCGAGGGTTTGCCTGGCGGTTGAGTGTCACTAGGTCCTGGATGCCTGTAGGGTCTTCGATTGAAACTAGGGGTTCTACCTGGTTACAAGAGGAGGGTGAACTAGGATTTTGAGTTGAGCGATCCCAAGATTAATGCATGCAAATTGTTGGTTTACATGACCTGTTAAGGTCACTGGGTCTCAAGGCATAATGCCTGATGGTTGAGTGTCACACTGCATACCGAGGGGTTTGGCCTGGTGGTTGGGTGCTTCACTGCATAACCGAGGTTTGGTTATAACCAGGTGTTCATCATTTTTTCAGTACCCCTCCTTACTTTCTTGTTGGTTAAGATTTTAGGCGTCATGTAGGTCCTAGAACCAGTGTGTTGTTTATCTTCCTTCTGTTATGTCGTGATAATGCCATTCTGGGTTTTGAATTCTCTGTTGTTCTAATCATATTGGGTTGGTCCCCTAGTATGGATTGCCTTTGTTATGTGTAAGTGGGTTCCTATCAGCCTTGATAGTATTGCTGTTCCTTCTCCCTTTCCCAGAGTATCCCGGGGTACAGATTTATATGTTCCCGGTGTGTGTGTAGGGCACACCTAAGTTGTTAGGGTCAGTTTTCCCCACTTTTCTGTGTGTGCATGCATACCTGACTGAAAGAGGATTCATAACTGTTTGCAAGTGTTCTGTGTGTTTTACCGATGATGGCTTCCAGAGGTTTTTCATGTGAATTCAGCTGCACCTGCCAGCCTCCGGCAGAAAGCAAGATATTTTATACACTGCACTTATTCTGACTTTCCTGACTCTTATTTCAGTGGCAAGGACGCTGAGGAACCAGCACCTACAGCACCATTTTTCTCTAAAGACATTTTCATACTTGTGCTGAATATGTAAGCCTTATGGTGAACTAGTATGACAATAAATTGTCACCAGAATGTTGGTTTGACAGAACACTTTTCTTGCTTTCTAGTAGTAATATTGCAGAGGCCTGAATGTATAGGAGACTATGTAAATGTGATTTTCTCTTGTTATCAATAGGTATGGCCTCAGGGAACTGGTCCCAGAGACATCCGACCGCATCCTTTGCCCAGTGTAGGTGACAATTTTGTTATGCTTTAGGGACAGTTGCTATATCATGAAGTACATGGGGTCAAACAAATGAGTATTGGACAGTAGCAGGGACTGTCCAAGACCTTAATTTGAGCGTATAATTTTGGTTCGTAAAACACTGCACAAAAAGTTAATCTGGTTAACAGGCAGTCTTAAAATGTGGCAAAGGGGGGAAATTGCTGCACCGATCTGTTTTTCTCTCGCAATTTCATGTGCACAGGGTTTGGGAGGCAAGAATGAAAGTGATTTTATGGCACCAAAGAGACCACTGCCCTATGGGTGGGTGCCAGAATTGAATTTGACAACTGTGTTTTCTCAACTAGCGCACAAAGAGCTTGCAAACAGGGACTTTTAAAGAATGAGAATACATTGTACAGCACATTTCAGGCTGCTTTTTGAGGCTTAACATATGCTCATCAAGCGCTCTACAACATTATTCATTAGTATTTCAAAGAAGGTGTAGAGGATCCTTCCTGTGACACATGGTCGCGTCTGGCCTCAGAAATACGATGATATTTATTTGATATCCCCTATGATGGCAACTGCACTTAACTGGCAAAATTTGGAAATGGCTACTAAAATACAAGAGTAGCTTAGGAGTTGAAAGGCACGCGCCATAGTAAAAGGGACTAAAATGAGACTGCAAAACCCCTTCCCATACAAATGCATGCCAGTAAAGCCATAAACGAATGTGCAGAAATTAACTGATTTACGAACTCAAAATTCTGCAATGGCCCCTTATTTGTGGGTTCCCGAATGAGCTGGCTGAATTGCCATTCCTTGCGAGTGACTGGACGGAAGAAATCTCTTCTCTTTTCTACAGTCTCTACGACCACTACATTAGAATTTTGGGCATGTTGTCAGAAGGTAGATTTAGAAACAAGACATGTATTATAAGTATAACGTGCCTTCTAGTGTGTTTTGTTTTACTGCAAGTGAGTTAAAGACATGGGAATCAGCAAAAATTCTGTCTCACCCTCGACAGGCATTGGTCCAAACACAGATGTTAAGAAAATATATTCAAGACCCTAATGACCAAATATTTCATTTACAAAAACAAAAATTAACACTAGCAACTTGGTATCGAGAGAATGAAATAACGGGACCGAAGTGCTCTCCTTGCCTTAGTTCTTAATGGAGAAAGTGAGCTATTCTTCATTTCAAAAACGTTAGGACATTTAGGGTTGGCATAATGCATTTGCATTCATGTAAAAACGTCCATAAAAGAATAGCTGGAATGTGTTTTAAGCTTCAGCTTCTTTACAGTGCTTGCAGTATGACGAAGAAGCAAATGTGCAACATCATGCTTGTAGAAAAGGCGATGCCTGCCACGCCCCAGCCCCCCTAGCCTTGCTGCAACTATTGTGTGTGACAGTTAACAATAGCAAGAAAAAAGTACCTGGCGCAGAACATCTCTTCCTCATGTTTCTACTGCCTTCCTGCACGATGACTGTCCACTCAAAAGACAGACAGCACAGAATTCTCCACTAATGTGAAAAGTGCAATAGCCATAATTCATGCAATGTAAAATGAATTGGTATATTAACAGAATTAAAAGATACAAACACTTTCATGTTAAACTATGTCAGCCGAAATTAACTTCCCCTTTCTATGCTCACCACAGACACTCGGCATTTTTCCCAAACACAAAGCCACAGATTGTCACAATGTCCCTTAACGGGACAAGTAGATTTGTACTTTGGACAGCAGGCAGGATTGGTTAGTGGTTTTAGCGTGAGTTCTTGGTAGTGAATACTGAACAACGAATGCAAAAACTGAATGTTGATGCCTATTAAGTATTTGGATTGCCTTACTTTTAAGATTTGTATGATTTCCAATACAACCTGGATGCAGGAATGTATAAATAAATATTAAGATTGCTGCCGGCCCTCCCCTTTGTGACTCGTGCTTTTAATCACTATCGGACCCCACAGCGCCCGTCGTCGCCCGTCATCGCCTGACCGAGGCTGGGCTGGGCATCTTTATATAGCTGCTGAGAAGGACGTTTTTGATCCAGATTCGTGCTGTACACTTTTGAAGCTGGTAAGGATATGGGGAAACGCAAAGCTGTGGAGGCTCCTGCACATATGTGTGGTCCAAAAAAATCCAAGAAACGCCCAAATAATAAGACCAGTTATTTGGCCAATACGGAAAGTAACACCTTAGAAGACATTGATACTCTAATTGAGGAAGTAGAGGCCATTTTGAGAAGTAATACCAATATTTCCCCTGCAAACTGTGGCGGCTTAGCCAATATGTTATGTTTAAAGAAAAAGGCAGCACTTGTCCAAAATCCCAAGGGAATCTGGTCAAAAGGAAGCAACGCAATTCATAAACATCAGGCTTAACCCTGGTGCCGACCACCACCCAGTGCAGTGGCCTGGACGCATCACTGCGCGATATAGATGGCTCTGCTGCAGGAGAAGAGGCCCTACGTCCCCCTCTAAGCCCTGAGGTCCTGGTGGCCCGAACATTTTGTGCTCTAATCGGTATGGCCCCCTGGCAGAGACTGGGGGGACTTCGTGATACTGCTACTCTTGCACTCATTGTAGCTTCTGTTGATGACGTCTTGACCCACACATCCTTGGGCACAGGAAGGCCGTCAATGCCTTGTAGCAATTCTGAACTGGCATCTGTTCACCAGCAACTGGATGAAGTTAAGAGCCTGGTGTTGATGCTGTTGAATAAAATAACAAGGGAACCTGATCAGATCTGTGGGTGCAGGTGTTCAAGGCTAAGTATGGGTGGGACCTTGCCTGTTTTAGGGGGAACGTCCACAGGCACTTTTGTGCCTGAATTTAGGCTACCAACTGACAGCCATTTCTCAGGGCCTGCTTTTAATCTCCCTTCTATGAGTTCTACCATTTCATCTGCTCCCCAGACTGAAGTAACACGGGTCCCCCATTAGAGGACGGCAGGCGTAAGTGTAGTCTCGACACTAAGGGCAGGAATTATGAGGTGCCCTTTGGGGATTCGGCGACTCTCAACTCTACAGTGGACATGATGCGGAATACTGCTGCCTCGGCTGAGGCTCAGGAACACGTGTGATCTGTGGTCTTCCCTGGACATGACTTGGATATTTTGTCACCTGGTGAAGTTGACCATCTCCTGGCTTCCATTGTGCTGGATGCGATTGGCAATGTCCAAAATGACTTTGACTTTTGAATTTGGTTCCATATGCCGCATAGTGGTTTTTGAAATTGTCATTTCCTACGGCTTGTGTTCACTGAACTTAACGCTTTGGTTGATGCTTTAGTTTAGGTTTTTTTATGCCTCATTTTCGCATTAACTTCGAACCACCTGTGACCGGCAAGGGGAGGGTGTTGTGTAGCTATTTTAGCCATGTTCTGAGCAAGTTGTTTTAGCTAACTAGGCCTGCAGCTGTGCACTGTCATCTGTCTACATTTTATTCAGCATTGCTTTATTTTTCTAGCAATAGCTTCATTTGTGGTGCCGTTTTATTTTTCTCTATCTTATTGTATTTTCGCCTAGGAAAGCATTGCGGTCTTAGTAGGAAATATAGTTCATTTTGTGCTTTCTCCAAGGCTACAGTCAGATAGGGTTGCCGGCAAACGTGGTATGCTGTGTCTCCAGCATTCACAGAAAAACACAGACTCATACGTGGGGACCATTTCTTAGAATGTCAGGTGTTTTTATTATAAAACACCCCTTAGTTCCAAACACGTTAGAGGGAGATTCCAGCCAGATGACCACGATTGTATGCTGATTGCTGCATGCTTCACTACAGCTACCTGCTTAGACGACCGAGCCCTGATCCAGATGGGGACAGTGTCTTTTTAGACCTCAGGCCTCTTTTTCAGGTATGAGTGATGATGTTCTTCCAGGGGGAAACCTGAAGGGCAGATTAAGCTTAGAATGTTGTGCTCATACTTAGTGTAGGTGAGGGGCTATAGATCCACTCCCCTGTTTAGAAAGCATGGTAGGACTGTTCTCGTATTTTAAATTTTTAGTCACATGCCTGCTTCTGTTGTCTTATTATTCTTGTAGCAATGCATCTGCTTTTATCGAAGATGCAGATATTTTAATAAATGCTTATTTAAATATATTCTGCTTCTGTTGTCTTTGCCCGAGTGAAATCTTAGTAACTGAGAGACTGGGATGCAATCTGATGTACCGCAATTCCCTGGGGAGTCTATCTTACCATGAGATCAGTTGTCACAATCATCTCGGTCAGAGATGGGGAGCTGCTAGTTACCCGGAAACCCTAGATGAGGCCGATAGGTGTCACCATGTGTGGAATTGTACTCGGTACCCACAACCTAGGCGATCCTACTGCCCAAATCCAGTAGCCTCGTTACCCTATTGAGAAGAAGACAGTGGTGTTTTTTTCTGTATATGCCCGTCTGCTTGTGTTACGTTTAGGTTGTTTTTATTGTTGGTGGACATTTTCTGGGATACATCTTAATATATCAATTACAGTGATATGGACTGATTTCATGAGTCAGTTGATTGCAAATGTATGCTTTCCATACTGGCCTTGAGTATATAAAATATGTACATTTACGTTTCTCTCTCTCTCTCTCTCTCACTCCCATTAACTATTTTCTGGTTCCCTAGAAAATACATTTTCTTAGATTTGTTAAAGAGAATAAAGATACTTGCATGTGTAATTCAGGCAGGTTAACGTGGGTGGAGTAAGGGGACTGCTTGCTCAAGTAGGGGGACAGCGTTGCTTAATATGGATTTGGGGAAATGAACTCAAGGGTTTGGTAGGATGTAAAGAAAGTGATCTGATGGGAAGGGGATGGAAGAATGAAGAGGATTGTGATTTGGAAACAGAAGATGCAACAGTGGAAATATAAAATGAATACCTACACAGATTATGAAATGACAGTTGGTTATGCACATTCATGGCGATTTGTTTTTTTCGATTCAATCACTTCCTTTCCAAGTATATGTTGCAAATGTTGTGTGATGCAGTTATCAGAGAAAAAATACATTTATCCACTTCCACAATTTAAATGTTATTTCAAATATACCTTGTTCCTCCCCTCCCCCCCCAAGTGATTCACTCAGTGATGACCAGAGAAGGGAATATGTTCCTATCACACGGTTGGACAGGTTTTCCTAATTTTATTATTTAGATGCATTTGCCCCTTAGCACCACTTCAGCCTCGCCAACTAAAGGTACTGGTTCCTAACATAGGACAAGTATGGTTTACAATGATAATGATTGTGCCCTTAATAAATGATATGTGAATGAACACTTATTACCGTCCTTGCCACATATAGTGAAAAGGAATTGTTGGGGGAGTGGTCAACTGCATAACATGTCAGACATGCTTTTCTAGGGTTCCTGCTGTCTGCCTGAGAATTCAGCAACATCCAGCACTACTACTACCTATAAGCAATGGGGATATCAGCAGGGTGTCTGCCTGACCCTGCTGCAGTCTCATGGGGCCCTGTGGACGGCTCAATTAAATGCTGTGGCACAGTGATGGCCCCGGCAGGGCAGCACCAGCTGCTGACGGAGGCTGAGGAGAGGCGTGCCGGCGGGGCTTGTCGCGATTCCCCCGGACTCACATTGAGGGGATCCTGACAAGGAATGCAGGGGCAGTCAGAGTGAGCTAGACTGCGGGCTTCCATAGGGAGGCCTGCCTGCCTGTGAAACTTATTGTGAATGCATCTTTCCTGCAGCACTGAAGGGGATTGATGAACCCACTCCATCCGTCGGTCAGGGCTCAGCTGAGCTCAGTATTTGTGGCTGCTAAGGGGGACCCCTAGAGATAATTGACTTGGTGGTGCCTGAGCCGACTCGATTGCTTGTACTGGCCTGGCCTCTGTGGACTTATACAAGCTGCAATGCCAAGCGGTGAATGGATGGGAACCCTCCCTCCCCCTTGAATCGGACAAACTGCACCCCGGGGCTTCACTGTTGTAGAATGTCCTCTTGCTACCCAAAGTAGAGGGCATTGACAGGCGCCATGGGGCAGGAGGTAGCAAATCCCCACAGAGCAGCCTACACCAATTTGTCTCCTTGTGTCAGTAGACTTCAAGGCCATGTGTCGCTATACTGGGTGTGCAAAGATCCTGACTCAGTCAATGCAGCTGCCAACCTCCTTTGTTGGGACACTCCTGCCATTTCTACACTACAGAATGCTGTTGGGTGGATATAAGAGGAGCTGTTGAAGACGTTGTGGGATATATTATACAGTTGACGCCGCAGCGGGCGGTAATTGGTCCCACCCTCCGCTTGTTGGCTCTCCAGCATTTCTGGAAGGTGCTCAGTACGCTGGCTTCAACTTTAGAACTACTTCTATGGCAAACTAAGACACATCCTGAGCTACCATTATGGGGCGCACCACTGCAACGTGATCCACGTCTCAGCACAAAGATGTATCTCCCCGTCAGGGTCTTACTGTGAACTTCATCTTAGCCCTATCAGAGGATTGTATTCCTCCGACAGAGCTACCTCCCCCTGCTGATAACTTGGATCCGATGCTGAAAAAAATACAAGATCACAGACCGCTATCGAACATCATATAGACTCCATAGCAGCAGATCTAGGTATTTTAAGAGACAACAACTGTAAACTGTCCGACAAGGTCCACTCAGCTGAAACTACACTAACTGAGATGGCTCTTCAAAATGTTGCAAATACTGCCGCCATCTCAGGCCTCCAGCTGTGGATTTAGGTACTACATGAGAGAGCAGAGGATGCAGAGTGGAAGTCACGCTGCAACAATGTGAGGGTAGTAGGGATACAGGAAGGAGTGGAAGGCACTAACCCAATGCTGTTTAATGAAGGCTGGCTAGGGAAGGAGGTGGCCCCAAAGGGTCTTTCTGCCCCATTTGTGTTAGAGAGGGCCCACAGAGTGCCAGTGCA
Organism: Pleurodeles waltl; assembly: GCF_031143425.1. Classification (NCBI taxonomy): domain Eukaryota; kingdom Metazoa; phylum Chordata; class Amphibia; order Caudata; family Salamandridae; genus Pleurodeles; species Pleurodeles waltl. The sequence continues at coordinate 558,381,891 of NC_090451.1, forward strand.
CTGCCCACCCCCTGGAGCACCTCCTCGAACTATGGTAGCCAAGATCCAGAATTTTTGAGATTGAGATCATTTTCGTCAAATACCCAGAAAGGCAGTACCTTTCATTGTGAACAATGTTATGGTCTCTCTTTTTCCAGATTACACATGTGAAGTGGAGAGATGCCATCCCTCATTTCAATCAGTGAAGAAACAGCTCCATAGTGAGGGTCTCAGTTATGCTTTGCTGTTCCCGGCTAGGTTGAAGGTTATGCACGACAGACGCTCATTCTTTTTTGATTCTCTGGAGGCTGCTTGGTATTGGCAGAAACATCAATATCTCACGGCTTGTCACCAGCCTCCTTTGGAGTGACACCGGGACCGCACCCGGAGATCATCTCAACAACAGAAACATGAACAGAGGAGGCTGTTGACAGTGGTGCCTTCATCCCAAAAGGCCCTGAAGGCCAGTGAAGCAGCACTGATGACGGTGGCGTCCATGGATACCCGGTCGCATAGATCCTCCTCGTGCTCCTATGTCATGACCCACTCTGATTCAAACACCAGCACTGCGCTCTTTCCTACTGTTACGCCACAGACCACGGACACACTAATTTGAACAGTGCTGGAGCAGTCCCTGCAAGTAATTGTTTGTATGCCAGGTGGTGGTCTCTTCAATATATCCACTTTCAATGCTGCCTTACTTTTATACCTGATGGTCTTCTCTGTCCAGAAGCCTTGTCTTTCCTTACTGGGGGATGTTTTTTCCCACTTGCAGCTCTGAGCATGACCGCTGCACACTATGTGCCTAGGTGTATACAAAAGGCATAGCGCCCTGGCGTAGGTCTATCGTCAGGACGCCTCTATAATTTATTTGCAGGAAATTCATAAAGAGGGTGTCTATAGAGGTGGGGTCAAGGCACACTATTCTAACTAACCTGGTCCGCACCGAGGCCCACATGGGTGTCCTATGGCAGGAAGTTATTAATGACCCTGCGCATCTGCTAGAGTTACAGGAAGTTAGAATACAGCACGCAGATGCGTTAGAGCAACTGTGGTTGTTTGACTACACCACCTACACACATAGGGTGGATGCTCAGGGAGGCAGTACACTTTTAGCATGTATGATTCAACCCTCCAGGTCCCCTATGCCGATACTTAGCATAATCTTGCACACAGGAACACAATGTACCACACAGCTGTCAGTCAATTAAGCATTCTATGAGTATTAAGCTACCTTTTATGAAGCTGGCCCAGTGCCTCCTTTCTGTGCTGGGGGAAGGTTTCTTGAGGGACCTCCAGCTCATTACGGGGCCAAGGTTGACACATATACGATACTGGCAGTGTCTATAATGTCAGAAGAACTGCATGGGGCTATTAGGGAAATGGCACACAATGAACCACCTGGAGTGGATGGACTATCCATAGAATTCTATTCAGCGTTTGCTGCACGTTTAAAGCCATAGCTTGAGAATTTATATTGAACTGGCCCTGACATCAGAGAATTGCAGGCCACATCGGATCACACCCTGGTCATCTCCCCACTGAAACCTGGACATGTACCTGAAGCCTTACCCTCTTATAGACCTCTCTCTCTTCTGACCACGGATTACAACATAATCACCAAGGCCCTAGCACGGAGATTGCTTCCTCTCCTCCCATATTTGATTAATACTTATTGATGTATCCCATAGGAGCATCTCTTTAAATATTAGGCACCTCTATCAAATAATGGAGATTAGATTTACAGCAAGCATTTGACTCGCTAGAATGGGAATATTTATTCTCAGTCTTGGAGAAGTTAAAGCTCCCAGTTGCCTCGTGGGTTAGGGAACTCTATGCTCATCCAATGTCCAGAGCTAAGACAGGGGAATGCAGCTCGCCACCTTACCCTGTGTACCGGGGAATACACCAGGGTTGCCCAATGTCACCATTGTTATTCGTCCTGGCTATGGAACCGGTCACGCAGAGACTGCACCAATATGGAATTGTATGGGGCATAACATGTGGATGTCAATTACATGCGATCTCCCTATATGTGGATGACATGCTAATATATGTACAGGATATTACAATGGACCTCACACATATAGCAGGAACTCTCCAATGGTTTGAAGATCTGTCTGGCTTGCGGGATAAACATACAACATTGCAGGCACTCTTCTTCTGGGGAGCCTTATCTCATGCTGACCTTCAGATATTTAGACATCCACATTTATCAAATCCACCATGATTTGCTGGATGGAAATCTACTGAGGGTGATAACAGCACTGAGAGCCCAGGTAAAATATCTGGGTAACCCTCCCACTATCGGTGGCTAGCCGCTTGGCCCTGGTCAAGATAATGATGCTAACAAATTTGTTGTATTATTTTGTTAATCTCCCCCATCATTATTCCACAAGTGATCTTCAGAACATTGAACTTATTGTTTATACACCTTATCTGGGCCACCGGATACCGTTCTTTAAGTCTCCAAAAACTACAGTTACCCACCGATGAGGGGTGGGGGTCTTAGTGCCCCTGACCTTCATGCATACTATTTAGTGGAACAATTGCAACGGCTCCCTCATTTGCTAGAGGGTATACATCTCCAAAGAAAGAGGTTACACACCAGCGGGATTACGTAGCAGGGAACTGCACGAATTGCTGCTGCCGGGCACATCCTGCGGGCCATACACATTACTGTTATTACTAAACAATATATTGATATACTGGCGCTCTGCTGAGTAGCCATATGCCCCTAACATCGCATGTATGGCCTTTCCACACCATCAAGTGTACTATCCATAGCTAGGCTGGTGCACTGGGAGGAGCATGTAGTGTCTACAGTGGGAGATCTATTTAAGGAGGGAATGCTGATTCCACACCGGGAATTCATAAATTCACATGCTTTGTCTGGGACCCTTTTCCTAACACATGCCAATATACTACGGTATATACAACAACACTGGATGCCTACCAGGGAAAAATCGAAGGCACATGCCCTAGTGGGAGCACTCTATGAAATAGGTTCAGGTAGGCATCTGGTGAGATGGCTTTATAGGGCCCTTCCTTCCCACCTTCAGATATCCATGACTCCCTTCCATCATAAAGGGGAAGCTGCATGATAAGGCATGGCTGTTCCTTCTGGAACAAGCAACCCTTACAACACGTTTTATATTGATTCAATTTTTCATATGGTGTACCTAACCTCTTGAAGACTCCTTGTACCCCCCCATGTCACACTGACGATGCAGACCTACTCCATATGCTATGGGCATTCCACTCCTTGACATCTTACTGGGGGAGTATATGTGATTCAGTCAAGTCAGTGACGGAGAAAACATATTGGGATTTTCTAGAACATTGGACATTTGGGCTTTACCGGAGATCCAAGCGATCCTGCATGGCGCTGCGTTTTTGTGGATCTGGCACTATTCACTGCAAAAAGGCAAATAACACGCCGCTGGAAATTGTCAGTTCCTCCAGCGGTGTCTACATGGCAGGCTGAAGAGTGCGGATAAGGTGATGCAGAGAGCTTAGCACTGCATAGAGAAGATTATAGGGGGGGTTATGTAAGCCACCCATCTCTATGGTGTGGGACACGTTGATGGAACAGTTCCAGCTGCAGGGAACACGGATGCTTAACTAACACGCTGTTGGCGACTTGGTGGGTGGGGAGACCTGGCTTGCTCCCACCATACATACATATATACATACATATATACATACATATATATATACATACATATATACATACATACATACATACATACATATACATACATACACAGCATGTTCAGCTCTAATTCTGCCCGTCAGGTTCCCCTGGGAAGAGATCATCCCCCGTACCTCAGCAAAGGCCTGAAGGCTGCATAAGCACCTGTAGCAAAGCGTTCAGCAATCTGCAAACGGTCATGGTTCTCTGGCTGGAATATCCCTCTAATGTGTAAGGGACAGGGAAGTGTTTTATAATAAAACAGCTGGAATTCTGAGAAAATGTCCGTACGTAAGGATGTGTGTTTTTCTATGAATGTTAAAGACAAAACTTGTACCAAGGGGGTGTGGCCGGGCCGCGAGAGAAGATGGCCACCTAACCTGGGAGCTCTGTGCCGAGGTGGACTCGAGGGGACGGCGGGGGCCGTGCGGCTGTCGCAAAGCAAATTAAAAGCCCTCCAGAGGCTCCGTGAAACATCGGCGAACCGATCCTGGTCAAAGAGGAACAGCAACAGCGGCGGGGAAGACCGCTGCGCACTTTGCCAAGCAGGGCCCGACCCGGGGGAGGAGTAGCGCCTCCCGAGGCCAGAGAGATTCGGCCCGGCAGGAGGGAGACAACAGCGCCCCCCCTTGGCCTCACAAACCCCGGCCAACAGTGCCTTCAGCACCGCATTGCCCTTTAGGATGCTGCATTTCCCCCCGACCACTCCCCTCCCCTCCCCAGAGCGCAAGAGCCGGCTTTGGACCGAGGGAAGGCGGCAGAAACACTGCAGCCACTGCAAACGGTACCATAATGTCCCCGGAGTCCCCCCTAAAACTCAAGGAGCCCTGACTTCAAGGGAAAGGGCCCAGAGACGACGCTGGGAAGGACCACTGCACCTCGAGAGGACAGGCCTGGACAGGGGGCGGAGCCACACCTTCTGAGGCCTGAACGAACTGGCCTGCCAGGTACAAAGACCACAGTCCTTTCCCATTATCAGCAACCAGTAGAGTAGGACTGCACACCTCGGCACAGCAACCTCCACCCTGGGTCTCCCCTCCGCTATTAGGGAAAAGTAACAGGCGAAAAGAGGGGGAAGGGCACCCACCCTCACAGAGACAAAAGGGGGCAACGAAGTACTGACACGGACCAACATCGGCTACTTCTCCCAGTCACCCAACCAACCGCAAAGGCACGGATATTAACTTCGCAGCCAGAGCCCTCCTTGCCACCACGAGGCAAATAAACCAATACCCCTACGGTCTGCTATGGGCAGGGCGGGGATCCTGCTGAACGGCCCCTCGCAGCACTGAAAATAAGAAAAAACAACAACCAAAAGAATGAGGAGCCCCACAGCTGTGAACCCAGTCCTGCAACACTAATAGGGGCGGCCGGGCACTGACCAGCCCACGCTCTCTTATCTTCATCAGCTTCTGAGAAAGGGAGAAGGGAAAGGACAAAGGCCTCAGACCTCACAAGGCCTCCTCCACAGACTGGCACTGAGATACCCGGAGGCAAGTCAGGTCACAAACCCACAGGTAAACCGGCACAACAATTGCTATTTTCAGAGGCGCTCCAACATAAACGCACTACTTCTCCGGCGACGGGACCTAGCCCCAACACCAAACCGACCTTCCACGATGGCAGACAGAGACCAACTTGCAACTATGGAACGGATACTGCAGGAGATTACCGCTGTCAGCCGCCAGATAGAGGGGATGGATGCTTCCATTTCCTTCTTGACACTGGAGACCAAATCCATACAAACAGACATCGCAAGCTTCCACTCTCGGGTGACCGGGTTGGAACACCACGTGGGGACCCTAGAAACCCATATGTCCACTATTCAGGACAGAGACCAAGATCTTTCCTAGGTACGGAGCAAGGTGACGGACCTGGAAGACAGAAGCAGAAGGGATAACATCCGCCTTCTCAGGATCCCGGAAAATGAAGAGGGTCCAGACGTGCAGGCCTTCCTTAGTTCTGTTATACCCAAGCTAACCTCGCTGTCTTTCGACCTGCCGCTGGAATTCCAACAAGCACACAGAGTGGGCCCGAAACGCCCTGATGGGGCCTCAAGACCCCACCCGATCATTACCTGCCTGTTAAGTCATACTCAGACCCGTTAACTCATTCAAGAAGACCGAAATCACAGACCCTTCCGGGTAGACAAATACGAAATCCGTATAACGGCCGACTACTCTAAGGAGACCAACGAACGCAGGAAGGCCTTTCTGGCCTTAGGACCCCGACTCCGCCAGCTGAAGATGAAATACGGCCTCTTCGACCCTGCGAGAACGTGGGTCACCAAAAATGGGGTTTCCAAAGTCTTCTACAATCCCGAGGACCTGAGACTCTTCTTGGACTCCTTTCAGTATCAAACCAAAGACCCTACCAACTCGAACCGACCACAGGACACTACGGAAGACGACGGCCACATCTCTTCCTCTGGACTTGAGAAGGGAAGCATGGACCGGGACGACCCTGATAACTGTCCCAGAGGCAGAGACTTGGAGAGACTAACCAGGGAAAATGAATGAGTTCTTGAGCTCTGGCAGTAGATCGGTGTTTGTTTCCAAAGTGATCCAAAGTATTGCAAGGGACTTGAGATCATGCAAAAACTACACTGTGCCTAATACCCTCCAGCAGCGGGCACAGTAGAGTGCAGGAATGGTGTGCTAGAAACGAAATAGGAAAGATTTGTGTATCCACTGAGCTATCGTAGAATGATACACTACTACTTGTTTTTATTGGACATGAGACACACCCCAGACAGAGTGGTTAAACTGAGCCCACACAAAATTCTGTTTGGCTGGCCTACGCACATATCCGTTGTTCTGCTGTCAGCATCTGATGATCTGCTTTTACAGTTACGTTGAGGCACCTTCATCTTCAGGTGCTGCAGGCCCTTCTGACACAATACTAGTTGGACACATCCTCCAAACCAGGAGTTTGGGTCTGGGTTAGGCCCCACATCAGATGCCAGTGATGCCTCCAGCCCCAGTGGGAAGGACTTGACAACTGCAACAGCCATTAAGTGTGAGGGGTTGACTGTTGTGAGATTATTTTAGCGTTTATGAAGGCACGTTTATTTTAGCTTGGGTCGGATGACCTGTGCCCTCTCACCTAGTCACTTGCCATTTTATTCCTCTTATTATTTTAGCAAGGCTTCATTTTAGTGGCAATGCTTTATCATTTTATATCAGTTGACTTTCCACGCAGAATTGCTATTGCTTTCTTTGTGCAACATTTCATCCTGTGTTCACTCCGAAGCTATACACAATAGTTTACCAGGTATTGACAGCATATAGAGTACAACATCTATACTACACAGAATAAAATGGGTTGTCACGTCAGGGCAGTTCTCAACATGCTGCCCCCACCAACTTAGAGTGGACATTCTAGCTAGCTTGCCATTTGATGCTGCAAGTCTTCACAGTTTCTGCTGAAACCTCACACTTCCTATTTGTCTAAGTGGGAGGACTCCCAGCAAACTAAGAGACCTCATCTTTACCTTTAATAAAGGTATGGGATTGGGATTCCTTTCTGGGACTAGAAGGGCAGATTAGGGCTACCAATGCTGTTTGCTCTCATGTAGAAACATAGTACTGTAGGCAGGGATATTAGATGCACTATGGTTACAATATGGTGGGACTCTTCCTGTGTTTCACTTTCCTGGTCACTTCTGTACTAGTCTTTTGTTTCATTATCCTCAATCACAATTCATGACTTCTGTTTTTTTTACCTGGAACATAGTTGCTTCAAAAAAACCTATTGAACCAAGGTTCAACTTCTGTTTGTTTTTGCATGTATGAGACTTGTATAACTGAGAGAAACGGGCGGAATCTGTTCCACCACGACTTCCCTGAGGAATCTAAGCGTCATGCGATAGGATGCCACAAATCACTTTTACCTCGGGTACTGGTAAGGTCCTGCTAGCTAGCTGAAAGGGTTAGGCCGACAGCTGTCACACAGTGAGGGATCTGACTGAGTCCCCTATGCTCAGTGGTGCTGCCGCCCAAAATCCAGCAGTCTTGTTACTACAACAGGAGTCTTACGGCATGACGTAACTGTAGGAAAGTACCATCTTTCTTGCCATGTTACCCCCATTTTTACCTGTATGTTTTTGCCTGTCTCACTGGGATCCTGCTGGTCAGGACCCCCGTAGTCATAGTTTGTGGCCTAATGTGTGTTGCCTGCTAACCAGAACCACAGTGCTTATGCTCTCTCTGCTTTTAAATTTGTCACTATAGGCTAGTGACTTCATTTACAAATTTCAATTGGCACACTAGACCCCCCTTATAAGTCCCTAGAATATGGTACCTAGGTACCCAAGGCACTGGGGTTCCAGGAGATCCTTATGGGCTTCAGCATTTCTTTTGCCACCCATAAGGAGCTCAGACAAACCCTTTCACAGGAATGCCACTGCAGCCTGCGTGAAATATTGCACACAATATTTCACAGCCATTTTCACTGCACTTACGTAAGTTATAAGTCACCTATATGTTTAACCTTCATTTACTGAAGGCCAGGTGCAAAGTTACTAAGTGTGAGGGCACCCTTGCACTAGCAAAGGTGCCCCCACATAGTTCCGGCCAATTCCTTGTGAGTGAGGGGTCGCCATTACACGCGTGCACTACATATAGGTCAATACATATATGTAGCTTCACACAATGCTAACCCCGAATATGGCCATGTAAGGTGCAAAAGATCATGGAATTGCCCCCCCCCCCCATATTCCAAATCTGGTATTGGGGAGCCAATTCTATGGATCCTGGGGGCTCCACTAATGACTCCCTGTACTGCCAAACCAGCTCTCCGAGGCTTACACTGCACCTACAGCTGCTGCCACCTCACAGACAGGGTTCTGCCCTCCTGGGGTCTGAGCAGCTCAGTCCCAGGAAGGCAGAACAAAGCGTTTCCTTTAGGAGGAGGGTGTTACACCCTCTCCCTTTGGAAATAGGTGTTACAGGCTTGGGAGGGGTAGCCTCCCAGAGCCTCTGGAAATGCTTTGAAGGGCATAGATGGTGCCCTCCTTGATTAAGCCAGTCTACACCGGTTCAGGAAACCCCGGTCCCTGCTCTGGCGTGAAACTGGACAAAGGAAAGGGGAGTGACCCCAGGGGTGGTGCCCAGAGCTCCTTCAGTGTGTCCCAGACTTCAGCCATCTTGTTTTTCAAGGTGTGGGGACACTCTGGACGCCTCTGAGTGGCCAGTGCCGGCAGGTGACGTCAAAGACCCCTCCTGATAGGTACATACCTGATAAGGTTGCCAATCCCCCTCTCTGGGCTTTTTAGGGTCTCTCCTGTGGGTTTCTCTTCAGATTCTGCTTGCAAGTTTCAGGAATCCTCTGCAACTACTACTTCCTCCTCTGACCTCGGATCAACCGCAGACTGCTCCAGGAACCGCTGTAGCTGCAACAAAGTATCCAGAAGGGCTACTTCGACTCTGCAACTTCAGCTCCAGCCTGCAACTGCAACAGTTTCCACAGTGTGCATGCTCTGCGGACGCCCTGTCTTCACCCTGCACCAAAAGGACTGAAGAAATCTCTTGTGGAGTGATGGAGTCACGTCCCTGCTCCAGCGGGCACCTTCTAAAACAACGACCGGTTCTCTTGTACTCCTGGCGATGAGCGTGCTCCTTGGAACACAGGTGGTGGACCCCTTTGACACAGACTGTCCTAAGGTCCTGCTGTCCAAATATGGAGGAGGTAAGAGCTTGCCTTCCCAGTTTGCAACAGTACCCCCGTGCACAGCGTCATCTTCACCTCCTGAGGCCTCTGTGCACTATTTGCAAGAAGCCTTCGTGCACAGCCTGGCCCAGGTCCCAGCACTCTATCCTGCAACACTCAACTCGCTGAGTTGATCTCCGGCGACGTGGGACCTTCTTTTTTTGTCCTCATACGCATCTGGCCTTTAAACCCCTCCATATTACCCGTACACTATTCGCCATATTTGGAGATATCTTATGCCAGGGAGAATCGAGCTCTCTCATTCAGACCTCGACCAAAATCGATGTCCAAAACACGAGAGTAACTAAGTTCGTAATCATAGGACAGCATTTTGAATGAATACAAAATACCTTAAACTACTGTGGATTTCCAGTTCCATAAACATGACAAAATCTTTAATTTATTTTCCTTATTCAATTTACTCGTTCCCACATCTAATCTTGAAGTATCCATCAAAGCATTAAACCAGTCAATATATGATGGGGAGGAAGATACCATCCACTTCCTGCAAATCTCCCTTCTAGCCAAGAGTATTGCATAAATCAATATTGTGCTAGTTAATTGTTTCCCCTTCCTGAACCAAAAAGATAACTAACGATAGGGTTGGACAAACATTTTGCCGAATAATCGCAGAGAGAGTTATACACACTTCCCACCAAGAAGAAAACACCCCTGGGCACTCAAAAAACATATGGATATCGGAAGCACCTGACAAGCCACATTTTGCACATAGCACTTCCTCACCTCCCCTCATTCTGAAAAGCCTATTGGGAGAGAAAAAAGCCCTATGCAAGGTATAAAGTTGATTTCTCCTCAAAGAGGCTGGTTTAACCATTTTGAATACCCCTCGCATTGAAGATTCCAACACATTTGCAGCTGCCCAAGAGGGAACTCTTCCCCCCAAAAGATATCCTGGCAATCTAAAGTCACCCTCTAGGGCATCTATTATTCCCCAATACCAATTCAAGACTATATGTAATTGTGCATGGTTCCTTACCAAAGTCGCTTCTAATTGATTCTCATGACTTAAAATAGTAGTAAACTCAGCAGACCAATTCCTTATTTGCACATATTTCATCCTTGAAAGAGATCCCTCCGTTATTTCCATAAGCTCATCCCAAGATAGCAAGGCCCCTGCACTAATCAGATCCCCCCAAACTTCGATTCCTGCCCTCTTGAGAGGCCAAGCCAACACATCTATTAAACATTCAGGAGTACCTGGGGAATCCCAAAACGGAGCCCCCAGGCTATAGTATTCTATCTTTGCCACTTGACGTCTCTCAAACCAAGCCTTTGCAGCATCTTGTAGTATTTTCAATTTGCCTTTCTTGAAGAATTTGGGATCCCCAAATTTGTATAAAAAAAACATTTGCACCACCTTTTTCAGTCGCAATCATAGAGTTAAACATTGTGCCCACTACTGACAAATCTGGAGAAGCAAACAACATCGTAATGTTCTTAAGATGAAACGCCCATGCATAATAATGAACATCCGGGAGCGTCAAGCCACCCTTCTCTCTTCTTCTACGCAATTTCTTCCAAGCTATCCTGGGACACTTATGTGCCCATATAAAGGAGGTTATTTTCTTTTGACAGACAGCCAATAATTTTTTACCCACACGCAAAGGCATGGAATTGAAGAGGTAATTCAACTTAGGCAATATTATCATTTTGATCAGATTCACCCTCCCAGTGATTGTGAGCAGCAAATGAGACCAGCCGATCATTAACCTATTACACTCTGTTATGACCGCCCTAATGTTTACTGCGGGTATTGGTTTTAAATCATGAACAATTGACTACCCCAAATACCTCATACAATTCGTAGTACGCCAGTTGGCACTATTCAAATTCCAGACCATTATTTCGGTCTTGTCCGTATTAATACAGTAGCCTGAAATTCTACCAAATTCTTCTGTAATATTCAACAAAGCAGGCATTGCTGTCAACAAGTCGGAAGTATAGATAAGAAGATCATCTGCGAACAAAGCTACTTTCTTCACCCAACCCTTACTCCTGAAGGGAGAAATTCTCAAATCCTGCCTAATTCTCCTGGCCAAGGGTTCAATGTACAAATTAAATAGCAGAGGGGAGAGAGGACAACCCTGTCTAGTAACCCTAGTAATCTTAAACGCATCTGTTAACCTACCATTAACTAACAACCTCGCTCCGGGTGCCCGGTAAATAGAACAAATTACTTGACATAACTTATGCCTCAAATTACAACGGTCAAGAATCTTATAAAGATATTTCCAGTTTACTCTATCGAAAGCTTCTTTGCATCTACAGCTATAACTGCCAAGGGATCCTGATAAGTATTAGCTAAATCAATAGCCCCCATTAAACTAAATGCCTGCTCATGTAGAAATCTATCGCAAATAAATCCTCTCTGATCGAGATGTACCAGGTCGCTTACCACAGTACCTAACCTATTCGCCATTATCTTGGCAAAGAGCTTATAATCACTATTTAAAAAGGAAATAGGTCTATAAGAGTCGCACTTCGATAAGATTTACCAGGCTTTAAAATGAGTGAAATAGTAGCCTCATACCAAGATGTCGGCAGAACACCTCCGCCCTCAAAAATCTGTGAGAACAATTGCAAGAGAAAAGGGACTATGGAGTCCCCCAATGCTTTGTAAAACTCCACCGGGATACCATCTGGACCCTTACAGTTTTTACTTGTTTTTAGTACTGCTCTTATTTCACCTTCAGTGATAGGTCTGGACAAATCCTCCTTTTTGCTCTGCGACAAACGGGGAGGAATCTCATTTTCCAACCATTCCCCAATCTCATCCTCTCTGACCTCCCTCTCCTCCGTATACAGTTCAGGAACAAACTTATAGAAGACCTCCCCTATAGCCTCCGAGGATGTTACACTATGCCCTGACTGAGTATCCACCAATTCCTTGACCATATTACGCATCTGTTCCTTTTTTACACTTCCAAGCTAGTAACTTCCCCATACTTTCTCCATATTCAAAATGAATTTGTTCTCTTAGCTCCCAACGCTTGGCAATTCTAGCTTGCTAAATAGTTTCCAACTGTAATGTTAGTTGAGATCTTATTCTTCAAATATTCCTCGTCTCCGCCCCTATCATAATGCATATTACATAGCGCAATTAGTGGTTCTAAACCTTTCCCATCTTCTCTATATTTCTTGCCCTATGACTCGCAAGACTTATTATTTTACCCCTTACTACCGCCTTAAAGGTGTCCCATTCTACCACTCCTGAAGCCGAACCTTGATTTATTCTAAAAAATTCCTCGGGTTCCTTCCAAAGTGCACAAATAACCTCATCCTCCATTAAAAGTGTCCGGTCGAAAGACCACCTTGTCCCACTGACATCGGGAAGGCAACTCATCTTAATAACACTGCAGAATGATCTGATAAATGGGCAGGTGAATAAGTTATAGCCTCCACCAGATCACAGATAGCATAATCAACTAAAAAATAATTGATTCTGGATGCATGACCATACTTTTGATTAGGGAATGAAAACTCCTGCCTTTGCCCTGCTCTCTGCCTCCACAAGTCACACAAACAAAACTCCTTCATCAATGATTTTAAAAATTGCTGAGACTTTGGAGTACCCACCGACCTAGAATTTATTGACCTGTCAAGCCTATTATCTAGATTCACATTAAAATCACCCATCATAATAACTGGATCTGAAAAGCTCAAAAGGTGAGAGAAAACTGTTCTAAGAGATTCTGTATCATCACAGTTGGGACCATAATATCCTACCAAAGTGAACTCCCTGCCAACCAGCTGCAATCTAAGTATAATCCATCTCCCTAACCTATCTGTTAATACCTTGGATAAAGTAACATTCATCTGACGCTTAACTAAGATTGCCACTCCCTTGGTATTAAAATTATGCTCGGTGGTAACAAAGTCCCGTACCCATTTCTGTGTTTTAAACAAAGTTATACTTTCATCTTTCGTTAAATGTGTTTCTTGCAAAACTATAATCTGAACTGCGGAATCCCTAAGAAATTGCAGAATTCTTCTTGCTCTTGTTCTCACACGTAACCCATTAACATTCCATGACATCAATTGTATCTGCCCTTTCCTGTCTCCCTGGGTCCCCTGACAATTATCCAGGTAAGAATAGGTCTGAAGTGTATGAGGTTATTTTTTATCTTTTCCCCGCATACCTCCCCCTTAGTGCACCCCAAAAAACCCTTAACGTGACCCACCCCACCTCCCTTGATAAGCCCATTGGCCCAATTTAGAAACGCTATGAGCTCCCCAGCTCCTAAACCTTATTCCCCTCCCTTAAACTTTCTATAAGATCATCTGCCACAGCTGGATCTCCGATATAATACATTTTGTTATTGAACATCACACGCAAACTAGCTGGAAACTTTATCCGGGTTTCTGCACCCAAATTTTTAAACCCCTCCAAATGTTTTCCTAGCTCCCATTGCCTATTCAGCGTTGATCTAGAAAGATCAGACCTAATTTCAAATCTAATTTCTCCGGTGTCTAGAAGACCCAAGCTCTAATGTCTTCCCAAGAATCTTTTTTTTTTCAGCAAATAAATTTGAAAATTAACCAAAATCCTCCTCAGTTTTTAATATTCGAATTCCTTCTAAAAGGGTCACGGTGAACTCTCTGAATATCATCGATAATCTGAGCCACGGTCTCATCCAAAGGGATTACCTTTTTAATAAGAGGAGCTATATATTTCTTTCAAATCCAACCCTTCTACTCCTTCCGGGACATTTAAAATTCTCAGATTATTCCTTCTTGAATTATTTTCTAAATATTCCAATTTCTCCTGCAGTTCCTGTTGTGTCCCTTTTAACTGTTGGATCTCTTCCTTGTTCTTCCTCAAGTCTTCTCTCACAATCCCAACTGATTCTTCAAGGGCCTGGGTTCTTTGGGATAGACAGTCTATTTTTTCCTCCAAAGATTCACAAGCTGATCTTATTTCAGCCTGATTTGCCTCTGAAGTTTGAAAACCCTTCTTTATGCTTTCCATCAATGAGGCTAGCGTACTTTCCAAAACCCCAGTTTCTGATACAATCATCCAAGCTTGATTGCCAAACACCGGTAAAGGGTCTACAACTTCTACCCCCGCCGAATGTTAAACAATTTCCTGTGTCCCGTAAGTATCCACTGTACTGTCCTTTACCTCCTTATTTACCTCCTTGGGCCTGATGCAAGAAGTCAAAGATGGATTGGAGGGTAAGGGGGGATCCGCTGTAACGATGGAAACAGACATTTTTTCGTGACCCTCCTCCTGATTAATTAATAAATCAGGAGCAGTAGACACTGTCAGGAGAGATCTAAAATATGCCAGTAGAGAGGGGGTAATCCTAGTGCTAGTCTTAGCAGACTTTTGCTCTGTTTTGGTCTTTTTAGAATTACATCTCTCCTCTTCCACAAAAAGGCTTCCTTGTAGCACTTTCTGCCCCTCCCCCCCACTGTCCCGACTCATACACAAAGATTTGCGCCTTCTTACACCCCCTGTAAACCCAGCCATCGTAGGTAGGGAGCTCCTTACCAAAGGGGCAGTTGGAGCGAGCGTCCCGGTCTCCGAAGCCGGCTTCCTAGTCCCTCGCGCCAGCTCCTGCACTCCAGAAGTCGTCCGAGACGCTATTCCCACAATTGTGCCTGCAGAGCAGCTAGTGCTGCCTCTGCCCGGCTCCTCCGCTCTCCCTGGGCGTTTCACTGAGCCCATACAGCAGACGTTCAAGCAAGGGGGAAAAACTTCAACGTAATCAGGAGAGCTCGATCAGCGCGCGGACATACTGCCGCCCGCCATGTTCTCCCAATTCAGCCAGCAAGACAAGCGGCGTGGGACCTTCTTTTGTAGTGCTGCAACAACTGCAATTTGCACCTTCTTTGTCCTCATGTCCTGGGACCTATGTGGGTATTGCCTGGTCATCTGCGGGTTCCCTCCAGTGCTGGGAGCCCCTTCTGCCTCCTCAGTCTGAGTTGAGGGCCCCAGGTCCAGGCAGCTCCACTTTGACGCAATCCGCGACATTGCTTGAACTAAGGCTTGTTGGGCGAATCCAGCGTCGAAAATCACCTGCATCCAAAATCTCCACGTGGGACATCCATTGCATCATGCAAGAGCCCGCAGCCATCTTCTTTGGTGCTCTTCTGCAGTCTTCGTCCAACCTGGGACTCTTCTTTTGCACCCTCTTCTGGATTGGCAGGGGCTCCTGTCCTTCCTGGCACTTCTTCCGATTTCTGTACTCGGTCTCCTCTCTTTGCAGGTCTTCAGGTCCAGAAATCTACCATTTGTTGTTTGCAGTCTTGCTTGGTTCTTGCAATAACTCTAGTCACGACTTGTAGTGTGTCCTAATGAAACTTGCTGTACTTTACTCCTACTTTCCTGTGCTCATGGATGGAGTACTTTACTTACCTTTTCTGTATTCTTACTCTCCCAGCGATTCTCTACACACTACACTTGTCTTGGGGGGAATTTGTGATTCAAATTCCAATTTCTTAGTATATGGTTTGTGTTGCCCCTAGACCTATTTCCTCCTATTGCATTCTATGGTATTTTCTATTGCTTGAACTATCCTATGTCTAATTACTTACCTTATTTTGGTGTCTAGTGTATATATTGTGTATAATGTAATACTTATCTCCAGAAGGAGCATTACCTCTATGATATTTTTGGCCGTGTGTCACTAAAATAAACTACCTTTATTTTTGGTAACACTGATTATTGTCTTTACTTGAGTATAAGTACTGTGTAACTATAGTGGTATTGCAGGAGCTGTGCATGTCTCCTAGTTCAGCTTAAGCTGCTCTGCTACAGCTAACTCTATCAGACTAAACTGCTAGAACACTACTAAATTTCCCTAATAAGGGATAACTGGACCTGGTATAAGGTGTAAGTACCCAAGGTACCCACTACGAACCAGGCCAGCCTCCTACAGAAACAACAAGGACCAAGGGCACCACCAAATTAATTGCCTGTAGTTTTATGCTGAAATAATTCACTAGAACCTCCACTGTAAAGTACATTGGTGTTAGGTGCTGGAACCTCTGGTGCACTAAAGACAGTACAGGAAATCTATCATCTTACAGGGTTTATTTTGAAATTCATTGAGGCAACAATGCCTGACACAGCTTCGACAAACATGGGTAACAATAGTTTTCGCTGTGCTACCTTACTGTATTTGAGGTATGTGGATTTCACACAAATACCTCTTGTTTCAAAACAGGAACACAGAATGACATCAAGACTTTTGAACTTTGAGACTTTGAACTTCTTTCTCAGATTGACAACACAACTAGACATCCTGGAGAAAGACAAATATGTTTTGGAGAAAATAATTATGTTGAAGTTAAAATTAAGTTTGATATGAAGCTACATATGTTAGGCCATGTATATTTGCACACACCTGCTCAAACAGTACCTAGTAGACAGGGAACTGGCACAACACCTTTACCAACTACAGCTGTGAAGAAAATACATCTACATTGAAGTTCCATTACTTGTCTAATAAGAGTTGTCATCCATAACAAGAATATTACAAGATTCCAAGTTTAGGGCTACTAATAGGAGAAGTTCTTTTTGGGTTGAAATATAAACTAGCAAGAAGTGGCTCAACTATGCATCTCAGATCCCCGGTGCATGGAAAGAAATATTTTTTCCAACTAGACAAACTACAGGTAGCTAATGGCTATCCAGGTTTGTTGACATAAAAATATCCATATGTAACATTTGTCAGCACGAACTACCACAAATAGAGGTACACTATGACAGCCACCAAAGTCTGACCAAGAGTATGAATGATGGTGTATTGGGTCAATAGTAATAGTTACCAAGGTACCAACAACACATAAGCCAGACACAACATCTAGAACTAAACACTGATAGATACGGGGCAGTGTCAGGGGAATAAAGAACAATGTGTCATCACTGATTATCAGAGGAGGAGATATGGAAGCCTGTTTTTTATGCGGAGTCAATCTTGTCGTGTTCACGTCCTATGATATTCAGTGATGACAAGGCATGCAGAATGTATGCTAAAGTCAGAGGACCTCAAATAACTAATGTACACAGCGGAATAGCTTGTAATGCAAGGCTTGCTCAAAACCACCTCACGCGATATGCACTGCTTCAGTGGATGGACACATATAGCTAAGGCCAGGGACCTGCATTCCATTTGGCAGGTATTGTGTAAACCCCTGTATTGGCACATTTGATGTTCTCAGTCATAAGGATTTGTATACACCTTACCTGGTGCCATCTTGCATCATGCCGGTATCACAGTATGCTATTCCACAGTGATTGGTTGTATGCTAAAGGTTTAATTCCTGCCTCCTGTTGTCAGCAACACATCATGTATTTGCTCATAATGTTGGAGAAATATTCTCTTCAGTATCATAACTGTATATGTATTTTTCGCACATTTTTGAGGTTTTCATGTATATTTTATACACCTGGTGAAAGTTCTGCAAATTGGACTTGCAGCAGACTTGCTCATGCTCCCATAACTCGGTATATATATGTTGTCCTCCAAACTTGACATCTGTCTGTGTTTCTTTACTTTAGCTTCCACAATACCAAGTACTCTGCAATGGTAGCAAGATGGAGAAGTATCTTTTGGCACAGGAAGGTAAAGACTGATGTTGACCTCTCCAGCCCTCACACATAAAAAATCTCCATATTTAAATTATTTTTGCAGCCGTATGTATCCCTGCCTGTCTCTGCTGCGTATACGTGAAACATTCTGTCATTTTGTAGTGTTGTATATATATATATATTTCTATCCTTACTTGCTCACATACAACATATTCCACATCCCAACAAAGACGTGAACACCAGAATTACTGTTAATCACATATTCGTTCAGGATACTCTTGTAAAACAGTTCTGTGCAAAAATGTTGTGCTACTAAATAAACACAACTGAAGATGAAGGAGTATATGTTGTAAATATAACAGATTGAAACTCCACATTTACAGCACCGACATCTCAGCTTTCAACAAGTAAATGTATTTTTTTGGTACGCTGCAAAATCACCATGTCTGTTTTCCATGCGTTTGAGTGTTTTCATAAATCTATGTTTAGTTAGGAAAGAAATTACAAACAAAATAAGAGACCCTTTAAAGCAGTGACATTCTGGAGGCTAGAAAACTCTCTACATATGGCACAGTCCATCAATGCTAAGAAACCAAAACGTTAACACTTACTGGGAACAAAATAAAAACAAGCATTTGCAATGCAATACGTTTTGCGTTTGCTTGAGTTTGCACTATTGGCACTCTAAACTTATAACTGGACTTTTATTGCCACATAAATTGTCCAACCCTGCCTCATAATTGTATCTTTTCTTGCCATATGGCCCTGCATATAACTAAAGCACTTCCATTTAGCGTCTTACTCTATCTGCAGCAAAAAATGAAAATGCTGCCATTTAGCATCCTAATTTAAATCTGCCATGGAAATTTCCATAGAATACCACTTTCACCACCCCACCATCAGAGTTGCTGGCTGGCTAACACAATTCCCCAAAAAAGACACAAGACAGCCACAGAGGAGAAATAAACTAGAAGGGTCATCCAAACATATTAAGAGTGTTCAAACAGTCATAGTGTAATAAGGATGTTAAGTTGGCCTGAATCATGGTCATAATTGTAATAAGGAGAGATTATTAAAACATATACAATTATCATATAAACCTTTATCAGGAATACACTTTTTGCATTAGACTGTAATGCTCAGAACAGCCCCTAGAGGGTACCGTAACAACAATACAATTTGTAAGAAACATGGTAATGTAACCATAATGTTAGCCCTTAGAAGGCATAACCCCATGAAAAAAACAGGAGAAAGTAATGCAGTGCAACCATATACTTAGCCCCTAGATGGTGTTTTTAGGGCTAGCCGGCCTACTGCAATGATATTACAAACAAGGCCTTTAAAACAAAACCTCTCCCAGCTGTAAAACAAAAGCTGTAGCCATGAGAAAGCTTAAAAGACACTGAATGGTAGGAGAAATTATTATTTTGGGGTCCCCACTAATCTAGTGTGGGGACCCACAGATAATGTAGACAGAAAGAGCATTATGAAGGTGGTCCCATTGTCCTAGGACCACCACAGGATGAGTTATGAGCAAAAATGTTTTGTAAATGTAATGCCCTGCAAAGCCCCTAGAAGACATTACAATAAAAATAGCATTTGGAAGACATATGGTCATGTAACCATACAGTCAGCCCTTAGAAAGCACACCCACATGAAAAAAGAATGGGAGAACGTAATGCAGCGTTACCATATATGTAGCCCCTATAGGGCACAGTGCTTCACACATTTTCAAAGCTAGCAGGCCTATTGCAATGATGTTACAAACAAGGCCAATAAAACATAACTTCTCCCAGCTTTAAGTTCCAACCAAGAGAGAGCTTAAAAAGATAATGAATGGTGATAGGGGTTATTCCTACTGACAGTGTGGGGACCCATATGTAGACAGAAAGAGCACATCATGATGAATGTTAAGCGGGTGGTGTAGGAGGCTGGCCTGGCTTGTAGTGGGTACCAGAGGTACTTACACCTGGTGCCAGGTCCAGTTATCCCTTATTAGTGTAGAAGAGGTGTTTCTAGCAGCTTAGGCTGATAGAAGGTAGCTATGGCAAAGCAGCTTAGGATGAACTAGGAGACATGTAAAGCTCCTACTATACCACTGGTGTCATATGCACAATATCATAAGAAAACACAATACACAGAAGTACTAAAAATAAAGGTACTTTATTTTTATGACAATATACCAAAGGTATCTCAGTGAGTACCCTCAGTATGAGGATATGTTATATACACAAGATATATGTACACAAACCAAAATTATGCAGGTAATAGCAAGAAAAGTAATGCATGCAATGTAAAGTTACAGTAGATTGCAATAGGAGCACATAGGTATAGGGGCAACACAAACCATATACTCCAAAAGTGGAATGCGAACCACGAATGGACCCCAAACCTATGTAAGCTTGTAGAGGGTCGCTGGGACTGTAAGAAAACAGTGAGGGTTAGAAAAATAGCCCACCCCAAGACCCTGAAAGGTAGGTGTAAAGTGCACCTACAACCCCCAGAGAGCACAGAAGTCGTGATAGGGGGATTCTGCAGGAAGAACAAACACCAGCAATGCAACAACAGTTTTTTTCCGGACCTGAGTACCTGTAAGACAAGGGGACCAAGTCCAATAGTCGTGACAGTGTTGAGAGTGGGCAGGAGCCCAGGAAATGCCAGCTGAGGGTGCAAGGAAGTTGCCACCTGTTGGAAGAAGCTTGGAGTTCTGCAAGAAAGAAGAGAGCTAGGAACTTCTCCTTTGGAGGATGGATGTCCCACGTCGCGATGAAGCTTGCAGAGGTGTTCCCACGCAGAAAGACCGCAAACAAGCCTCGCTAGCTGCAAGGGTCACGGTAGAGGTTTTTGGGTGCTGATGTGGCCCAGGAGGGACCAGGATGTCGCCACTTGGAGGAGGAGACAGAGGGGTGCCCAGCAAGTCAGGGAGCCCTCGCAGAAGCAGGCAGCACCCGCAGAAGTATCTGAACAGGCACTTGGAAGAAGAGTGAACCAGAGTCCACGTGAAGTCACAAAAGGGGGTCCCACGACGCCGGAGGACAACTCAGAAGGTTGTGCACTGCAGGTCAGAGTGTCGGGGACCCAGGCTTGGCTGTGCACGAAGGAAATCCTGGAAGAGTGCACAGGAGCCGGAGCAGCTGCAAATCACGCGGTACCCAGCAATGCAGTCTAGCGTGGGAGGCAAGGACTTACCTCCACCAAACTTGGACTGAAGAGTCACTGGACTGTGGGAGTCACTTGGGCAGAGTTGCTGAGTTTCAGGGGCCACGCTCGTCGTGCTGAGAGGAGACCCAGAGGACCAGTGATGCAGTCTTTTGGTGCCTGCGGTTGCGGGGGGAAGATTCCGTCGACCCACAGGAGATTTCTTCAGAGCTCCTGGTGCAGTGAAGGAGGCAGGATACCCCCAGAGCATGCACCACCTGGAAACAGTCGAGAAAGCTGACAGGATGAAGCGATACTAGGTTGCTAGTAGTCATCTTGCTACTTTGTTGCAGTTTTGCAGGCATTCTGAGCAGTCAGAGGTCGATCCTTTGGCAGAAGGTGAAGAGGGAGATGCAGAGGAACTCTGATGACCTCTTGCATTAGTTATCTGGTGAGATCCCCAAAGCAGAGACCCTAAATAGCCAGAAAAGGAGGTTTGGCTACCTAGGAAAGAGGATTGGCTACCAAGAGAGGTAAGAGCCTACCAGAAGGAGCCTCTGATGTCACCTGCTGGCACTGGCCACCCAGAGCAGTCCAGTGTGCCACAGACACCTCTGTTTCCAAGATGGCAGAGGTATGGGACACACTGGAGGAGCTCTGGGCACCTCCCCTGGGAGGTGCAGGTCAGGGGAGTGGTCACTCCCCTTTCCTTTGTCCAGTTTCGCGCCAGAGCAGGATCCCTGAACCGGTGTAGACTCGCTTATGCAGAGATGGGCACCATCTGTGCCCCTCAAAGCATTTCCAGAGGCTGGGGGAGGCTACTCCTCCCCAGCCTTCACACCTATTTCCAAAGGGAGAGGGTGTTACACCCTCTCTCAGAGGAAGTCCTTTGTTCTGCTTTCCTGGGCCAGGGCTGCCTGGACCCCAGGAGGGCAGAAACCTGTCTGAGGGGTTGGCAGCAGCAGCAGCTGCAGTGGAGACCCCGGAAAGATAGTTTGGCAGTACCCGGATTCTGTGCTAGAGACCCGGGGGATCATGAAATTGTCCCCCCAATGCCAGAATGGCATTGGAGTGACAATTCCATGATCTTAGACATGTTACATGGCCATGTTCGGAGTTACCATTGTGACGCTGTACATAGGTAGTGACCTATGTACAGTGCACGCGTGTAATGGTGTCCCCGCACTCACAAAGTCCGGGAAATTTGCCCTGAACGATGTGGGGGCACCTTGGCTAGTGCCAGGGTGCCCACACACTAAGTAACTTTGCACCCAACTTTCACCAGGTGAAGGTTAGACATATAGGTGACTTATAAGTTACTTAAGTGCAGTGGTAAATGGGTGTGAAAGAACGTGGACGTTATTTCACTCAGGCTGCACTGGCAGGCCTGTGTAAGAATTGTCAGAGCTCCCTATGGGTGGCAAAAGAAATGCTGCAGCCCATATGGATCTCCTGGAACCCCAATAAGCTGGGTACCTCAGTACCATATACTAGGGAATTATATGGGTGTACCAGTATGCCAATGTGAATTGGTAAAATTAGTCACTAGCCTGTTAGTGACAAAATTGGAAAGCAGAGAGAGCATAACCACTGAGGTTCTGGTTAGCAGAGCCTCAGTGAGACAGTTAGGCATCACACAGGGAACACATACAGGGCACATATTTATGAGCAATGGGGCCCTGCCTAGCAGGGTCCCAGTGACACATAGACTAAAACAATATATATATAGTGAAATATGGGGTTAACATGCCAGGCAAGATGGTACTTTCCTACACAACCCCTCCCCCCCAAACAAAGGACAATAAGACTAACCATGGCTTGTCTAAGTGGAAATATCTGGACAGTCCATCTGCATTGGAGTGGGTACTCCCAGGTCTATGTTCCACTGTATAGTCCATTCCCTGTAGAGATATGGACCACCTCAACAATTTAGGGTTTTCACCTTTCATTTGAATTAGCCAAAGTAGAGGTTTGTGGTCTGTCTGAACAATGAAGTGAGTGCCAAACAGGTATGGCCTCAACTTCTTCAGCGCCCAGACCACAGCAAAGGCCTCCCTCTCTTTGGCAGACCAACGCTTTTCTCTAGGGGTCAACCTTCTACTGATAAAAGCAACTGGTTGATCCTGGCCCTCAGAATTCAATTGCGATAAGACTGCCCTTACCCCTAATTCAGATGCATCAGTTTGAACAATTAATTTCTTGGAGTAACATGGGCTTTTTAGGACAGGTGCAGATCACATAGCCTGTTTGAGCTCCTCAAAAGCTTTCCGACAGCTAGCTGTCCATAATACCTTTTAGGCATCTTTTTACTGGTGAGGTCATCAAGTGGGGCTGCTATGGAGCCATTGTTTTTAATGAATCTCCTGTAATACCCAGTGAGGCCTAAGAAGGCTCTCACCTGGGTGTGAGTTGTAGGGGGAACCCAATCCATGATTGTTTGGATTTTCCCCTGCAGTGGTGCAATCTGTTCTCCACCTACCAGGTGTCCCCGATAAACCACCTTTCCCTGCCCTATCTGGCACTTTGAGGCCTTGATAGTGAGGCCTGCCCTTTGCAGGGCCTCCAAAACTTTCCAAAGGTGGAGCTAAAGACAGCTATATCATCAAGATATGCTGCACTAAAAGCCTCCAACCTTTGCAGGACTGTGTTCACCAACCTCTGAAAAGTGGCAGGTGCATACTTCAAACCAAAGGGCATCACTGTAAATTGATAGTGCCCTCCTATAGTTGAAAATGCAGTTTTAGGTTTAGCATCCTCAGCCAATTTGATCTGCCAATACCCTGTAGTCAAATCAAAGGTGCTTAGATACTTGGTAGATGCCAGTGTATCTATGAGCTCATCTGCCCTGGGTATAGGGTGAGCATCAGTTTTTGTTACCTGGTTGAGACCTCTGTAATCAACACAAAACCTCATCTCCCTTTTTCCATCTTTTGAGCGAGGCTTTGGTACAAGCACCACAGGACTCGCCCATGGGCTTTCAGAAGGTTCAACCACTCCTAGATCAAGCATTTTCTGAACCTCTTGTTTTTTGCAGTCCCCGACATGGTTAGGCTGCCTATAGATTTTACTTTTGACAGGCAAGCTGTCTCCAGTACCAAGATGTGGTGCCTGGCACAGTTGAAAAGAGTTCAGAAAATTGTCCAAGGAGATTTATGCAGTTTTCTTTCTGTTCTGCAGTCAGACAATCTGCCAAAACTACTCCCTCCACTAAAGCATCCTCTTCAGTGGAGGAGAAGAGATCAGGGAGAGGGTCACTCTCTTCTTCCTGTCCTTCATCAGTTGCCATGAGCAGGGTGAGATCAGCCCTGTCATTGTAGGGTTTTAGGCGGCTGACATGAATCACCCTAAGGGGACTCCTGGCAGTGCCCAGGTCTACCAGATAGGTAACCTCACCCTTTTTCTCAACAATTAGATGGGGTCCACTCCATTTGTCTTGGAGTGCTCTTGGGGCCACAGGCTCCAATACCCACACTTTCTGTCCTGGTTGGTACTGAATCAGAACAGCCTTCTGGTCATGCCATTGCTTTTGGAGCTCTTGGCTGGCCTGAAGGTTTTTACTGGCCTTTTTCATGAACTCGGCCATTCTGGATCTTAGGCCAAGTACATAGTCTACTATGTCCTGTTTGGGAGCTTTTAAAGGTTGTTCCCAACCCTCCTTCACAAGTGTTAGTGGACCTCTTACAGGGTGTCCAAAGAGGAGTTCAAAGGGGCTGAAGCCCACTCCTTTCAGGGGTACCTCCCTGTAAGCAAAAAGGAGGCAAGGTAACAGGACATCCCATCTCCTCCTGAGTTTTTCAGGGAGTCCCATTATCATACCTTTGAGAGTTTTATTAAACCTCTCTACCAGTCCATTAGTCTGTGGATGATAAGGAGTGGTGAATTTGTATGTTACATCACATTCCTTCCACATAGCATTCAAGTATGCAGACATAAAGTTGCTACCCCTGTCTGATACAACCTCTTTTGGGAAACCCACCCTGGAAAAGATTTCCTGGAGGGCTTTTGCCACTGCAGGTGCTGTAGTGGTCCTTAGAGGAATTGCTTCAGGATATCTTGTGGCATGGTCCACAACCACCAAGATAAACCTATTGCCTGAAGCAGTAGGAGGGTCAAGGGGGCCAACTATGTCAACCCCTACCCTTTCAAAGGGGACCACAGGTAGTGGAATAAGGGGAGCCTTTGGTGTGCCACCAGTCTTGCCACTGGCTTGGCAGGTCACACAAGACTTGCAAAAATCTTTAGTGTCCTCTGACATCCTAGGCCAGTGAAACAGGGGGACAAGCCTTTCCCATGTTTTGATCTGGCCCAAATGCCCAGCCAAAGGAATGTCATGTGCCAGAGTAAGAAGAACTCTCTGTACTGCAGTGGAATGGCCGATCTCCTGGCTGCTCCGGGTTTTGGGTCCCTTGCCTCTGTGTACAAGAGGTTGTCCTCCCAGTAAACTCTATGTGAGTCACTGACATCCCCATTTTGCTGCTTGACAGCTTGCTGTCTGAGACCCTCTAATGCGGGACAGGTTTGCTGTGCCACACTCAGCTCTTCCCTGGCAGGCCCCCCTCCACCCAAAAGCTCAGCAGTATCTGCTGCCAGCTCATCTGGTGAAGGTTCTGCACAGGGAGGGAATTCTTCTTCCTCAGAAGGAGAATCATCTGTAGAGGGAGGGATAGTGGGTAGGGATTTACCCTTGCTACCCCTAGCTTTAGGGAGCACTTGGTCCATTGTTCCAGGATCCAAGTTACCATGTCCTTTTTGCTTTTGGGCCTGGGTCCTTGTCAAAGCAAAAATATGCCCAGGAATGCCCAGCATTGCTGCATGAGCCTCCAACTCCACTTCTGCCCAAGCTGATGTCTCTAAATCGTTCCCTAGTAGACAGTCTATAGGTAAATCTGAGGCAACCACAACTTTCTTTGGACCAGTAACCCCCCCCCAGTTGAGATTCACAACAGCCATGGGTTGGCTAAGAGTGTTGTTATGAGCGTCTGTCACTTGGTACTGCTGACCAAGTAGGTGTTGTTCAGGGTGCACCAGTTTCTCTATTACCATGGTAACACTGGCACCTGTGTCCCTGTAGGCCTGAACCTCAACACCATTTATTAGGGAATGTTGCTTGTACTTATCCATATTAAGGGGACAAGCAACCAAGGTTGCCAAATCAATGGCACCTTCAGAGACTAACACAGCCTCTGTGGTCTTCCTAACAAGACCAACCCCAACTAAATTACCAAAAGTGAGCCCAGGTACTCCCTTGGATTGGCTATTAGTAGGTTTGCTGCCACCACCACTGCTATTACTAGGGGCACTAGAATTTGCAGTAGGGGTTGTGGTAGTGGGAGGTTTTGTGTTTTTCTTTGGACAACTGGCATCAGTTGTCCAATGGCCTTTTAACTTGATTATTGGAAGAGGATTTGGACCCACCACCCCCACCAGAGGATTTTTGTGGGCCTGATGAAGACTCAGTTTTACTTTTGTCCTCACCCTTGTCAGAAGACTTACCATCCTTCTTGCCATCCTTGTCACCCCCTGTATGAACTTTTCTGTTCACTCTTGTTCTGACCCATTTGCCTGCCTTCTTTCCCAATTCTTGGGGAGAGGTCAGATCTGAGTCCACTAGATAGTGGTTTAACAAGTCAGACACGCAGTTATTCAGAATATGCTCTCTCAGAATAAGATTATACAGGCTTTCATAATCATAAACTTTACTGCCATGTAACCACCCTTCCAGTCAACAAAGTCTATCCAGTCTTGTGAGGACTCTTTTCTGGTGTCTCCGAACTTAATCCTGTATTGTTCAGTGGTTAAGCCAAATCCATCCAAGAGTGCATCCTTCAAAACTGTAAAATTGTTAGCATCACTTTCTCTAACAGTTAGGAGCCTATCCCTACCCTTTCCATTGAAAGATAGCCACAATATAGCAGCCCACTGCCTTTGAGGGACCCCCTGTACCATACAGGCCCTCTCAAGTGCAGCAAACCACTTGTTGATGTCATCCCCCTCCTTGTAAGGGGGTACTATCTTGTGCAGATTCCTGGAATCATGCTCTCTAACAGGATTACTATCAGGAATACTGCTGCTGCCACCATGGGGTCCAAACCCCAATCTCGGTCTCTCCTTTTCCAGGTCTAGGGATTCCCTATCTAAAGCCAGCTGTTGCTGTTTAAGCTTCAGTCTGGTCTCTTCAACCCTCAACCTTTTGAGTTCCCTTTCTAACATGTTGTCTTCAGGATGGGTGGGTTGGGAATGGGTGGACACAGAAGATAAATTGGAAACAACAGAGGGAGATCTGTCCCTAACTGACTGAACCCTAACAACTTGGCCGCCAGGAATAAAGACCCCCCTACTATGATGGGAACCTCCATTACTACCAACATTACTAGGTGTCCTGCTAGGGGGCAGATCTGGAACAGAACCCTCCCCACCTCCCTCAAGGAGATCCCCTGAGTCAGAATGGGAACCTTCTACTAACCTCTCATTTGAAGTGCATCCTAGGGACTCATCATTCACAATAAGCATGTTATATAGAAACTCTTTTGTAGGGTTCTTTCCTATCACTAAACCTCTATCTAAGCAGATACTCCTTAGGCTCTTGTAATTTAAATTGTCATAAGTAGTATTGACCATTTTAAGAGTAGAGTCTACCACAGACATGATAGCAAAAGGTTTAGAGACAGTGAGAAGGATGAAAAAGTTTCAGAACTTTTTCAAGAACAGAGAAAAAACTTTTTCTAACTTTTTAGAAACTTTTAGAAGTTTTAGAGTACTTTTCAGAACTTAGTAAAAAGTTTAAGAGGAGAAAAGCAAAACTTTTTGGTTATGTGTACATACACTGAACTTGTTTTGTATATTATTCCTCTTATGAAAAGTACACAATGACAAAGTGATAAGTAGTTACAAGTACTTATCCCACCGCTGGGCTACTCCTCCCCAGCATTCACACCTTTTTCCAAAGGGAGAGGGTGTAACACCCTCTCTCAGAGGAAGTCCTTTGTTCTGCCTTCCTGGGCCAGGGCTGCCTGGACCCCAGGAGGGCAGAAACCTGTCTGAGGGGTTGGCAGCAGCAGCAGCTGCAGTGGAGACCCTGGAAAGGCAGTTTGGCAGTACCCGGGTTCTGTGCTAGAGACCCGGGGGATCGTGGAATTGTCCCCCCAATGCCAGAATGGCATTGGGGTGACAATTCCATGTTCTTAGACATGTTACATGGCCATGTTCGGAGTTACCATTGTGACGCTGTACATAGGTAGTGACCTATGTACAGTGCACGCATGTAATGGTGTCGCCGCACTCACAAAGTCCGGGGAATTTGCCCTGACCGATGTGGGGGCACCTTGGCTAGTGCCAGGGTGCCCACACACTAAGTAACTTTGCACCCAACCTTCACCAGGTGAAGGTTAGACATATAGGTGACTTATAAGTTACTTAAGTGCAGTGGTAAATGGGTGTGAAAGAACGTGGACGTTATTTCACTCAGGCTGCACTGGCAGGCCTGTTCAAGAATTGTCAGAGCTCCCTATGGATGGCAAAAGAAATGCTGCAGCCCATAGGGATCTCCTGGAACCCCAATACCCTGGGTACCTCAGTACAATATACTAGGGAATTATATGGGTGCACCAGTATGCCAATATGAATTGGTAAAATTAGTCACCAGCCTGTTAGTGACAAATTTGGAAAGCAGAGAGAGCATAACCACTGAGGTTCTGGTTAGCAGAGCCTCAGTGAGACAGTTAGGCATCACACAGGGAACACATACAGGGCACATACTTATGAGCACTCTGGCCCTGCCTGGCACATAGACTAAAACAACATATATACAGTGAAATATGGGGGTAACATGCCAGGCAAGATGGTACTTTCCTACAGGTGGTCCCATTGTCCTAGGACCACTACAGGAGTTATGAGCAAAGATGTTTTGTCAATGTAATGCCCTGCAAAGCATCATGGGGCAAGTTTTCACGTCACAAACATTTAATATGTTGGTATGACTGCAATCCTTAGAACAGCCCCTAGAGGACACGCCAATGAAAATAGCATTTGCTAGAAACATGGTCGTGTAACTATATAGTTAGCCCTTTGAGGCCTGCCAATAAATAATGCAGTGTAACCGTACATTTAGCCCCTAGAAGGCGTAGAGCATTACACATTTGCAGGGGTAACAAGCCTATAGTAATAGTATTACAAACAAGGCCTTTGAAAAACAAGCTATTTCCAGCTGTAAAACAAAAGTTCCAGTCACAAGAGTGCTTAAAGACACTGACTGGTGGGAGGGGTTATTATTTTAGGGTTCCCACTAAGCTAGTGTGGGGACCCAGGGATGACCTAGACAGGAAGAATGCATCATTCTGAACGTTTTGGTGGTGGTCCCATTGCCCTAGGACCACCACAGGCTGAGTTATGAGCAAACATGTTTTATAAAAGTAATGCCCAGCAAAGCATTATGGGGTGAGTTTCCCCGAGTGCACTGAATATTGCAGTATCGGCTCTCCTGCTGTGCCGGGAGAGCCGCTTTTGCTTTGAGAATTTCTGTTTTATGTAAAGCATTTACCAATTTCAATTGTTTTAAGGGGAGAGCCACAAGAAATTACTCTGATTACGTAACTGTGAACAATGTTGTAAGGAAATGGCTCCCTGTTGCAGTTACCCCCCACTTTTTGTCTGATACTGATGCTGACTTGACTGAGATGTGTGCTGGGACCCTGCTAACCAGGCCCCAGCACCAGTGTCTTTCACCTAAAATGTACCATTGTTTCCACAATTGGCACACCCCTGGCACACAGATAAGTCCCTGGTAAAAGGTACCAGTGGTACCAAGGGCCCTGTGACCAGGGAAGGTCCCTAAGGGCTGCAGCATATGTTGTGCCACCCACAGGGACCCCTCACCTAACATGCACACTGCCATTGCAGATTGTTTGTGTTGGTGGGGAGAAAAAGGCAAAGTCAACATGGCATCCCCCTCACACAAAATACAGCCTGTGGCATAGGTAAGCCCCCCTCTAGCAGGCCTTACAGCCCTAAGGCAGGGTGCACTATACCACAAGTGAGGGCATAGCTGCATGAGCAATATGCCCCTACAGTGTCTACGTCTATTCTTAGACATTATAAGTACAGTGTGGCCATATTAAGTATATGGTCTGGGAGTTGGTCAAAAACGAACTCCACAGCTCCATAATGGCTACACTGAATAATGGGACGTTTGGTATCAAACTTCTCAGAATATTAAACCCACACTGATGCCAGTGTTGGATTTATTACAAAAATACACACAGAGGGCATCTTAGAGATGCGCCCTGTATTTTACCCAATTGTTCAGTGCAGGACTGACTGGTCTGTGCCAGCCTGCTGCTTATAGAGGAGTTTCTGACCCCATGTGGTGAGGGTCTTTGTGCTCTCTGAGGACAGAAACAAAAGCCTGCTCTGGGTGGAGGTGCTTCACACCTCCCCCCCTGCAGGAACTGTAACACCTAGCAGGGAGCCTCAAAGGCTCAGGCTTCGTGTTATAATGCCCCAGGGCACTCCAGCTAGTGGAGATGCCCGCCCCCTGGACACAGCCCCCACTTTTAGCGGCAAGTCCAGGGGAGATAATGAGAAAAACAAGGAGGAGTCACCCACCAGTCAGGACAGCCCCCTAAGGTGTCCTGAGCTGAGGTGACCCCTGCCATTAGAAATCCTCCATCTTGATTTTGGAGGATTCCCCCAATAGGAATAGGGATGTGCCCCCCTCCTCTCAGGGAGTAGGCACAAAGAGGGTGTAGCCACCTTCAAAGACCGTAGCCATTGGCTACCTCCCTCCCAGACCTAAACACCCCCCTAAATTCAGTATTTAGGGGCTCCCCAGAACCTAGGAAATCAGATTCCTGCAACCTGAAGACGAAGAAGGACTGCTGACCTGAAGCCCTGCAGAGAAGATGGACACACCAACTGCTTTGGCCCCAGGCCTACCAGCCTGTATCCCCACTTTGAGAAAAACTGCAACAGCGACGCCTCAGAGGACTACCCTGCATCTAAAAGGACCAAAAAGCTCCAGAGAACAGTGGCCCTGTTCAACAAACCTGAAACTTTGCAACAAAGAAGCAACTTTTAAAGACCACACGTTTCCCGCCGGAAGCGTGAGACTTTCCACTATTCACCCGATGCCCCCGGCTCGACCTGTGGAAAACTAACTCTACAGGGAGGACTCCCCGGCGACTGCAAGCCCGTGAGTAGCCGGAGTTGACAGCCCTGAGCCCCCACAGCGATGCCTGCAGAGGAAATCCAGAGGCTCCCCCTGACTGCGACTGCCTGCTTCAAGGAACCCGACGCCTGGAAACCACACTGCACCCGCAGCCCCCATGACCTGAAGGAACCGAACTCCAGTGCAGGAGCAACCCCCAGGTGACCCTCCGCCTAGCCCAGGTGGTGGCTACCCCTAGAAGCCCCCCTGTGCCTGCCTGCATCATTGAAGAGACCCCGGGTCTCCCCATTGATCTCTATTGAAAACCCGACGCCTGTTTGCACTCTGCACCCGGCCGCCCCTGTGCCACTGAGGGTGTACTTTCTGTGCCTGCTTGTGTCCCCCCGGTGCCATACAAAACCCCCCTGCTCTGCCCTCTGAAGTCGCGGGTACTTACCTGCTGGCAGACTGGAACCGGGGCACCCCTGTTTCCATTGAAGCCTATGTGTTTTGGGCACCACTTTGACCTCTGCACCTGACCGGCCCTGAGCTGCTGGTGTGGTAACTTTGGGGTTGCCTTGAACCCCCAACGGTGGGCTACCTTGGACCCAACTTTGAACCCTGTAAGTGTTGTACTTACCTGTGAACTTGACAATTACTTACCTCCCCCAGGAACTGTTGATTTTTGCACTGTGTCCACTTTTAAAATAGCTTATTGCCATTTTTGCCAAAACTGTACATGCTATTGTGATAATTCAAAGTTCCTAAGATACCTGAGTGAAATACCTTTCATTTAAAGTATTGTTTGTAAATCTTGAACCTGTGGTTCTTAAAATAAACTAAGAAAATATATTTTTCTATAAAAAACATATTGGCCTGGAATTGTCTTTGAGTGTGTGTTCCTCATTTATTGCTTGTTTGTGTACAACAAATGCTTAACACTACCCTCTGATAAGCCTACTGCTCGGCCACACTACCACAAAATAGAGCATTAGAATTATCTCTTTTTGCCACTATCTTACCTCTAAGGGGAACCCTTGGACTCTGTGCATGCTATTTCTTACTTTGAAATAGTACATACAGAGCCAACGTCCTACAAATGTGACCAGCGCTCCAATACGCCGATCGAGTTTGCACTTTTGTGTCTGTTTGCGCTGTGATCGTGATGGCCGCCATGAAGCACAAAGATGAGAGACAAAATAAAAAAGTAGTTCGCCCATGCTGAAGTATATCAGCTATCATGCAATAATCCACGTAACATGGTCGGCGTCCAAGGCGGTAGCAAAACCTCCCCAGGGTGGGACAAACGTAAAGCATTTACCAATGACATCAAGGGATTTTTGAAAGGCAAGCCCACGAACAAGTGAAAGTGATGGGCGTAAGATGGCCATGTTTAAAAGTCCACAATAATTACAAAAGGTCAAAGTGCTTGTGTGCTCGACCTACTGAGTGTGAAATTTTCTTCAATTACGACATCAAAATTTAACCACCAACAATATATTTGTGCATTCCTTCTCCTCCTTTAGAAAACATGAACCCCCATTTGTCTCTGTGATAGCGGAACACATGAAGTATAACTCAGTCAGGCTTCACATAACATTCATGACCTAATCATCCTGCAGGCTTGTGAAAACCACCACAGGATGCAGAAACCTGAAACAGACAGAAATATATATTACTCTTGCCTTGTCAAATTATGATTACTCATCTCTCTCAGTGATCATCTGGCACTTTCATTAATCCTATACTTCTCACTGGTAGACAGATGTACAGTTAACGTACATGGAAAAGAAATGCACCTGGCAATGGGTCAGCATTCTAGGTTCATATTTTGCACTTAGTAAATAATAGTATTAGCTCATGTGTTATATTATTCAGTCTCTATACTGCAAACGAGCCAATAACTTCAATGAAAAGCATCTGCTCTAAACTGTAGATCAAGCATGACTTATTTCTAGTTCAAAAGCACTTTATTCCGTTTCCATAAACATTAAAGTGTACAACAAAAACATTTTTTTTAAACTAATGAAATCAATTATTACCAATGAAAAACAAGCAATCTTAAAATGTGATTCTCAATTGGTTCCTATCTCATAATACATTACAATCAAAATCCAGAAAATAACATAAAACATCAAATGCTCAACAGTATGTCATGATGAACCCTAGTAAAGCGGGAAATATCCCGAACCATGACTCCGGAAGAACGAAGTCGTGAACAACGAAAGCAGAACAACGCTTTCGTTAACCACGGGTTTGTTCTTCTGTGCCTTAACCACGCATATGCTGAACAACACACATGCATGGTTAAGTCACAGAAGAAGGGAGTTGATTTCTGAGGAGGACGCGGTCAGGTAAGTGGGACTGGGACCGTTTTAGGGGTGGGGTGCTGGGGGGGGCCGCGGTATTTTTAGGAGTGGGAGAGTTCTGGTTTTAGCATGGAGGGGGGTTGCAGTAGTTTTAGGCGTAAGGTATTTTTAGTTTTTAGAGGGTGGAGGGTCACGTCGTTTTAGGGTCAGGTGTGCAGGGGTCGGGGTATTTTTAGGGGCAAGGGTTGGGGGGGTCTGGCTAGTTTAGGTGTTAAAGAGGATGGGGGGGGTCACGGTAGTCAGGTAAGTGGGGCTGGGGCTATTTTAGAGGTGTGGGGGTCAATGTTTTTTAGTTTTTAGGGGGGGCGGTCGGGTAATTTAAGTTTAGGGGTGGCGGTAGTTTTAGGGGCAAGGGGTCAGGTATTTTTAGTTTCTGGCGGGGTAGTTTAGGTTTTAGGGGGATGGGACGGTCACAGTAGTTTTAGGGGTAGGGTGGTTGGGGTATTTTTAGTTTTTAGGGGGTGGAGGTCGCATTAGTTTTAGTGGCCAGTTAGTTTAAGTTTTAGTGGTGGGAGTCGGGGTAGGGGTAGAATTGTTTTTAGGGGCAGGGATGGGGGTAGGGGTAGAATTGTTTTTAGGGGCAGGGATGGGGGTTGCGGTATGATTGTTTTAGGGGTGGGGTCGGGGGTTTGCATGCTGGAACCACACATGCCTTTACCAGGAATGCCTTTACAACGAAAAATCATTGTTAAGGCATTTGTGGTAAGGGCATTCATGGTAACAACGCGGTTGTTGTTCCGACGGCGTTGTTTAGGCATGCGTGGTTCAAGCATTTGTGGTTCCAACTTATATTCTAGTAAAGCACATAATTTATAAAGTGCAACAATATCAAAAGATCAGCAGATCCCTGGAACTCCTGACTTTGGGCCTCATTACGAGTTTGGCAGTCCTAAGACCCCCAAACTCAGGGTGGTAGTCAGACAACCACAATCCTGGCAGTCTAACCACCAGATCACGATCCTGGCAGTCGAGGGCCAGGAAACCGCTGCCACTGCCGGGATCACAGATCTTGACGGATTGGAGACGGTGAAAGTCGTGGTCTGCTGTGGTGATGCTGAGTTCGGCACAGTTGTGCTGATCACGACTTTCCTTTCTGCCATGAAAACGGTGGCGGAAAGGCAGAGTTGGGGCCTAGGAGGGCCTCTGCACTGCCCACGGCCTCCCCTCAGCCATATTGGAGTTCAGGCGGTTCAACCTCCGAACTCATAATCGGGCCCTTAATATGCAATATATCAGAGTATAATCAGAAAACTCCTATATTCAAAAGAAGTGGCTGAGACTATTAAAAACCTGAGATACTTCAAGTTAATTACCACATGAAAAGGAGGTAAAGAAACGATCGGACAGCACAGCTTTATTTGATACGAGGAAGGAAGCAAGTTTCTCAAAAGTGATTGAAGGGCATATGACAATAGTCAAGGTTCCAGAGGAAAAACAAGAGTAGTCTGGGAAAACTTGGCCTTTAGATGTGGTTAAAATATGTCCACATTTGTAAACTAAAGAACTGTTAACTACAAGGAGAAAAGTAGAAGTAGCGTCATTCCGAGTGAATACTGATGGTCCATCTAAAAGTTCAAGAAGATGTGAAAGAACATCTGGGGGGAGGGGGGTTCATAAGAGGATGATGCACAGGCAGCATATTATACTGCTACGTTTTACAATAAAAATAATTCATTCTAACTTCTGTGCTTTACTTGTTGTCAATTCATTCTTAGCCAGGGATTTGGTTATTGTAAATTCTCAATGTTTTCAATAAAATCAGTTAGTATAAAGGAAAGATGTATATTACAACATGTTGCTATGGAATATTAACGATGTGTATTCTACACCAGAGTCAAAAGGTTGAGAACATTTTAAAGGTGCTACTTTGTGGTGAATCCATTTTAGTTTCCCACTAGGCACAGGAGTCAGCGTAGCCTTCGGCTTACAGGCCTGTTGCCCCCGTCACCTTGAGACCTTTTACTCACTTAGCATGCTCTGTTTTATTCAATTTATTTTATTATTTCTTTTAGCATTTTGCAGCTACCTACATTTTATAAGAAATCTTTTGTTTTGGCTTATCAGTGCCATTCTGAAATGGCATCATTATCAGTGATGTACGTAGGTACTGTCATCATGGCCCTTTCTCATGTGTGACAGAAACATAATGCACATTTGTTAGGGATTGTTTATACAATTGCCAACACAAGCCTGCCACATTATCAGTTGTTTAGGAACAAACCTGCATCTGGGATCCAACATGAGCCGTAGAAATACACCTCAAACGGACAAGGACAGCAAAGGGGATCCTTCCAGATGCATGTCACCTTGCTGAAAAACACAATCTTTGTGTCTTCACGGAGTCTGATCTAGAAACCTTATTCCAAGGTAAAAAGAGAGGGGGGTGCTTCTCATGGACATGATAGAGGCTGATTTGGGTTTATCACACTTAGCTCTAATTAGGGTAGGGATTAGGCGTTTTATGCTAGGAACCGCTAACTTATGTTTATTGCAATATGGTGGTTTTTTTCACAATCACAACTCTCATCTTTACGACCTTGCTTTTATTATTGCTCATTATCCTAATCATTGCAATTCATGCATTCTACCATAAATTGCAGACTTTTCAATATATATAAATTGAAAACTCCCACAACTTCCCTGCGAGGTCTCATCTAGAGTTGATGCGTAAGACTGCCAGGAATCACCTTTACTGTCTGAGTTTTGGTGAGGTACTGCTTGTGAGCCAGGAGGGCTGGGCCGACAGTTGGGACTTGTTGTAGGAGTGACTCAGTTACTTACAAACAGAAGTGCTGTCACCCCTAAACCAGCAGTCTTGCTAAGGAGCGAGAGTTGAGCTACGAACACTTGGCTGCCTGCCGTGATGTGGAAGTGCTGTTGTACTAAGAATAAACTTACTGTTTTCTGTGCCATATGCTTCATGTTCAAATTTCAGCTAGGAGTGTTAAGATCTTGGAATGTCAAAACCCTATATAACAGTATCAGATATTGCATATTTGTGAAGCACATGTCACATAAAACATCGGCAACTTATTTAAAAAAAACAATCTTTTTTAAATTCTTGATCACTAACCTATGTATTAGCATGTGTTGTATCTATTGAAGTGCCCAATGAGAATCTAAGGGTTTGTAAAAATTCTAAATGGTAACTGTAGATGGGTTATGCTGGACCAGTCTGATTCTCACTATGTACAATATATGGATTCAAAGGAATGACAAAGGATTCTGGAAAGAACTCACTCTGGGTACTTTGGTAGAATAGTGTACTGCAGCAATTTCAAAATATAATTGGACCCTAATTAAGATCACATTAAGCCAGACTTGAAAACGGCCCTTCATCTATGCCTATCAGCTTGCTTGTGATGACCTTTGTATGATGATGCTCTGCTTCATGCACACAGCTTTGTATACACAGCCAAAGGACGGGAAACTTGACTGATGAGAAGCGGTCACAACAGATGATGTGAGGTTTATCTTGGTCCCACTGAATCCTACTGAGGCACCTCCTCAGAAGCCATATTAGCACCCACAAATCCAGCAAGTTCAAAAAGTAAGTGTAGAATTTACAGAGATGAGCGCACAATAGGGCGACTGGAGCTGAGCTTAACTACATCCATGTACACCATCAAAGCAGAACTCAAGATCCACTTCTTCTTACTCAAGGAACCACCAGTTACATAGTTCATCGAGCATTCAAGCAGAAAGTGTCCTCTGAACCACTGCATCTGCATTACTATCTTGTGCATTTCTTGCCTGTGTGACATAACTGTTTAACACTTTTTTGTAACATAGGCACAGCCATTTTGAAATGTCAACAAATGAAACAAATCAGTAATGCTGATTTAGGTTAGAAACTTGAAC
This sequence comes from Pleurodeles waltl, assembly GCF_031143425.1. Lineage (NCBI taxonomy): Eukaryota > Metazoa > Chordata > Amphibia > Caudata > Salamandridae > Pleurodeles > Pleurodeles waltl. The sequence continues at coordinate 558,419,342 of NC_090451.1, forward strand.
CACCTCTGATAATCCTACCAACTGGCCTAGCACTTTTATTATGAGACTCCTGAGAAAGAGTCAACAATTTAAGCATCTTTGTGCTGGGACTACAGATAGTGCCCTACAGAACACAGTTCTGAGACAGCTGTAGTCGTAGAAATGCATGCTGTATTATCTGCAGCTTTGAAAAAAATATTCTCTGGGATCTTCTTTGATGGGAAATACGAGTACTTGAGCATATCTTTCCAACTACAGAATGTATTCTTAGAGAGTACTATCAAAATAGTTGATTTATTGTTCATAATGCCTTTTTGCTGAGCGTTCTGTACATAAATTATTAAGATCCTTAGGCTCTTTATAAGCAACTACATGTGGACCCTGTGATGGGACATAAAATTACTAGTTGGTCAGGTGACAAAACATGGTCATTCACAACCAATGGTAATCTCTACATTATTAGCTAATATCTTTTCATGTTGTATGGTTTCTTCCTTTTTTTAAAGTAGCTATTTGTTTTCGAAAATCATTTACGTTTTTATCTGCTTGTTAAATATACTTTTAATCTGAGTTTTTTTATGTATGTATTTGAGGTTTCACTGATTAAATGGGAAATTGTATGATTTTAAAGTTTGAATGAATTTGTATGATTATTTTAAATAATCAAATGAAGTTTAACATGGTTAGAGCATGTCTACATCATGAAGTTTAGGCTCCCCTGCAGCAAGTATAAGATCTTTGAGTAAAATGAACAGGTTCTGGATGAATGTTAATTTTTTTGTTTCTGGCAAAAACAATGTCAGGATAAGATACTGATAGCTAAGTCTAACTGTGAGCGCGATTCGAAAATTCACTATTACACAAATCCACCCTCAAAACTTGTAAACTGAAATATGAAATCCGAAACATAATTCTCATTATCAAAATATGTATCAAAAAAGGTAGGTGTGTGAGCTATACAATCAACACAATGTGAAGCCCTCTGTAAATGTCTGTTTTTTGCTTAATTTGTGGCATCTACATGTGATGCAGTTAGGTACAGACTCATCCATGACTTGCAACAGAAGAGTGCAGGGACTAGGAGTTATCCTTCATAAAATGTATTTGTTTTAGGGTACAAGTGAAGCAGGGCAAAATAAATATGACACTCAATCAATCATAGGATTTGTAAAGCGCGGCGATGCAGCTGTGCGTTAGAAGCTACTACTCAAAGAGCCATGTCTTGAGTTTTCTCTGAAGACAAGGAGGGTGTGTGAGGTGCAAAGGTAGGGGGAGGAGGTCATTCCACAGTTTCCCTTCCACCAAGTTCTTTAATCTCCGATTCCAATCTACACCACATGCAAATTCCTTTAAGGGACACACAGTTAAAGCTATAAGGAACTTCAAACAGAAAGAAAGTGATGCTCACCCAGAAAGCACAGCGTGGTATCCACGGCAATCCACAGACATAGCCGTTGCCTATCAGAAAAAAAAAAACATAATTAAACTTAAATAACGTAAAAGAAGAGACATTGCTATCCAATTCAGATATTTAGCACATCTTTGACCTGCATTGACTGCACCTCTCTCCTCTCCATAACTGGTTCTAATTAGTACAGCACGGTGTTAGTCTGCAGTCTTAAATGTGCACCACATTGCACTTAGCTGGAAAGCAATGCACTGTCTAACAAGAGGTAAGAAACACCATGAGATCCAGCCCTTGACAAATATATAGTGTGTTTTACTCATATGTCCAAAGTATTTTTCGTCTTATAGCATATCACCTAATAAAAACTGTAGTAAGACAACCAATTGTGGTTCTACTATTTTACTTCTGCAAGTGTCAATGAATGGTGTCTGAACTGCACCCAAGGCAGAGTGACTATGAAAGTGAGTGCAGTGCGTTTGCTGCCACAATCAGTGGGGAGACACATTCTAGACAGTGGTGGGTACAAACAGAGGCACAATTCAGGCAAGGAAGAAGAACGGAGGCTCCTAGAGGGTCTTTATGGAGGTGAATAACATAAAAATACCAGAGTGGAGTTGTCTGGAACACTGGAAGCAGAAGGGCTACTAGGGGCAGTTGAGAAGATTTTGTGATTGGATAAAAGAGAAGGATGAATATAAGACCCCTAGAAAGAGTAAGGCTTCCTGGGGCAAAAGGTTCTCAAAGGAGGTTGAAGTCCTGAAAGGGAATGAAAATACCTCAACAATATGGTGTAGAATGTGCACAGTTAATTGTGACTTATTATAATGAATAAGGCCAGAAGCCGATAAACAAGAGATATCCCTTGTGAAATAATGAGGACAAAAAAGCCTGAGACAAATTTAAACATGTGGGGACCTGATGTGGAGGATACCGGAATATCTAAAGGGCATGTTGAATTCTTGGCTAAGGGGGGCAGCAAATTAGTACATGAACAAAGATGCAAACAGTTGTAAGTGAGAATTAGAGGACCTGGACGTGGTGTAACAGAGTATACCAGTAAAGCTTTTGTTTAACAGTAAAATGTTTCCAAAAACAACAAGCATTTGCAATGCACTAGGGTCTCGCATTTGTCCGAGTTACAGCTATTACCAGTTGTAAACTCCCAAGCGGATTTTTCTTGCCACGTTCAAAGACAAAAAACAGCGTGATTGCGCTGCTACCTATCTGCAAAAGTGCAATTATGTACATAACCGGCAAAAGTCCAATTGTGTAACAGGGTCGATATTATGCGAAGCGCTCGACTTCTGCCAAGCGAGATCGCGCTGTGAAAATAGAGACAAGGTAGTCCACAAAACTGGCGGGAAACAGCGAGCCTCACATGTTTTCTGTACTTGGTCGCTGTGCTCGAGGAAGGCTCAACACCAGAAAAGGCATGACGTATGCGTGCCTTCCACTAATGAAAGCAAGCAGATTCTAGCAGGCAAGCCCACGAACCAATGAAAGACACCGACGTGAACAGGACTCCGAGCCCTTTTATAATTCCTAAAGCGTCTCGCTAGCGATACGCATGCGACGCAGGCTCGACCCTAAAAAGGACAAAAAGGGACAAATACTTTCTCCCTGCTTGCTAGGGTCCATCCTTTCCCCTCTCTTTCTGCTGCCTACAGCATTCAAGGGCACTAAGCATTTAGATGCAGGGAAGACTGAGCACTCTGTGACAATAACTTTTTCTTTCCAGCTAAGGAATCTAGCACCGGCAAGATGTTAATTCCTCTGAATGGCAACATTTATTATACCAACCTGCGCAAAACTGAAATGTAAAATAATCCCAAGCAGATTAATTGCTGCTGGACTTCTTACTATAAGAAGCTGTGCTGATGGGTGAAGGGACAAATGACAAGGCCACTAAGCTTGAACTGTGTAGCATGGCCAGAAGGTTCAGACTGGTCTCCCTCTTCATCCCCTTGGAGCAGGGACTGCCTCATTTCTGTTACTGGGACTAGTACAGCATCTTTGTGAGGGTGTAATACTGCTAATTTGTAGATTGTGACTGCTGCTCTGTCAGAAGTTTAAGAGTGCTGCCACTAGTGTGCAGCCACTACTCATAGGTTATATATTTTTTCTACACTTTTTTTAACCACATTCTTTTCAATTTTTACAGTTACCAAATTTGCATAAATATGAAACAGGCATCAGTGAGTGATACCTACCACATTCAACAGTCCCACACTAAACCCTGCTGTATTTGGCTACATACTTCAACAAGTCACAATGTGTAATGAGTTTGCCTCGTAGACTGGTCAAAAGATATTCTCTACTACCACCAGGGTCTCCCAGGAGTAACAATAGAGATTTCAAGGAAAGAGTGGTTCCTAAGATCGGTCTAATGTAGGATAAGATGTCTTTCATGTAGGCCTGAATGAAACTGCAAGACCACCACCTGGTAAAGAAGGTTCTTCTTTCGCTACAGTTTTTCCAACATGCGTCCCAGCCACCAAACATTGCATGTAGGAGTGTAAGCCATAGATGAGATGTGCAGATAGGTTTCGGGGACCAAGCCATATTTAACCTGAGTTTTCTACTGGGATATTGTGACCCATGTCCCATTCCGAGAGTGCGATAGAGCTGTTTTAAAATTCAAATTTGAGATAGTACGTTGCAGTCATGTGATCTCCTTACTCTCCATTTTATTTGCAGCTATAGCTTCCAGTGCGGTCTTTCTCCTTTCAACTCCCTCTATCACCTCGTGCAAGTCCGCTCAATAAGCAAATGTGTAAGTCTGAAGGTATCCTCTCTGCCTGTATATAGCTCCTCTTGAGTGTATAGTTTGATATCCAAGTAGAGATCTTCTAAGGAGTGCAACCATTCCAACATTTTTGCAACCAATCCAACATTTGGATCTTAGGTCCGTAAAGCACAGGGAGAAATCCAGATTATGAAATATGGGGGGTATCGGAGAGGGGAAAGTTGTGGAACTCATCTTTTGTGTAGCCTGCTGCAAGTACTCCAGTTGTGTGAGTGGTAGTTGACATATGTCGGCTTCTGGAACACGCTCCCTGTGGGAGTTATAGTAGGAAGAGCTTGAGAAAAATGCTGTTCAACCTGAATCCAACTTCTACCTTCTGGATTGTGATTCCAGTCTTGTGCAGGGCATATCTGAGCTGCCAGGACATAAGATCTAATGCTTGGGAAGCCAAGGTCTCCCTCTGCTTTGGTTTTGTAAAGAGTCAAGTCCTCCCTGCCCTCCACCCCACCCCTAAGTCAATGTGCAGTGGGCACCCCATTAAATCCAAGCAAAGTAGCAAGTCATTCACTGAGGTAACTGATAGATCATGAGTATGGCCCTCTCTCTGATGTATGAAAGTCAGACATGACATCTGAGAAGGACCAACACAGCCCTAGCACAAACTGTGAGAACTGTGGAAAAAAGGCATACAAAACAAAACCAAAGAACAGGGGCCAACCGGGCCCAACGTGTCCAACTGTTTCTCGCAGAGAGCAGCATCTCAGTGCAAAGGTTCTGCCGGACAAGTCTCTCTCCAGGGGTGCAAGCCGAAGGGGATGGGCTGCCAAACAAGTTTGATAGGCTTGGGCAGGCGCTGATGCATCGACCAAGAGTGCCCCAGGCCCCCACATGCCAGGGTACTCATACATAGTAGTCATCCCACTGTGACTTCTCTCCACTAGCAGGTATCAGCCACAGGCAGTACAAATGTGGCTGAAAATGCTAAAGGGACCCCAAAGCCAAGAGGATTGTGGAGGTGTTCTTGCCCATGGTCCTGAGGTACTGCATGATATCTTGTTTGGTTTCTCAAGAATCCTCTTCAGATTGGCGCTCTGTAGAGTGTTGGCTTCATCACCGTCCAGGCAGGTCACAGCACTTCCCTGTTTGGAACACAAGACGTCAAGGGGCCTTTATTTCCGCTGCAGACTTCAGACCCAGGAGAAGCTTTGCCTCTTCCAGAAAACGGAATGTGTAGCATTTCCCCTCCCAGGAAAATAAAAGGGCAATGGGGTGGCCCCATTAGTAGCAGATGTTCAGTTCCCTAAGTTTATCTGTCACTATTTTGAATTGTGTCTTCTGCACAGCGAGATGGGTGAGAGATCCTGCTACAGCCGTATAGTGTGGCCTCAGAATACGAGATTGGCTTTGCATCTAGAGACACTTAAGATATCTTCCTTCTCTGTGAAGAAGTGGACCCTAGTCAGGCTATCAGGCGTCACGTCTGGGCGCCCTGGCACAGAAGCCACCCTGTGTGCTCTGCCTAGCTTCAGTAGGGGCAGATCAGCGTTACCTCAGACTGCCAGCAACATGTCCACTGTAAACACCAGAATATCCTCCCCCCCCCCCCACACCCCACACCCAAGCCTCAGGGGAGGACCCTGATGTGGAGTTTGTTACACCGGCTTCTATTATCCAGGTCTTCTTGCTTGGCTTGTAGTTCAATATGGTGGTCCTCCATGGTTGTTACCCAGTGCAAGAGCATTTCCTCTTTTTCTGAACGGCCAGGCACGGTGCATACCAGATCATCGACTCAAACTACTATTTCAGAGATGGCTCTTGGTATGTCCCAGAGACAAGATTTGAAGTCTGACTTGAGTGATCCAATCTCCGAGCGAATCTCCTGTAGGAAAAGAGCCATGTATTCCTCAATGATCGGGATAGAGGCCGAGTTGTCTTTTTCTAGGGGAGATTGGTCATCAGGTGACTTAATGTCTCTGAGAGATGGCTAGATCTAGAGAAAGGTCACTGTAATGTACTTGGAAGACTTTGAGCGCTCCACTGTGAGTGTCCAAGCGCCTTCATGGTGGCGGTCCAGGAGGCAGGCAGTCAATCGTGCGTACCAAGGCCCAAAGTCTGTAGTCCGAGCTGATCAGAGGGGGAACGTTGTGCCTTTATCTTGAGGTCGGACCACCACACGTGGGCAGGTAGGGGAAGTGGCTCTAACTGTTGTGTCTAGCAGGCAGAGGGTCATCGGTCTAGGCCTCAAGCTCACCCTGCCAACCACATCCAGTAAGGCAGTGCTTTCAGTGATGGACCTCAGAAAGTCTCCACAGTCCAGACGATCACTGTAGGCTGGGGGCAGCAGGGGGCTGTGTGTTTAGACATCTTTGTGCATGCCAAGGGTCTCAGAGGGGAGACCTGGTGCATATATGGCATGTGGTCATCATCAGGCAAGCGCTGGATGAGCCTACAGAGGCAGCTGTACTTTGGGACAAGGTGGGGGACCCAGTTACCAATCCTTGAAGAGCGCCCTCAAGGGACTTGAAAGTCTCGACTATGTAGCTTAAGTAGGCCTGTAATGTCCCCAGTTTTCAAGACCCCAGCAGCTTGTGGCAAGGTAGGCAACAAGTATCCAGCTGAAGGGGAATGAAGTGCAGCAGTATTTGGCAGTAAGGGCTCGCCCTCCCTCCGGCGCTGAGCAGGGTCAAAGTCTCAATAGCTCTGAGGCCGAGCTACCAGTGGTAGAACGTCACTCTGGTGAGGATGACAAGTGGGCCGCTCTTGTCGCCAAAGCCTTCTCCCTAGGCTTTATCGCACCATGTCTCTGCAGATTAGGAGGACCGGAGCAAGAGGCAAAGCTCACCCAGTCTTGTTGCAGGTTCTCTGTTGCAGTCGGGATTCAGAGATGTACCATGCTCACCAGGGGCTACTTCAGTCACCCCGGTTCCTCGGGTGGGGAGCAGTGGGCGACGCAGAAGAAGGCTGTGCTGAGATGAGCTGGTGGTGTTGCATCTAATGAGGTGGGCGGCAAGAAGCTCCTCACACAGGAGTAGTGATTCTTCAGATGTACATCTCGACTGCCGATCAGGTGGAGCCAGATGGCCTGCGGAAGCCTGAAGCATAAGGGACGAGTCTCACTCCATGCGCTTGCAGACTATGCTCCCTTCTTTACATTTTGAAACACACCCTAGGCTGGAACATGTGCTCTACAGCTGTCTCTGGCTGTAGTTATTGTGGCCTGAAGGTTTTTAAAGGAAGGTACGTGTTGAAGAACGCCCTATAGGGGCTAAGTTTATAGTTAAATATTGTGTTCTCAAAATGTGATGCCCTCTAGATCCTGTTTTTATAACTGCATTTTCAATGGCTGAAAGTATGTAAAAAAGCAGAAAGACATATGTGAAGTACATTTGTAAGTGCTTCATTGAAATAATACTGTTGACAGAGACAACTTATCAAAGTGCATATTCTTTATTAACATTAATAAGTGCAATTACAAATGTTTATTTTTTAATATTGCATTTAATCCTACAATGATGGTTTTTGACATTTGGTTTCTGAACTTGAACCCTTTGGGAAGTCAGCGGTGATTATGCAAAATCATTAAAAGTATTTTGACCAGCCTTATTTATATTTGTAAATTACTGCATTGTATTCAATACTGCATGTGTAATAAATGTACTTTTACTTTTCCAAAGAAAATCACAGACTGGACAATTATTTATTGAGTGTTGTTATTGCATGCCAGCGAATGGTGATTAATAGCCCACACAACCTCCCTTTTGTAGGACCTTGACTGCTCTGCTACTCTGAGAGAGTAAAAGTCTATAGTGTGGTGTTTGGTTCCCAGTGGAGGACAAATGAGGACTCATTAATTGTGCAGGCCTGGTTCCTTACACCAGTCATGGAACTGACCATTCCCAAGCATACCAGCCTTTCAAAAGTATTGCTTAGTTTGACCTATTCGATTCTGCCCCAGCCCTAGGCGGCGTTCAGAGGCATTAGCTTGTATGATGTGACGTGACTGCCTTGTTCCACTAGTCTTTTAGCAATCATCCAAATTATGCTTTGTTGCCCAAGCTCTGCTTGCCTTTCTGATTTAAACCCATTAAATGACGGATCTTTTTCAGGCCTTACCAGTATTTCAGAAGTAATGGTCTTTTTTACAAAGCATTAGGTGCCATTCAGAAGCACTAACCTGTCTGATGTAACTCTGGTCCAGTGGCATGGGGGACTGATCATTCACTCAATAGGGCAAATTCCAGATGTGTTGGTTTGGGGTCCTCTTGTCCACTGCTTAGCAGCTATGAAAATGACAAGCACTGACAAAGCCAATAGGTCTTGCTTTGACTGCCATCCTTTTGCCTTTGTCAATGCTCAATGCATGTCATGTGTCGTTATGGTTTTTGCTAAGCATTATTGTTGGGGAAATTGTAGGGCCCTTGTCATTAAAAAAAAAAAAAAAAAAGTTTTGACTGAAAGCAGAACTATGTTTTGTTTCAACAAGCAAGCACACATTGCCATAGTAATCCCAGGCACTGAAGGGAACTACTTTGTGTGGGGATGTGCTCCATGTGAAAGGAAGAATGCCATTACTAACAGCACGTTTAGCCAATTATTGCAGAGTGCCGCCCCACTGCCCCACACTGTATATTGCAGTAGTGGGAAGACAAATGTGAATGACAATAAGAGACCAATGTATGAAAAGGGCTGGCTGAAAGACCCTTCAAATAAGCATACTATAAACATAATTTTAGTAAAATCAAAAGGGCTTACCTAACTCCAGACACTAAACAAAATCATCAAGCTGTGGAGAGCAAGATACCTATGTGCTGCAGTTGCCCCCTTCTAAACACTTATACAGAAATTTGAATCCCTCATAGGCACCACTTCACACCTCTTGTGCATAGCTGAAATAGGCAGTGCTGCTCAGTGGGCATCAAGCCGATATTAAATAGCAGTGTACTTGTATTTATAGGACACTTTATTAAAATGAGGAGGTGACAAAGCTATGTGGTTAGCACACTATAGCATGGAGCATTAATTGGTTCAAAGCAATAACAAGTTATAAATATCAATGTTCAAAAACATTAAACCACTGAAAAGAAGGGGTAATAAGCGGCCCAAACAGAAAACCCAAAGAGGTACTGGAAAAATAAAGGAAAAAGAGAATGGAGAAAAGGGAGCATGGCCGGTTTAGGGCATGTCCTTACTTGTACTACTTAGTGAAAGAAAGAACAATGCTCCTGCAAGGCTAGTCCCCATTTATCATTATTCTGGGGACCAGAGTAGATATTGTTGTCACACGCAATACAACTCACCAAGAAAAAGTGAATGATTCTTCTGAAAACTCTGCTAGCCTCAGAACATAGATCTCTCATCTGGCTAGCTGCTTGTGAAGTAATGTTCACTTGAAGCACCCAGAGCCTGGGTTGTCCTCATTTGCAGAACACTGCTGTTGAAGAGACCACTCCAACCAAATGCTTGAAGCAGCCGATACTGTGCAGAATAACTGTCTATGCACCAACGTGGTAGAACCTTGACTGAAACCCATGTGGATGTTGTAACTTTTAAGCACATCACATTTGGGGTAGAGCACTTCCTCCTCAACTTAGTATTCCAAGCCACCAACTAGGAGTTCTCATTCATGCACCTACGCAGCAGAGATCAAGGTATGTAAATCATGCTCTGAAGCTTCCCTTTACCTCTCTTACCAGTAATCCCCAATTGCTTCATAATGCTAGGTTAGTCTCAATCTAAATCTGGAAGAAGCACCCATTAGCAGAAATTGAGTCTAACAAAGGTGAGTTGTTCAGAAAAGACTAAAAAACAAGCATTGTCAGAGAGCTCCCGTCATAGATTGATCAGGTCCCCGGTTTGTTTTAGTAATAACTAAGCTACTCCCTTTCTTCCCCTTAACAAAAAGCGGTGTAAATGGTTTTCTCTGCATGACCATCTGAATGGAAATCATTTTTTAAAAGTTCTTGCTGGATTTCTTCCAGGTTGAAACATACACAAAAGGCATGCACATTCTACATATAATGCGTATTTTTAAGTGTATCATTTGTTTTTGGTTAGTAAAAACAAAGTTTTGTTTAACTATGTGGTTATCTTTTTGCACATGTAATTGAAAGAATTGTGTCCATCGAAGTGCAAGGATTAAATAGATCTGTGACTCAACAGTGACGCATCCTATATTCCAAATGTTTTTGTCATTTTCTTTTGAATAATAATGTGGGTGAATTCTGGGTTTTACATGTTTATGTACCAATTGCCTGTTATTATATAATTATCCGTTTTGTTATAGCAAACAAACAAATTGGCTATGGCAAATGCAGCAAAGTTTGAATGTGTTTCCTGAGATGCTTGTAACAAAGTATTTCAGGACTGGGTGAAGGAGGCAGAAATTATACACAATTCTACATGATGTATCAACTTGAAAGCAGACTGCCAGTGTCAGCCATTAGCCTACCTGGAAATGTGGGGAGGTGGAGAATGTTATTCTGTTAATGTCATCCAGTAAAAGTATTTTGTTGTTTAGTAAAAGGCAACTGCATTTAGTAAAGCATTTAACTGCATTTATAGCATCGTATTTTATCTTTGTAGGTGAATAGGGCCGTTTTGATGATGTTAAACTTTGCACAGCGTATATAGTACTGCATTAGAATTAAAGGCATCGTAGAACTCCTGTCATGCTCCGCGGCTGAAGACTGATTCTGGTTTGGGACGGCTCTTTGTTGGAGTCGCTGACGGGCTGTTTGCAAAGTGAGTGAGTCAATGCTGCTGCTGCGCAAAAAAAACAGATACACTGCTGCTCCAGGACGGGTGAGTGTGGAGGACAGGAGCGAGACATCTGTGTTGCTGAGCTGGCGGTGTCACTGCAATGAGATTGTATTACTAGGAGGAAGCAAGCAGGGGTTAAGACACAATGGCAGTGAAGGAAGAGGAGAAAGCAATTAAGCATCCATGTCCTTCACTGCTGAGCAGAGTGGGCACATAGCAGGCTGGCTGGCAGGCAGTGTTGTTGGCATTATAGGAGGATATTGGGTGGCAGGGAGCTGTTAACTGTGCTAAGCAAGCTGTAACAAAGTGAAAGCATTTTTTTCACTTTTTTTAGTATGGTATCAGGCCTGCTGAAGTCTAATAAGTACAGTAACCAAGGTTGACCATATTTTGTGACTTACATCGATTAAGAGGGAGGAGCAGCCAAGAGTGGGGACAGACTGATTCCAATAGGTGTTATTGCAGCAATTTGAAAAAAGGACCAAGGTTTAAGGATTGGGAGGTTTCGCGGCTTAGAATGGAGTACTAAGCATCATCTTTAAAGGCAGTGTGCTGCCGAAGCAGTCCACTTTGTAATGGGTGCTGCTTGTGGCCATTCCGGGATCCACACTCACTATCTCGTGTCTTGTTATAAACTCCTGAGTAAGGTAGAACACAGATGTCCTGCAAAAAGATGAAGAGAAGCACCTCAATAGAACGCAGTACAAAAACTTAATGAAGCGCAGGAGTGGCCAAGGAGGCCAAGATTGCGGACGTGAGCTAGGAGAGCTCCGCACTGCTTCCGACAATCCTCCTGTATGCAACTCTCTGATAGATGGCCATCCGGGCCACCTACTCCCCACTCGGACTGGGGGTCCCTCTTGGGGACCGCGTCAGCAGGAAATGTTTTAAGTAGTCAGCCACCGGTCACTGTGCTTCTCCAACACATGGCTGACCACCTATGCTGGACCAGCCGCTTCCCTCTGATAGAGGATCTGGGCGCTGCCAGTTGTGCGTGCGAGTCTGGTATGCGACTCCACTGGCCGCCACAAGCTGCTGTCAACCCCGGACATTATTGTGAAGAGGCCCGCACTACTCTGACTTGGTGCAATACCTGCATGATCAGGCCCTCACGGTAGCGCCCTGGCGCGCACCCGCTGTGGGCGAACCCATGCTGGAGTGTTAGCCCGGCTAACAAGGGGTTCTGTGGGGCCCTGGGAATTGTATCAACCTTCACAGCCTGCGCAGAGTGCAGGGCCAATACTTCAGCGCACCAGGCTGCTACTTTCCTCCGTGATGTAGCATTTGGCTCTCGTGTGACACCTTTGGCGGGTGTTAGTGTAAACTGCATTGTGCTGAGGCTTGGGGGCACTTGCTCCACGTATTGCTTGCAGAGTTGCTGGGTGTGAGGGGAACACCCTGAGGGATTCACTGCCATCCTAGCAATGGTGGATTGCAGGGGCAATCTATCTATTTCAGCCCCAATCACCACAGGGCCCTTGGCAGCGAGGAACATAAAATGGGTACAAGAGACCCACCACTTCATTAAACAAAGCCTACAGTGTGTTGCCAGCACCAGTCCTCCTGTTGGTGGCTTGTGCACCCTGCGACCTATCATTTGAGTTCCTCTGAACTGCAGCCTGTTTGTGTGGGCGAGGGAGGACATAATCCAGGCATCAGGCGCTCCAACACTGCCTGTTCCCTCCCTCCCCCACCCCCAGGCACCAATGCACTAGTGCTCCTGCTGGCACAGTTTCTCTGTAGGACACGACAATTCAAACCGTCCTCTGGCACAGCATCTGTGATCCACTTTCCAGGTACTCAGTCCCAACAGGGTTTCAAGACCACCGTTTGCTGCTACACATTGTAAATTCCAAATTTGTTTTTCACTCCAGCGAGGCCTACCTCTCCCACAATATAACACTGAGTAATAATTATTACATTTAATAAGTGTGAACTTTTGATTGGGAACAGGTTGAAATGTCATGTTTGGTCTTAAATTAATTGTAATTTAAAATCCTCTTGTGGCCGTACGAACGGTATAAAGGCACCGGGAGGCGTCGATATTGCTTAGGTAAGTATTTTATTCTAAATTAAAGGGTTAACTGTTCGTTCCTAGGGAGCGTGTTTTTTTTTGTCTATTAGATATAGATAGATATCTCTGGGTTTGATTGACGTTTTTCTGCTGTCTTTTCTTTTCCATCTTTTTTTTATCAGGTTATTGTTCCGGAGGTCTCTCGGCTGCTTTCAGGCTCAGGGTACCGGAAACAGAAAACACAGAAAAACGCTACGGTAAGTGGGGTGGATGGCCGCCTCTATTTCTATCTAAATTTTAACAGACTGGGGAAAATGGGGAAAACAAAGGTGGGGTTTTGTAAGTGAGGAGTGGAGGGGGACCAAGTGCTCACTGTCTGGGTTATGTCAAAGGACTGCCCTGCTACTTGAAGCCTGCCTTGTGCTCTCGGAGGACTGCCCTTCTGCCTGAGGCCTGCCTTGCTGCTTAAGCCCAGGACTACCAGAGTGACTCAAAGGGCTAGCTGGCTGGCTCCAGGGACTTTGAACCCTACACCTGGTCTTTCCTGGAATGAGTCCTGAACACCCCCCCCAAGTGGTGCCCAACGTGTTCTGGACCTCTAAAAGTGGGGCTAAAGGTGCTTCTCCAGCCAAAACCTCAAACTTAAGACTTGGAAAATGTTTCACCAAAAAGTGGTGTGAGAACCGACAGAAGATTGGGACCTACTTGCTCACCGATTCGCAAGAGGTACATTGCCAGTCGGCCTAAGTTTGTGGTGCCTCCCGTTCCGTTCTTCCCCCCCAACAGCAAATCCTGTTTAGTGGGACTTCTCGGAAGGGGTATCCTGCCTCATGGAGCCCTTGTCGGCTACAGCCTGCAGCTTCATCCCGCTGGAGATTTTTGACTTCCAAAAAAGTGACAACATCAGAACATAAAAATCTTCGTCTAGTGGCTGCCAGACAATGACACCTCCTCCTCGAACACCGCTGGCTGCTTAGCCCCACTAAACTTTAAATACTCAGGAACTTTTCTTCAAAATTTCTTCTAAGTGAAGGTAAGCCAAGACAGGGTCCAATCCACCTTGTGAAGATGAATCGTGGTCCATCGCTGTCAGCCTTAACTTTTGACTTTGCCCTGGTCTTGCACAACCAGTTACCCACGGCCAGCGCTGTGGTCTTTTAGGTGCTGTTTTTTTACCTAAAGCTTTAAAAATTAATAGCTTTGGTTCTGCCGATTGAATATACATTGTGTTAGTGTCATTTTTTCAATTAAAATGTTGTCTATTTTTCTAAATTTATTTGGAATTTTTCTTGTGTTGTTTTCACTTTATTACTGTTTGTGTGCTGCATGAATACCTTGCATACTAGCTCCAAGTTAAGTCTGACTGCTCTTTTATGCCACAATACCAGAGAGCTAAGCACCGGTTGATTTATTGACTTTTGTGGTTCACACTGACAGAGATTGTGGTTGCTGCTTCGGGAAGGGTTTTTACAACCCTCGGTCAAAAAAACAATTTCCTATAAGTATGCATTTCTAAATCCATTTTGCAATCTGGTAAGCAGTTACTTGCTGAATTTTCAGCCGGTTTAGCACATACAACAAAGTAATTTAGTGGTTGCAAACCCTGTTATTTAGCAAATTGCAGGGTTTGCAACTGGTAAGTGGCTTTACACATCTGAACCT